>NC_052067.1:5507094-5815969 GCF_015852505.1 Tachyglossus aculeatus
GTAAAGTTCAAGTTTCGTTCAAGGCAACTTGTTCTATGCGAGCGCTTAGTACAGAGAAGCAGCGTGGCTCAGTGGAAAGAGCACGGGCTTGGGAGTTCAAATTCATTCATTCATTCAATCGTATTTATTGAGCGCTTACTGTGTGCAGAGCACTGTACTAAGCGCTTGGGAAGTACAAGTTGGACTTGGTGCTCTTAGTGGTTGGCGGGTTCATTCATTCAATCATATTTATTGAGCGCTTACTGTGTGCAGAGCACTGTACTAAGCGCTTGGGAAGTACAAGTTGGACTTGTTGCTCTTAGTGGTTGGCGGGTTCATTCATTCAATCGTATTTATTGAGAGCTTACGGTGTGCAGAGCACTGTACTAAGCGCTTGGGAAGTACAAGTTGGACTTGTTGCTCTTAGTGGTTGGCGGGTTCATTCATTCAATTGTATTTATTGAGCGCTTACTGTGTGGAGAGCACTGTACTAAGCGCTTGTAGGGTTGCCGTGGAGCCAATGGAGACTTCATGAAGTCCCGCCCGCAGGTTCTCATTATCCTCAAAGAGGGTGGAATTTCTCATTTGCATCTGATTATGTCTCCCCCTTCTAGACTGTGAGCCCACTGTTGGGTAGGGACCGTCTCTAGATGTTGCCAACTTGTACTTCCCAAGCGCTTAGTACAGTGCTCTGCACATAGTAAGCGCTCAATAAATACGATTGATGATGATGATGATGATGACTTCCCAAGTGCTTAGTACAGTGTTCATAGTAGGCGCTCTGAACACAGTAAGCGCTCAATAAATACGATTGATTGTTTGATTGATTAAGCGCTCAATAAATACGATTGAATGAATGAATGGTAGTGTCCTCACCCGAGTGGTTAGTACAGTGTACCGCACAAGGTAATTGGTCAATAATGATTGATTGATTGATTGGCACTTCCCAATGGCTTAGTACAGTGCTCTGCACATAGTAAGCGCTCAATAAATACGATTGATTGATTGATTGGCCCGGAGCCCAAGCTTTGGAGTCAGAGGTCGTGGGTTCAAATCCCAGCTCCGCCAATTGTCAGCTGTGTGGCTTTGGGCAAGTCACTTCACTTCTCTTTATTTTATTTTGTTAATATGTTTTGTTTTGTTGTCTGTCTCCCCCTTCTAGACTGTGAGCCCGCTGTTGGGTAGGGACAGTCTCTAGATGTTGCCATCTTGGACTTCCCAAGCACTTAGTACAGTGCTCTGCACACAGTAAGCGCTCAATATATTCATTCAATCGTATTTAGTCATTCAATCATATTTATTGAGCGCTTAGTGTGTGCAGGGCACTGTATTAAGCGCTTGGGAAGTACAAGCTGGCAACATGTAGAGACGGTCCCTACCCAACAACAGGCTCACAGTCTAGAGCTGGGAGACAGACAACAAAACCAAACGTGTGGACAGGTGTCAAGTCATCAGAATAAATGGAAATAAAGCTAGATACACATCATTAACAAAATAAAATAAAATAATATAATAAGGTAAGAGAGGAGGGAAGGAGAAGTTATGGCAGAGGGGCATAAAACCCATTCATCATCATCATCATCAATCGTATTTATTGAGCGCTTACTATGTGCAGAGCACTGTACTAAGCGCTTGGGAAGTACAAATTGGCAACATATAGAGACAGTCCCTACCCAACAGTGGGCTCACAGTCTAAAAGGGGAAGACGGAGAACAAAATCAAACATACGAACAAAATAAAATAAATTCATTCATTTAATGGTATTTATTGAGTGCTTACTGTGTGCAAAGTACTGGACTAAGCGTTTGGGAGAGTACACTACAACACTAAACAGACTTATTCCCTGCCCACAGTGAGCTCACAGTCTAGAGGGGGAGACAGACAGTAATACACCTAAATGAATAAATACATAAAAGATAAATACGTAAGTGCTTGGGGCTGGGAAGGGGGATGAGCAAGTCAGGGTGGCAGAGAAGGTTGTGAGAGAAGAGGAGAGGAGGAGGGCTTAGTATGGGTAGGCTTCCTGGAGGAGACATGCCTTCAATAAGGCTTTGAAATGGGGGAGAGCAATTGTCTGTCTGATAAGAGGAAGGAAGGCGTTCTATGTTTGTACATAATTTTTACTCCATTTATTTATTTATTTATTTATTTTATTTGTACACATCTATTCTATTTATTATATTTTGTTCGTATGTTCGGTTTTGTTCTCTGTCTCCCCCTTTCAGACCGCGAGCCCACTGTCGGGTAGGGACTGTCTCCATTTGTTGCCAATTTGTACTTCCCAAGCGCTTAGTACAGTGCTCTGCACATAGTAAGCGCTCAATAAATACGATTGATGATGATGTGGGTGAGAAGTCGGTGGCGAGATAGACGAGATCGAGACACAGTGAGAAGGTCAGCGTTAGAGGAGTGGAGTGTGCCGACTAGGCTGTAGCAGTAGAGGAGCTAGGTGAGATAGGAGGGGGCGAGGGGATTGAATATTTTGAAGCCAATGGTGAAGACTTTTTGTTCGATGAGGATGTGGGTGGGCAAGCCCCGGAGTTTCTTGAGGAGTGGGGAAAAAATGGCCTGAACGTTTTTGTTGAAAAATGATCCGGGCAATAGAGTGGAGTATGAACTAGAATGGGGAGAGAAAGGCAGTATGGAGGTCAGCAAGGAGGCTGATATGATAATCAAGGCAGGATAGGAGAGCTGCTTCTATTAATGTGGCAGCAGTTTGGATGGAGAGGAAGGGGTGGATTTTAGAGACCTTGTGAATTTGGTTAGGAATGGGAGCAGGGAGATGGGGCGATGGCTGGAGGAAGCAGTGGGATTTAAAAGAAGGGTTTTTTTTAGTAAAGAGGAGACTTCATGCCTGTTTACTTGTTTTGATGTCTGTATTATAACAATAATAATAATGACGATAGCATTTATTAAGCACTTAGTATGTGCAAAGCACCATTCTAAGTGCTGGGGAGGTTGCAAGGTGCTCGGGTTGTCCCACGGGGAGCTCACGGTCTTAATCCCCATTTTCCAGATGAGGTGACCGAGGCCCAGAGAAGTGAAGTGACTTGCCCAAAGTCGCCCAGCTGACGATTGGCGGAGCCGGGATTATACGATATACGAATGTATACGATTGAATGAATGGATGAATGAACGAACTTGTACTTCCCAAGCGCTTAGTACAGTGCTCTGCACCCCGTAAGCGCTCAATAAATACGATTGATTGATTGACTGATTCTCTGGGCCTCAGTGACCTCATCTGGAAAATGGGGATGAAGACTTTGAGCCCCCCCCCGTGTGGGACAACCGGATCACTTTGTAAGCTCGCCAGCGCTTGGAGCAGTGATCTGCACATAGTAAGCGTTTAATAAGTGATTATTATTATTATTATTTTATTATTGTTATTATTTTATTATTATTACAGTGAGCGTCGACAGCGCTGAGGTAAACAGGCAGGCGGGAGGCCGGCCTCCAGGCGCGCGCGTGCGCGAGGCCGGAGAGCCGCCGCGCCTGCGCACTGGAGCCCGGCGGGGGAGCCGGAGGAGCCGCCGCGCCTGCGCAGAGCGCCCATTAATGCCGGCCGCCGCTGCGGGTGCGGAGCTGAGGTGACGCAGCCCCCCCCTCCCCCACCTCCCGCCGGATCGAACCGGATCGGACCGGCCGAGGGCAGACTGACTGACCGACTGTTTGATTGACGGGCCGAAGGAAGGCGCCGCGCGGGTGAGGGGGCGCCCCCCGGGGCATGCCGGGACTTGGCCGGGGCTTGACAGGACTCGAAGGCCTAGTGAGGCCTGACTCCTCATTCACTCATTCATTCACTCATTCATTCAATCTTATTTACTGAGCGCTTACATTGTGCAGAGCACTGGACTAAGCGCTTGGGAAGTCCAGGTTGGCAACATAGTCATTCATTCAGTCGTATTTATTGAGCATTTACTGTGTGCAGAGCACTGGACTAACCGCTTGGAAGCCCAAGTTGGCAACGTAGTCATTCATTCAGTCGTATTTATTGAGCGCTTACAATGTGCAGAGCACTGGACTAAGCGCTTGGGAAGTTCAAGTTGGCAACATAGCCATTCATTCAATCATATTGAGCACTTATGACGTGCAGAGCACTGGACTAAGCGCTTGGGAAGTCCAGGTTGGCAACATAATCATTCATTCAGTCGTATTGAGTGCTTATGATGTGCAGAGCACTGGACTAAGCGCTTGGGAAGTCCAAGTTGGCAACATAGTCAATCATTCAATCATATTTAATCAATCAATCAATCAATCGTATTTATTGAGCGCTGACTATGTGCAGAGCACTGTACTAAGCGCTTGGGAAGTACAAATTGGCAACACATAGAGACAGTCCCTACCCAACAGTGGGCTCACAGTCTAAAAGGGGGAGACAGAGAAAAGAACCAAACATACCAACAAAATAAAATAGGATAGAAATGTACAAGTAAAATAAATAAATAAATAAATAGAGTAATAAATATGTACAACCATATATACATATATACAGGTGCTATGCGGAAGGGAAGGAGGTAAGACGGGGGGATGGAGAGGGGGACGAGGGGGAGAGGAAAGAAGGGGCTCAGTGTGGGAAGGCCTCCTGGAGGAGGTGAGCTCTCAGCAGGGCCTTGAAGGGAGGAAGAGAGCTAGCTTGGCGGATGGGCAGAGGGAGGGCATTCCAGGCCCGGGGGATGATGTGGGCCGGGGGTCGATGGCGGGACAGGCGAGAGCCTGTCAATCAATCAATCAATCGTATTTAATGAGCGCTTATGATGTGCAGAGCACTGGACTAACTGCTTGGGAAGTACAAGTTGGCAACATAGTCATTCAGTTGTATTTATTGAGCGCTTACGATGTGCAGAGCACTGGACTAAGCGCTTGGGAAGTTCAAGTTGGCAACATAGTCATTCATTCAATCATATTGAGCACTTATGACGTGCGGAGCACTGGACTAACCGCTTGGGAAGTCCAGGTTGGTAACACAGTCATTCATTCAGTCGTATTTATTGAGCGCTTACTATGGGCACAGCACTGGACTAAGCGCTTGGGAAGTCCAAGTTGGCAACATAGTCATTCATTCAATTGTATTGAGCGCTTACGATGTGCAGAGCACTGGACCAAGCGCTTGGGAAGTCCAAGTTGGCAACATAGTCATTCAGTCAGTCATATTTATTGAACGCTTACGATGTGCAGAGCACCGGACTAAGCGCTTGGGAAGTCCAAGTTGGCAACATAGTCATTCAGTCAGTCGTATTTATTGAACGCTTACGATGTGCAGAGCACTGGACTAAGCGCTTGGGAAGTCCAGGTTGGCAACATAGTCATTCATTCAGTCATATTTATTGAGCGCTTACAATGTGCAGAGCACTGGACCAAGCGCTTGGGAAGTCCAAGTTGGCAACATTCATTCATTCAGTCATATTTATTGAGCGCTTACAATGTGCACAGCACTGGACCAAGCGCTTGGGAAGTCCAAGTTGGCAACATAGTCATTCATTCGGTCGTATTTATTGTGCGCTTACTATGTGCACTGCACTGGACTAACCACTTGGGAAGTTCAAGTTGGCAACATAGTCATTCATTCAATCATAGTGAGCACTTATGACGTGCAGAGCACTGGACTAACCGCTTGGGAAGTCCAGGTTGGCAACATATTCATTCAGTCGTATTTATTGAGCACTTACATTGTGCAGAACACTGGACTAACCGCTTGGGAACTCCAAGTGGGCAACATAGTCAATCATTCAATCCTATTTATTGAGTGCTTACAATGTGCAGCGCACTGGACTAAGCGCTTGGGAAGTCCAAGTTGGCAACATAGTCAATCATTCAATCGTATCTATTGAGCGCTTACGATGTGCAGAGCACTGGACTAACCGCTTGGGAAGTCCAGGTTGGCAACATAGTCATTCATTCAGTAGTATTTATTGAGCGCTTATGATGTGCAGAGCACTGGACTAAGCGCTTGGGAAGTACAAGTTGGCAACATATTCATTCAATCGTGTGAGCCCCCTGTTGGGTAGGGACCGTCTCTCTATGTTGCCAACTTGTACTTCCCAAGTGCTTAGTACAGTGCTCTGCACACAGTAAGCGCTCAGTAAATATGACTGAATATTAATTCATTCAATCATATTTATTGAGCACTTACAATGTGCAGAGCACTGGACTAAGTGCTTGGGAAGTCCAAGTTGGCAACATATTCATTCATTCAATCGTATTTATTTAGCGCTTAGTATGTGCAGAGCACAGGACTATTCGCCTGGGAAGTCCAAGTTGGCGACATAGTCATTCAGGTAATCGTATTTATTGAGCGCTTACGATGTGCAGAGGATGGACTAAGTGCTTGGGAAGTCCAAGTTGGCAACATAGTCATTCACTGAATCGTATTGAGCGCTTACGATGTGCAGAGCACTGGACTAAGCGCTTGGGAAGTACAAGTTGGCAACATAGAGAGATGGTCCCTACCCAGGAGGCCTTCCCAGGCCTTCCCCCTCCTTCCCCTCCCCACAGCACCTGTGTATATGTATATATGTTTGTAATAATAATAATAATAATAATAATGATGGCCTTTATTAAGTGCTTACTATGTGCAAAGCACTGTTTTAAGCGCCAGGGAGGATACAAGGTGATCAGGTTGTCCCACATGGGGCTCACAGCCTTCATCCCCATTTTACAGATGAGGGAACTGAAGCACAGAGAATAATAATGATGGTATTGAAGTGCTTACTACGTGCCAAGCACTGTTCTAAGCGCCGGGGAGGATACAAGGTGATCCGGTTGCCCCACGTGGGGCTCACCATCTTAATCCCCATTCTCCAGATGAGGTAACTGAGGCCCAGAGAAGTGAAGTGACTTGCCCAAAGTCACACAGCTGACAAGTGGCAGAGCCGGGATTTGAACCCATGACCTCTGACTCCAAAGCCCGTACTCCTTCCATTGAGCCACACTCCTTCCCCTCCCCACAGCACCTGTATATATGTTTGTACCTATTTATTACTCTGTTTATTCAAAGATTTTAGTAGTACATATTTATTGTATTTATTTTATTGTGTTAATATGTTTTGTTCTTTGTCTCCCCCTTCTAGACTGTGAGCCCGCTGTTGGGTAGGGACCGTTTCTATACGTTGCCAACTTGGACTTCCCAAGTGCTTAGTTCAGTGCTCTGCACACAGTAAGCACTCAATAAATACGATTGATTGAATGAATGAATATGCTGCCAACTTGTACTTCCCAAGTGCTTAGTACAGTGCTCTGCACTCAGTAAGAGCTCAATAAATACGATTGAATGAAAGAATGAATCAACAGCAGGCATCCTCCTCCTGCCCATCTTCTTCCTCCTCCTCCTTCTCCCCTCATCTTCCTCCTCATCGTCCTTCTCCCCTCCTCCTCATCCCCCTCTCGCTCATCGTCTGTCCCCTGACTGAGAAGCCTCCTCGGCCTCCCTCTGTGGTTCTTCCTCCCTCCCTGCCTCCTAATAATAATAATAATAATAGTGATGGCATTTGTTAAGCACTTACTATGTGCAAAGCACTGTCCTAAGCACTGGGGGGATACCATGTGATCAGGTTGTCCCATGTGGGGCTCACAATCAATCCCCATTTTACAGGTGAGGTAACTGAGGCTCAGAGAAATTAAGTGACTTGCCCAAGGTCACACAGCAGACATGTGGTGTAGCCGGGATTCGAACCCATGACCTCTGACTCCAAAGCCCGGGCTCTTTCCACTGAGCCACGCTGCTTCTCTTAATATATGCTTCTCTTAATATAATAATAATGATGGCCTGTATTAAGCGCTTACTATGTGCAAAGCATTGTTCTAAGCGCTGGGGGGGATACAGGGTGATCAGGTTGTCCCACGTGAGGCTCACGGTCTTCATCCTCGTTTTACAGATGAGGGAACTGAGGCTCAGACAAGTTAAGTGACTTGCCCAAGGTCACATAGCAGACGTGATAGAGTTAGGATTCGAACCCACGACCTCTGACTCCAAAGCCTGTGCTCTTTCCACTGAGCCATGTGGCCTCCTCCTCCTCTACAGCCCAAGCCCCCTGTGGGCAGGGGATGTGCCTGTTGGACCCTCCCAAGCGCTTAGTACAGTGCTCTGCACTCATTCAATCGTATTGAGCACTTACTGTGTGCAGAGCACTGTACTAAGCGCTTGGGAAGTCCAAGTTGGCAGCATAGAGAGACGGTCCCTAACCAGCAACGGGCTCACAGTCTAGAAACTCAGTAAATACCCTTGATTCAGAGGAGTCAGATGTCATGGGTTCAAATCCCGGCTCTGCCAATTGTCAGCTGGGTGACTTTGGGCAAGTCACTTCTCTGGGCCTCAGCTACCTCATCTGTAAAATGGGGATGAAGACTGTGAGCTCCCCGTGGGACAACCTGATCACCTTGTATCCTCTCCAGCACTTAGATCAGTGCTTTGCACATAGTAAGCGCTTAACAAATACCATCATTATTATTGATTGCTTCTTTTTCTGTCCCTCCCCCGACTGAAGAGCCTCCATGGTTCTTCCTCCCTCCCTGAGCATCTGTCTCCTCTTCTGTACTGGAAGTTTCTTGTGGGCAGGGGATGTGCCTGTTGGACTCTGTTGGACCCTCCTGAGCGCTTAGTACAGTGCCCTGTGCTTGATTTCCCCTTTCACCGGCATGGGAGGGACTGTGGCCTCCTCCTCTCTCCCTGCCCACCTCCGAGCGCCTGTCTCCTCCTCTGTACTGGAAGCTCCATGTGGGCAGGGCATGTGTCTGTTGGACCCTCCCGAGCGCTTAGTATAGTGCTGTGCACACAGGAGGCGCTCAGTAAATTGCCCCCTTGGTCGTCTCTCCCCCAGCTGAGGAGCCTCTACAGCCTCCATAGTTCTGCCTCCCTGCCTTCTTCTATACTGGAAGCTCCTTGGGGGCAGGGAATGTGCCTGTTGGACTCTCCCAAGCGCTTAGTACAGTGCTCTGCACACAGTGGGTGTTCAGTAAATATCAAAAATTTTAGACTGTGAGCCCACTGTTGGGTAGGGACTGTCTCTGTATGTTGCCAACTTGTACTTCCCAAGCGCTTAGTACAGTGCTCTGCACACAGTAAGCGCTCAATAAATACGATTGATTGATTGATCCTTGATTGCCCCTTTCTCTGTCCCTCGGCTGTCACCTGCTCAAGGAGCCTCCGCAGCCTCGATGGTTAATTAATTATGGTATTTATTAAGCGCTTACTATGTGCCAACCACTGTTCTAAGCGCTGGGACCTTCCTTCCTCCCTCCCCTCCCTGCCCCCGTCTGAGTGTCTGTCTCCTCCTCTGTACTGGAAGCTCCTTGTGGGCAGGGGATATGCCTGTTGGGGTTTATTGGACTCTCCCAAGCGCTTAGTACAGTGCTCTGCACACAGTGGGTGCTTTTAGTAGCTGTAACTTCTTTATTATATCTGAAATGTATTTATCGTAACTGTAATGTATCATCATCATCAATCGTATTTATTGAGCGCTTAGTATGAGCAGAGCACTGTACTAAGCGCTTGGGAAGTACAAATTGGCAACATATAGAGACAGTCCCTACCCAACAGTGGGCTCACAGTCTAAAAGGGAGAGACAGAGAACAAAACCAAGCATACTAACGTAATGTATGTATTATATCGGCAATTTATTTTTTATCTGTAATTTATTCATTTATATTAATGCCTGTCTCCCCCTTTAGACTGTAAGCTCACTGTGGTAAGGGACTGTGTCTGTTGTTTTTATAATGACATTTATATATTGTATGTTATTTATTGTATTTATTGTATTTATATTGTCATTTATATAATGACAATGTTGTTGCACTGTACTCTCCCAAATGCTTAGTACAGTGCTCTGCACACAGTGGGTGCTCAGTAAATACCCTCGATTACCCTTTCCGTGTCCCCCCCACCACAATCTTCTTGCTCCCCCTCCTTGTAATAGTAATAATGATGGTATTCATTTATTCAGTTGTATTTACTGAGTACTTACTGTGTGCAGAGCACTGTACTGAGCTCTTGGAAAGTACAATTCAGCAATAAAAACAATCCCTACCCACGCCGGGTTTGCAGTCCAGAAGGGGGGATGTGTGTCAGGCACTGTACTAAGCGCTGGCGTGGCTCAGTGGAAAGAGCCCGGGCTTCGGAGTCAGAGGTTCAGATCCCGTCTCCGCCAGTTGTCAGCTGTGTGACTATGGGCAAGTCACTTCTCTTCCCTGTGCCTCAGTTACCTCATCTGTAAAATGGGAATTAAGACTGCGAGCCCCCCGTGGGACAACCTGATCACCCTGTAACCACCCCAGCTTTGCACATAGTGAGCGCTTAATAAATGCCATCATCATCATTATTATTATTATCCAAGCAAATCGAGTTGGACACAGTCCCTGTCCCATATGGGATTCACAGTCTCTATCCCCGTTTTACAGATGAGGTCACTGAGGCCTAGTGAAGTTCATTCATTCATTCAATCGTATTTATTGAGCGCTTACTGTGTGCAGAGCACTGTACCAAGCGCTTGGGAAGTACAAGTTGGCAACATATAGAGACGGTCCCTACCCAAGAGTGGGTCACTTAATCAATCAGTCGTATTTATTGAGGCTTACTGTGTGCAGAGCACTGTACTAAGCGCTTAGGAAGTACAAGTTGGCAACATATAGAGACAGTCCCTACTTAACTTCTCTGGGCCTCAGTCCCCTCATCTGTAAAATGGGGATTAAGACTGTGAGCCCCATGTGGGACAACCTGATCACCTTGTAACTTCCCCAGCGCTTTGAACAGTGCTTTGCACATAGTAAGCGCTTAATAAATGCCACTATTATTATTATTAATCAATTAATCGTATTTATTGAGCACTTACTGTGTGCAGAGCACTGTACTAAGTGCTTGGGAAGTACAAGTTGGGCTTGTACTTGTATTGTTATTATTAGAAGGGGGAGACAGAGAACAAAACAAAACATATTAACAAAATAATAAATAGGATAAGTATTTTCAAATGAAATAGAGTAATAAATCCGTACAAACAGATATACAGGTGTTGTGGGGAGGGGAAGGAGGTAAGGCCGGGGGGAGGGGGGAGGAGGGGAAGTGACTTATCCAAGGTCATCCAGCAGATGGGTGGTGGAACTGGATTTAGAACCAGATTTAGACCTTCTGACTCTCAGGGCCGTGCGCCATCCACAACACGGTGCTGCTTCTCGTGTCTTAGCTTTTCTATCCCCCACCTTTCTTTCTCTGTATTATTATTATTTTATTTTTTATTTTTATTTTATTTTTTTTTTAAATGGAGAGGAGCTTGGAGTTGAGCCAAAAACAGGAGTGTCTTCTTCATGTGAACAGCTTGGGTGGCTGGAAACCACCCTGTCGGAGTGGTGAAACGACCAAGGAGGATTGAAAGCGCTTATCTTACCTCATCCCAATTACCTTCTAGACTGTGAGCCCACTGTTGCGTAGGGAATGTCTCTATATGTTGCCAACTTGTACTTCCCAAGCGCTTAGTACAGTGCTCTACACACAGTAAGCGCTCAATAAATACGACTGAATGAATGAATCTGTAAAATGGGGATTAAAAGGGTGAGCCCCACGTGGGTCAACCCGAGTCAGAGGTCGTGGGTTCTAATTCTGGCTCTGCCACTTGCTAGCCGTGTGACTCTGGGCAAGTCACTTCACTTCTCTGGGCCTCAGTTGCCTCGCCTGTGAAATGGGGATTAGGATTGTGGGCCCTACCTGGGACAACCTGACTACCTCCGGCGCTTCAGTGCTTGGCACATAGTAAGCGCTTAACAAATACCATAATTATTATTATTATTATTATTAAGAAAGCACGTGGGGGAGAGGCTGGAAAACCCTCTAGGAAAATCGTTTTCCCGTGCTTAAGGAACTGAAGTTGGGGTGGCTCAATCCTTACTCTGTAGCCTGTTGGGGGAAACAGCCTGCATTTGGAAATGGAGTGGTAGGAGTCTAATGTATTTTAGTTTTTGTGCGAAAGGTCCTGGTTGCAATGAGTTCAGAGTCTAATGTTGGGAAATAGAGCCCAAAGGGCAGAGGTTGTTTAGCAAGACGTGAGATTGTGGGTACTTAGAAGTTCTAGACTGTGAGCCCACTGTTGGGTAGGGACCGTCTCTATATGTTGCCAACTTGTACTTCCCAAGCGCTTAGGACAGTGCTCTGCACACAGTAAGCGCTCAATCAATACGATTGATTGATTGATGTATTGATTGATTCTCCCTGATCTGCCCTGTTGCGCATTTCTCCAGCTGCCTAGAGCTTTCCGTCTTACAGGGCTGGAGGTTTCTGGTTTTCAATAGCAATGCCTACTTGAGGCTCTGGGGTGCCCAAGCAGTCAACCAAAAGCACTGATTTGAGCTCCTACTTTGCGCAGAACACTCCCCCTTGTCCCCCTCTCCATCCCCCCCATCTTACCTCCTTCCCTTCCCCACAGCACCTGTATATATGTTTGTACATATTTATTACTCTATTTATTTATTTATTTATTTTACTTGTACATATCTATTCTATTTTGTTAGTATGTTTGGTTTTGTTCTCTGTCTCCCCCTTTTAGACTGTGAGCCCACTGTTGGGTAGGGACTGTCTCTATACGTTGCCAATTTGTGCTTCCCAAGCGCTTAGTACAGTGCTCTGCACATAGTAAGCGCTCAATAAATACGATTGATTGATTTATGTATTGATTGATTCTCCCTGACCTGCCCTGTTGCGCATTTCTCCAGCTGCCTAGAGCTTTCCTTCTTACAGGGCTGGAGGTTTCTGGTTTTCAATATCAATGCCTACTTGAGGCTCTGGGGTGCCCAAGCAGTCAATCAAAAGCACTGATTTGAGCTCCTACTTTGCGCAGAACACTGTACTCCCCTTCCTTCCTCTCCCCCTCGTCCCCCTCTCCATCCCCCCCATCTTACCTCCTTCCCTTCCCCACAGCACCTGTATATATGTTTGTACATATTTATTACTCTATTTATTTTACTTGTACATATCTATTCTGTTTGATTTTGTTCGTATGTTTGGTTTCGTTCTCTGTCTCCCCCTTTTAGACTGTGAGCCCACTGTTGGGTAGGGACTGTCTCTATACGTTGCCAATTTGGACTTCCCAAGCGCTTAGTACAGTGCTCTGCACATAGTAAGCGCTCAATAAATACGATTGATTGATTGATTGTACGAGGACGAGGAGGGTACAGCCGTATTCTGTGTTAACCCTGCCCTCGAGGAGTTTATAATCCAGATTGTCTGGTGGAAGGTGGTTTCGGGGGTCAGCGGGGGCTGACCATCCATTCCATCGTATTTATTGAGCGCTTACTGCGTGCAGAGCACTGTACTAAGCGCTTGGGAAGTCCCAATCCATGCCATGCCGGGGAGGTGAAGAAGTGTGGCTCAGTTCTTGTGCTTGGCACATAGTAAGCGCTTAACAAATACTGTTAATTATTATTTAAAGCACCAACAGACTTGTTTTAGAATTGCTGACTTGAGCCCTCCACTGCCTTGGGGATCATCATCAATCATCAATCGTATTGATTGAGCGCTTACTATGTGCAGAGCACTGTACTAAGCGCTTGGGAAGTACAAATTGGCAACATATAGAGACAGTCCCTACCCAACAGTGGGCTCACAGTCTAAACGGGGGAGACAGAGAACAGAACCAAACATACTAACAAAATAAAATAAATAGAATAGATATGTACAAATAAATAAATAAATTGGGGATGAATCCTCCCTTCCCCTGTGGACAAGGGAACGCGTCTTAATGCACGTTCCTCAGTTCTTTCCCAGTCGGTGGTATTTATTGAGTGATTACCAGGGACAGAGCTCTGTATTAAGCACTTGGGAAAAGCACAGTGCAGGAGAATTTAGAGACACGATCCTTGTTCCCAAGAAGCTGACAGTCTAATAATAAATAATAATAATAATAATAATGACATTTGTTAATCGCTTACTATGTGCAGAGCACTGTTCTAAGCGCTGTGGGGGGATACAAGGTGATCAGGTTGTCCTATGTGGGGCTCACAGTCTTAATCCCCATTTTATAGATGAGGTAACTGAGGCTCAGAGAAGTTAAGTGACTGGCCTGGGGTCACACAGCAGACGTGGCGGAGTGGGGATTTGAACCCATGACCTCTGACTCCAAAGCCCGGGCTCTTCCTGCTGAGCCACGCTGCTAGTGAAGTAAATTACAGCTATCAAATAATAATAATAATAATAATAATAATAATAATGAAGGTATTTGTTAAGCGCTTACTATGTGTCAAGCCCTGAAGCGCCGGAGGTAGTCAGGTTGTCCCAGGTGGGGCTCACAGTCTTATTCCCCATTTTACAGATGAGGCAGCTGAGGCCCAGAGAAGGGAAGTGACTTGCCCAGAGTCACGCAGCTAGCAAGTGGCAGAGGCAGAATTAGAACCCACGACCTCTGACTCCCAAGTCCAGGCTCTTTCCACTAGGCCGTGCTGCTTTAAGGCTATAAGCGTAAGAGCCGTGGGGGGTGGGTTATCTAAGTGCTCAAGGAGTATAGATCAAAGCACGTTGAGAAGCACTGTGGCCTAGTGGGAAGAGCCCGGGCTTGGGAGTCAGAGGGCGTGGGTTCAAATCCCGGCTCCGCCACTTGTCAGCTTTGTGACTTTGGACAAGTCACTTCACTTCTCTGGGCCTCAGTTTCCTCATCTGTCAAATAGGAATGAAGACTGTGAGCCCCACGTGGGACACCTTGATCACCTTGTATCCCCCCCCAGTGCTTAGAACAGTGCTTTGCACATAGTAAGCACTTAATAAATGCTATTATTATTATTATAATCCCAGCTCCGCCGCTTCTCTGCTGGGTGACCTTGGGCAAGTCGCTTCACTTCTCCGGGCCTCAGTTCCCTCGTCTGTAAAATGGGGGTTAAGACTGTGAGCCCCACATGGGACAACCTGATAAACCTTGTATCTCCCCCAGCGCTTAGAGCAGTGCTTGGCACATAGTAAGCGCTTAACAAATACCATCATCATCATTATTATTATTATTAAAGGAGACAGATACGTGAAATGCCTAGAGGCGGCCGTTCAATGTTGGCAGTAACTAGTGAGATTGATCATGGGCAGGGGACGTGTCTATCAACTCTGTTGCATTGTACACTCACTCATTCATTCAATTGTACTTATTGAGCGCTTACTGTGTGCAGAGCACTGTACTAAGCGCTTGGGAAGTACAAGTCGGCAACATATAGAGACGGTCCCTACCCGACAGTGGGCTCACAGTCTAGAAGAGTGGGCTCACAGTCCCAAGTGCTTAGTACAGTGCTCTGCACACAGTCAGTGCTCAGTAAACACCTACCTCTCCTTGGCTCATTCCCCCTCCCCTCTGATTTAATAATAATAATAAAATGATCAATCAATCAATCGTATTTATTGAGCGCTTACTATGTGCAGAGCACTGTACTAAGTGCTTGGGAGGTACAAATTGGCATCACATAGAGACAGTCCCTACCCAACAGTGGGCTCACAGTCTAAATGATGGTATGTTAAGCGCTTACTATGGGTCAAGCGCTGGGGTAGTTACAAGCTAATCAAGTTGGACACAGTCCCTGCCCCACATTCATTCAGTCGTATTTATTGAGCGCTTACTGTGTGCAGAGCACTGGACTAAGCGCTTGGGAAGTACAAGTTATATGGAAGAGCATAATATAACAGTGTTTACTTTGTGCAGAGCATTCATTCATTCGTTCAATCGTATTTATTGAGCGCTTACTGTGTGCAGAGCACCGGACTGAGCGCTTGGGAAGTCCAAGTTGGCAACATGTAGAGACGGTCCCTACCCAACAGCGGGCTCACAGTCTAGAAGGGGGAGACAGAGAATCAATCAATCAATCAATCGTATTTATTGAGCGCTTACTGTGTGCAGAACACTGTACTAAGCGCTTGGGAAGTCCAAGGCGGCAACATATAGAGACGGTCCCTACCCAACAGTGGGCTCACAGTCTAGAAGGGGGAGACAGAGAACAAAACAAAACATATTAATAAAATAAATTGAATAGATGTGTACAAGTTAAATAGAGTAATAAGTCCGTACAAACATATATACATATATACAGGTGCTGTGGGGAAGGGAAGGAGGTATGAGCCCACTGTTGGGTAGGGACCGTCTCTATATGTTGCCAACTTGGACTTCCCAAGCGCTTAGTACAGTGCTCTGCACACAGTAAGCACTCAATCATCATCATCATCATCAGTCGTATTTATTGAGCACTTACTGTGTGCAGAGCACTGTACTAAGCGCTTGGGAAGTACAATTTGGCAACATATAGAGACAGTCCCTACCCGACAGTGGGCTCGCAGTCTAAAAGGGGGAGACAGAGAACAAAACCAAACATACTAACAAAATAAAATAAATAGAATAGATATGTACAAGTAAAATAAATAGGTATATAGAGTAATAAATATGTACAAACATATATACATATATAAATGCGATTGAATGAATGAATGAATAAAATGGGGATTAAAATTGTGTGAGCCCCCCTCGTGAACAACCTGATCACTTTCTAACCTCCCCAGTGCTTAGAACAGTGCTTGGCACATAGTAAGCGCTGAACAAATACCAACATTATTATTATTATTATTAATGGGAAGAAAGCAGTGTAGTCCCAGGGGAAATAGGCCAGCTCGGGAAGCCTGAAACCCAATTCCATTCTCAGCTCTACTTGGATAATCAGGCGGTGGGTTTTGATTCAGTGATTACCGTGTGCTGAACACTCCGCTTAACACTGGGAGAGCACAGAGGAGTTGGGAAGCACCTTCAGCCTGCAAGGAGTTGATAATCCAGCCGGGAAAAAAAAGAGTCAGACGAAAATAAGGAACAGAAACAAACCTCCACCTCATCGTTGCATTGCTTCCTCATCAGCGCAATGGAGCTGATCACGCGTGCATACACATAGAGAAGCAGCGTGGCTCAGTGGAAAGAGCCCGGACTTTGGAGTCAGAGGTCACGGGTTCAAATCCTGGCCCCGCCACTTGTCAGCTGTGTGACTTTGAAGTCACTTCGCTTCTCTGGGCCTCAGTTCCCTCATCTGGAAAATGGGGATGAGGACTGTGAGCCCCCCGTGGGACCACCTGATCACCTTGTATCCCCCCAGCGCTTAGAACAGTGCTTTGCACATAGTAAGCGCTTAACAAATACCATCATTATTGTTATTCTCTGTGCTTCAGTTCCCTCATCTCTAAAATGGGGATTAAGACTGTGAGCCCTGCGCGGGACAACCTGATCACCTTGTAACCTCCCCAGCACTTAGAACAGTGCTTTGCACATAGTAAGCGCTTAATAAATGCCATCGTCCTTATTATCATTATTATTATTATTACAATGTAACAGTAAACAGACACACTCCATGCCTCATAACGAGCCTGCAGGCTAGGGGAGTAAAAATATCCAGGCCTTTAATGGAGAAGGAACTGTGACCAAAGGAAAATCTACAGTAGGTGATCACCTTGTACCATCCCCAGCGCTTAAAACAGTGCTTTGCACATAGTAAGCGCTTAATAAATGCCATCATCATTATTATTATACACAGACGCATCCTCCTCTCCCCACCTCATCAGAATGGGGGTAAGACAGAAATGCAATTACTGATGCGGAGATGCTTCGGGGAAGAAAAGGGCTATCCAATTTGTCGTTCTAAATAAGGGTGACCTCAAGCAAATCACATTTGGGCTATTACAGTAGCACTCGAATGGTGGAAATTCATTTGTTTCTAGAATTCCTCTAAGTTTGCAAATTGAATTCCCTTACGCCTTGCAGTCTCCCTCCATGCCGGATTGATAAAGCAGTAAGTGACACGAGTAAGAAGGACAGGTTTTAATCCTCATTTTCCTATACGCTTTTCCATACATTTCTGAGGAGTTTTAGTGTTACTTGCGTGGTTTCTTCTTCCTTCCCACCTTTCGTTTACAAACACCTTGGGGCAGGGGTCTCACTTGTTTCTGTTTTCCATGTACTTTCCCCCGGTTCTCATCCTAAACTGCATGCCTAGACTTTATACTTAAGTGATGACGATGATACAATAGGCAAAAGCCCTTCTTTGTGGAAAATTAGCTTGTATATATGAGTCAGTCAGGCAGTGGTATCTGAGTGCTTACTGTGAGCAGAGCACAACAATAATAATAATAATAGTAATAATAATGATAATAATAATAATATTTGGGAAGCAGTGTCTGCTGTGTGACCTTGGGCAAATCACTTCTCTGTCCCTCAGCTCATCTGGAAAATGGGGATTGAGACTGAGCCCCATGTGTGACAGGGATTTTCTTTTATCCACCCCTGTGCTTAGTGCAGTGCTTGGCACGTAGTAGGTGGCCAACAGAAACCATGATTATTATTATTATTATTATTATGTACTTATTGTGTGTCAAGCACTGCTCTAAGCGCTAGATGTAAGGTAATCAGATTGGACACAGACTGAGCCCCCTCCTTCCCCTCCCCACAGCACCTGTATATATGTATATATGTTTGTATGTATTTATTACTCTATTTGTACATATTCTATTTATTTTATTTTGTTAGTATGTTTGGTTTTGTTCTCTGTCTCCCCCTTCTAGACTGTGAGCCCGCTGTTGGGTAGGGACCGTCTCTATATGTTGCCAACTTGGACTTCCCAAGCGCTTAGTACAGTGCTCTGCACACAGTAAGCGCTCAGTAAATACGATTGAATGTACTTTTTCCCCGGTTCTCATCCTAAACTGCATGCCTAGACTTTATACTTAAGTGAGGACGATGATGCAATATGCAAAAGCACTTCTTTGTGGAAAATTAGCTTGTATTTATGAATCAGTCAGGCAGTGGTATTTGAGTGCTTACTGTGAGCAGAGCACTATAATAATAATAATAATAATAATAATAATAATAATAATAATAATAATATTTGGGAAGCAGTGTCTGCTGTGTGACCTTGGGCAAATCACTTCTCTGTCCCTCAGCTCATCTGGAAAATGGGGATTGAGACTGAACCCCATGTGTGACAGGGATTTTCTTTTATCCACCCCTGTGCTTAGTGCAGTGCTTGGCACATAGTAGGTGGCCAACAGAAACCACGGTTATTGTTTATTATTATTATTATTATTATTATCATCATCATCAATCGTATTGAGCGCTTACTGTGTGCAGAGCATTATGTACTTATTGTGTGTCAAGCACTGCTCTAAGCGCTAGATATGATATAAGCTAATCAGATTGGACACAGTCCCTGTCCCACATTGGGCTCACAGTCATGAACTCCATTTTACAGATGAGGTAACTGAGGCCCAGAGAATCAATCAATCAATCAATCGTATTTATTGAGCACTTACTGTGTGCAGAGCACTGTACTAAACGCTTGGGAAGTACAAGTTGGCAACATAGAGAGACAGTCCCTACCCAACAGTGGGCTCACAGTCTAAAAGAGAAGTGACTTTGCCCAAGACCACACAGCAGACAAGTGGTGGAGTGAGGATTAGAACCCAGGTCCTTCAACCTCCGACAGGATTAGAACCCAGGTCCTTAAACCTCCCAGTCCCTATCCACTAGGCCATGCTCCTTCCCACTGTATTATAGTACTATTAAGCACTTGGGAAAGTACAATGCGATATGTTCCCTGCCTACAATGAGCTTACAGTCTAGAGCGGGGAGTCGAGGGGGTTTTATGAACCTAAGGAAATCATCAGTAAGCGCTCAATAAATACGATTGATGATGATCAGTTCTGCTTTAGCCTACCTTTTTAATTTGGCGATGTGGATGGACCACTGCTGGAGAACGAGGGACTGTTCTTCCTGCAGCGTCGGTCTTTCCGGGAGCGACACAGGCCTCATCGGTGCCCAGAGACATTTTAGAAGGAAACTTGTGCACAAAATAATGGTGGTATTTAAACCTTTATTTATTATGAGCCAAGAACTAAGCCCCGGCAGAGTTATAAGACAATCAGATCCCACTCCCTGATCTGAATGGAACTCAAGGTTCACGGAGTGGAGGTACATAATGCAACCCTTCTGTAGCACGAGATTCTTAGAGAACACAATCAATCAATCGTATTCATTGAGCGCTTACTGTGTGCAGAGCACTGTACTAAGCGCTTGGGAAGTCCAAGTTGGCAACGTATAGAGACAGTACCTCCCCAGCAGTGGGCTCACAGTCTACCCAGTTCTAGCAGAACTAGGAAAAGGGTGTCCCCCTCATCAAAGCGTTGCTAAAACATTGTCCTTCCGCTTCTGTCTGGGGCAGCGTTTTCTTTCCGAAGTGTTCGAGTCCTTATTTTCTTTCCGCTAAAGTTATTTTTGTGTCGGGGGTCCATTTGGTACCTCGGCTATTGATCAAAATCTTTTTTTTTTCTTTTTTTTTACGCTGTGATTTCTTTCTCCCTCCCCTCACAGCCTCTTTTTCTTGCGACCAGCCTAAAAGCTTGAAACGCTGGCGCTATTGATGCCTGTCTACTTAATAATAATAATAATAATAATAATAATGATGACATTTATTAAGCGCTTACTATGTGCAAAGCACTGTTCGAAGCGCTGGGGGAGATACAGGGTGATCAGATTGTCCCACGGGGGGCTCACAGTCTTCATCCCCATTTTACAGATGAGGGAACTGAGGCCCAGAGAAGTGAAGTAACTTGCCCAAAGTCACCCAGCTGACAAGTGGCGGAGCCGGGATTTGAACCCATGACCTCTGACTCGAAAGCCCGGGCTCTTTCCATTGAGCCACGCTGCTTCTCAGCTTGTTTTGTTGTTGTCGCCTGTCTCCCCCTTCTAGACTGTGAGCCCACTGTTGGGTAGGGACCGTCTCTAAATGTTGCCGAATTGTACTTCCCAAGCGCTTAGTGCAGTGCTCTGCACTCAGTAAGCGCTCAATAAATACGATTGAATGAATGAAATGTTAAAGTCTCCCTTCACCAAACTGTATTTTATTCCAGGACGCAACCTGACTCTTTGTCCCCCGCGCCTTCAGAGAATCACGTGAGGCACACACGCGCCTCAGATCTCTAAACCGCGCGAATGCAAATTCCTTATCAAAATCGCACCGATCGTGTTAAGCGCTTAGTACAGTGCTCTGCACACAGTAAGCGCTCAATAAATCCGATTGATGACGGATTTCTTCCTCTCCTTCCTCTCCCCCTCGTCCCCCTCTCCATCCCCCCATCTTGCCTCCTTCCCTTCCCCACAGCACCTGTATATATGTAAATATGGTTGTACATATTTATTACTCTATTTATTTATTTATTTATTTTACTTGTACATTTCTATCCTATTTATTTTATTCTGTTGGTATGTCTGGTTCTGTTCTCTGTCTCCCCCTTTTAGACTGTGAGCCCACTGTTGGGTAGGGACTGTCTCTATGTGTTGCCAATCTGTACTTCCCAAGCGCTTAGTGCAGTGCTCTGCACATAGTAAGCGCTCAATAAATACGATTGATTGATTGATTGACGGTGTTGGAGTTGGACTTTGAGGAGGGGGAGCCGTCCCCGAAGCTGACCGTTCCCTTTGTTCCTCAGACATGGGGAAATCCCTTTCACACCTGCCCCTGCACTCGAGCAAGGAAGAGAAGGCCAATGGGTCCGGCTCGGGAGATAACATGCGGAGCGGCCTCATCCACTCGGAAGTCACCAACGAGGACGGGCGGCCCAGCGATGTGTCCCAGTTTCCCTACGTGGAATTCACGGGAAGAGACAGTGTCACCTGTCCCACCTGTCAAGGCACGGGACGGATCCCTCGGGGTAGGTGGCCCTGTGTGATGTTTACTAGCCGGATCGTAGCAGTGTAATTTATTCAGTCTTATTTATTGAGCACTTGCTGGGTGCAGAGCGCTGTACTAAGCGCTTAGGAGAGGTGAATACAACAATAAACAGATGCGTTCCCTGCCCACAAGGAGCTAACAGTCTAGAGGGATGAGCTTACTAATGGTTGTGGTATAAGAACAGTGCTTTGCACATAGTAAGTGCTTAACAAATGCCATTATTACTATGTAAGAGAAGCAGCGTGGCTCAGTGGAAAGAGCCCGGGCTTTGGAGTTCAAATCCCGGCTCCGCCAACTGTCAGCTGTGTGACTTTGGACAAGTCACTTAACTTCTCTGGACCTCATCATCATCAATCATATTTATTGAGCGCTTACTATGTGCAGAGCACTGTACTAAGTGCTTGGGAAGTACAAATTGGCAACATATAGAGACAGTCCCTACCCAGCAGTGGGCTCACAGTCTAAAAGGGGGAGACAGAGAACAAAACTAAACATACTAACAAAATAAAATAAATAGAATAGATATGTACAAGTAAAATAAATAAATAAATAAATAGAGTAATAAATCTGTACAAACATATATATATATATACAGGTGCTGTGGGGGAGGGAAGGAGGTAAGATGGGGGCGATGGAGAGGGGGACGAGGGGGAGAGGAAGGAAGGGGCTCAGTGTGGGAAGGCCTCCTGGAGGAAGTGAGCTCTCAGCAGGGCCTTGAAGGGAGGAAGAGAGCGAGCTTGGCGGAGGGGCAGAGGGATTGGGGGCATTCCAGGCCCGGGGGATGACGTGGGCCGGGGGTCGATGGCGGGACAGGCGAGAGCGAGGCCTAACGGTGAGGAGATTAGCGGCAGAGGAGCGGAGGGTGCGGGCTGGGCAGTAGAAGGAGAGAAGGGAGGGGAGGTAGGAGGGGGCCAGGGGATGGACAGCCTTGAAGCCCAGGGTGAGGAGTTTCTGCCTGATGCGCAGATTGATTGGTAGCCACTGGAGATTTTTGAGGAGGGGAGTAACATGCCCAGAGCGTTTCTGGACAAAGACAATCCGGGCAGCGGCATGAAGTATGGATTGAAGTGGGGAGAGACACGAGGATGGGAGATCAGAGAGAAGGCTGATGCAGTAGTCCAGGCGGGATAGGATGAGAGCTTGAATGAGCAGGGTAGCGGTTGGGATGGAGAGGAAAGGGCGGATCTTGGCAATGTTGCGGAGCTGAGACCGACAGGTTTTGGTGACGGCTTGGATGTGAGGGGTGAATGAGAGAGCGGAGTCGAGGATGACACCAAGGTTGCGGGCTTGTGAGACGGGAAGGATGGTAGTGCCGTCAACAGAGATGGGAAAGTCAGGGAGAGGACAAAGTTTGGGAGGGAAGACAAGGAGCTCAGTCTTCGACATGTTGAGCTTTAGGTGGTGGGCAGACATCCAGATGGAGATGTCCTGAAGGCAGGAGGAGATGCGAGCCTGGAGGGAGGGGGAGAGAGCAGGGGCAGAGATGGAGATCTGGGTGTCATCAGCGTAGAGATGATAGTTGAAGCCGTGGGAGTGAATGAGGTCACCAAGGGAGTGCGTGTAGATGGAGAACAGAAGGGGACCAAGCACTGAACCTTGGGGAACCCCCACAGTAAGGGGATGGGAGGGGGAGGAGGAGCCTGCAAAAGAGACTGAGAAAGAACGACCGGAGAGATAAGAGGAGAACCAGGAGAGGACGGAGTCTGTGAAGCCAAGGTCGGATAGCGTGTTGAGGAGAAGGGGGTGGTCCACAGTGTCGAAGGCAGCTGAGAGGTCGAGGAGGATTAGGACAGAATATGAGCCGTTGGATTTGGCGAGCAGGAGGTCATTGGTGACCTTTGAGAGGGCGGTTTCCGTGGAATGTAGGGGACGGAAGCCAGACTGGAGGGGGTCGAGGAGAGAGTTGTTGTTGAGGAATTCGAGGCAGCGCGTGTAGACAACTCATTCAAGGAGTTTGGAAAGGAGTGGTAGGAGGGATATGGGGCGATAACTAGGAGGTGAGGTGGGGTCAAGAGAGGGTTTTTTGTAGGATGGGAGAGACATGGGCATGTTTGAAGGCAGAGGGGAAGGAACCAGTGGAGAGTGAGCGGTTGAAGATGGAAGTTAAGGAGGGGAGAAGGGATGGAGTGAGAGATTACCTCAGTTACCAGACTTCAGTTACCTCATCTGTAAAATGGGCATTAATCAATCAATCGTATTTATTGAGCACTTACTATGTGCAGAGCACTGTACTAAGCGCTTGGGAAGTACAAGTTGGCAACATATAGAGACAGTCCCTACCCAACAGTGGTGAGGCCCCCCAGTGGGACAGCCTGATCGCCTTGTAACCTCCCCATCTCTTAGAACAGTGCTTTGCACTTAGTAAGCGTTTAATAAATGCCATTATTATTATTATTACACACTGGCATAGATATGATCCAAGCGGACCAGCGTCAGTCAGTTGTATTTCATTCATTCAATCGTATTTGTTGAGCGCTTACTGCGTGCAGAGCACTGTACTGAGCGCTTGGGAGACTTTAATATAATATTTCCTGCCCACAACGCGCTGGCAATCTAGAGGGGGAGGCCGACATTAATAGAAATAAATTACAGGTATGGACATAAGTGGTGTGGGGCTGGGGGTGGGGGGATGAATAAAGGGAGCAAGTCAGGGCGACGCAGAAGGGAGTGGGAGAAGAGGAAAGGGAGGCTTAATCAGGGAAGGCCTCCTGGAGGAGATGGGCTTTCGATAAGGCTTTGAAGGGAGGGAGAGCGATGCTGTCGGTTATGAGGGAGGAAGGGCGTTCCAAGCGAGAGGCAGGACGTGGTCAAGAGGTTGGCGGCGAGATCATCATCATCAATCGTATTTATTGAGCGCTTACTGTGTGCAGAGCACTGTACTAAGTGCTTAGTGAGGAGGTTAGCATTAGAGGAGCGAAGTGTGTGGGCTGGATTGGAGTGGGAGAGGAGCGAGGTGAGGGTACATACATAGATCAATCAATAATCAATCAGTGAATTTATTGAGCACTTACTGTGTGCAGAGCACTACATTAAGCCCTGGGGAGAGTCCCAATTAGTTTGTAATATTTATTAATAATAATAACGAAATAATGACGGCATTTGTTCTAGACTGTGAGCCCACTGTTGTGTAGGGACCATCTCCATACGTTGCCAAATTGTACTTCCCAAGCGCTTAGTACAGTGCTCTGCACACAGTAAGCACTCAATAAATACGATTGAATGAATGAATTTAAGTGCTCACTATGTGCCGAGCAGTTTTCTAAGCGCTGGGGTAGATACAAGGTAATCAGTTTGTCCCACGTGGGGCTCACAGTCTTTATCCCCATTTTACGGATGAGCTCACTGAGGCCCAGAGAAGTGAAGTGACTTGCCCAAAGTCACACAGCAGACAAATGGCAGAGGCAGGATTAGAACCCGTGACCTTCTGACCCCCAGCCCCCTGCTTTATCCACCATGCCGTGCTGTGTGTAAGCTCCGGTCTCCAGAGTAGAGTAGCAGCGTGGCTCAATGGAAAGAGCCCGGGCTTTGGAGTCAGAGGTCATAGGTTCAAATCCCAGCTCTGCCAGTTGTCAGCTGTGTGACTTTGGGCAAGTCACTTAACTTCTCTGTGCCTCAGTTACCTCATCTGGAAAATGGGGGTTAAGGCTGTGAGCCCTCCGTGGGACAACTTCATCACCTTGTAACCTCCCCAGCGCTTAGAACAGTGCTTTGCACATGGTAAGCGCTTAACAAATACCATCATTATTATTATTATTATTATATATGTATTAAGTACGTACTTACTGGGTGCCAAGAAATAATGTCACCGTTACCTTTTGACCTCAGGTATTACTCATCTAAATTTGCTCCTTTAAGTTTCACTTTCTTTCTTGAAGGTTCACGTAAGATGGGGGCGGGAGAGAAGGAAGAAGGAAAGGGTTGACGTAATCCACAACCCAAATAATCAGTGATATTTATTGAGCACTTACCATCTGCAGAGCACTGTGGTAAGCCCTTGGGAGAGTACAAATTAATCTGTAATGTTTATTGGGTGCAGAGCACTGTACTAAGCAAGTGGGAGAGCGCAGTAGAATTAGGAGACACAATCCCTACCCTTGGAGTAAGGAGCACTGTACTAGACGCTTGGAAGAGTACGGTAGAGTTAGCACAACTTCTTCCTTCAAGGAGCTTACCCTCTAATAGGGGAGACAGCCTTGGGAAAACTGTTGGATTAAAATCTCAGCACTCCAACAGCAGCCTGGCTTAGTGGATAGAGCCGTGGGCTTGGGTTCTAGTCCCATCTCCGCCATTTGTCTGCTGTGTGACCCTGGGCAAGTCACTTCACCTCCCTGGGCCTCAGTTACCTCATCTGGAAAATGGCAGTTGAGACTGTGAGCCCCACACGGGACAGCGCCTGTTCTCCAACCCGACTTGCTTGTATCCACCCCAGCGCTTAGTGTAGTGCCTGACATACAGTAAGTGCTTAACAAATGGGATCATTATCATTATTATTAGTATTCAAACTTTTATTATTTGGCCTTGGAGATGGTACAGCTGTCAGCGTCTTGGGTCTCGGCTCCTTACGGTATGTCGGGAGAAATTGGTACAGAGGAATTTTAGCATTGTGAGGCACTCCATCCGGAAAGAAGCTCAGATTGTTCAGCGACCCTTCCACCCGTGAGCGTGTGAGTTCCCAGATGGGAGAAAATGGGACAGGATGCTGGGAGGGCAGCCCACCGAGGGCCTGGGTATTGAGTAGAGCCAGTGTCGGGATCGTTGACCGGCGAGAGGGAGAGGAAGCTCTGTTGGATGTATCGTTGGGCACACAGTTCCTGGCTTAGGTGGCCCCCCATTGTGAGTCTTGGGGGGGCCGGAGGTCAGTTGAGCCCTGGAGGAGAGCAAGCGGGCCCGGGTTTGGTGATCTGGCAGGTCTGGCCCAGCTTCGGGACACTGCTGTAGCTCAGGGGCCGGGCGGGAGTGGGCCTGGGAGACCCGTCCCCTCTCCTCGGAAATGACACTTCAGATTCCCAGCCTCCCGGGACACACATCTTTGTCCCTTTTCCAACTTAGGGGCGTCGACTCTTATTCTGTTTGCATCTGGGCATGTCACTCCCCTCCTCAAAAGCCTCCAGTGGTTGCCTGTCAACCTTCGCATGAAGCGAAAACTCCTCACTCTCGGCTTCAAGGCCGTCTATCCCCTCACCCCCTCCTACCTCACCTCCCTTCTCTCCTTCTCCAGCCCAGCCCGCACCCTCCGCTCCTCTGCCACCGCTAACCTCCTCACTATGCCTCGTTCTCGCCTGTCCCGCCGTCGACCCCCGGCCCACGTCCTCCCCCTGGCCTGGACTGCCCTCCCTCCGCACATCCACCAAGCTAGCTCTCTTCCTCCCTTCAAAGCCCTAGTGAGAGCTCACCTCCTCCAGGAAGCCTTCCCAGACTGAGCCCCCTCCTTCCTCTCCCCCTCCTCCTGCTCCCCATCCCCCCACCTTACCTCCTTCCCCTCCCCACAGCACCTGTATGTATATATATATATGTTTGTACATATTTATTACTCTATTTTACTTGTACATATTTATTCTATTTATTTCATTTTGTTAATATGTTTTGTTTTGTCGTCTGTCTCCCCCTTCTAGACTGTGAGCCCGCTGTTGGGTAGGGACCGTCTCTAGATGTTGCCAAGTTGTACTTCCCAAGCGCTTAGTACAGTGCTCTGCACGCAGTAAGCACTCAATAAATACGATTGAGCGAATTTAACCACTGGGCACATGAGCACTCTGTCCAGTCGTAAATCATCACTAGCATCATCAAATCATTAGAGGCGGCACGGCTTAGTGGATAGAGCACAGGTTTGGGAGTCAGAAGGTCATGAGTTCTATTCCCGACTCTGCCATTTGTCTGCCGTGGGACCTTAGGCAAGTCACTTGACTCTTCCGTGCCTCAGTTACCTCCTCTAAAATGAGGATAGAGATTGTGAGCCCCATGTGGGACAGGAGCTATGTCCAACCTGATTTCGTCTATCCACCCCAGCGCTTAGTACAGTGCTGGCACATAGTAAGCTCTTAAATACGATTATTACTGTTAAATCATCACTGATTGTAAGCAATCCAAAGAGCTTCAGTTCTATTATTCCATGTTCTAGTGTGGTAGCTCTTGTACAAGAAAGGCCCATCGCCACATGATGCTGTAGATAAAATTGTGCTTTCGTTGACATTAAAGAGTTTTACAGTGAATACCGATTTTACCAAATGAAAACTCAAAGAGGGAGAGAGAAAAATGTTATATAGGCCCTCCAGCCCCGTTATTCTGTATACTCCAGAATGAAGGTTGCTACCCTGGAAATCTTTCCTCTCAGCTGGGCTTCTGCCTTATTGAGCGTCTTCCAGTTTTCTGTAATTGTCCACGGTGGGTGGCCCTATCCTTCATGCATCTCTTTCGTCCATCTCGAGCTTTCCGCCATCGCTAGCTTGTTCTCTCAATAAGCGTCAGGGGCCTAGCTTGCTTTCTTAATAAGTGTCAGGGGGCTCTTCCAGAATTTATTACAGACCCCCTGAGCCCTTTGGTACTTGCCTTGTATAACTTCCTTGGGCCTGGATTCATTGTCGTATTTGTTGAATGCTTACTGTGTGCAGAGCACTGTACTAAGCGCTTGGAAAGTCCAATTTGGCAACAACACTACTGATGATTTGAGGAAACGAGTCAAAGGAGAGTCCAAGGTATCATCCTAAAGTCATACCTTAAAGCTCAAAGGACTCTAATGTGTTGTTATCATCGGGGGGTTTCCCTGCCTTAAATTAATGATTTTAATCACCCTTTAGTCGTGAAGCTTCTTTGCCTCTCTCCTACCCACTTTGAAATCTTCCCACAGTGTATCCCCATCAACGTATTTCAACCTCCGAAAGGGCATGTCATCTGCCCAGCTGGGAGAGTTGACTGCCTCTTTTCCCTTAGGAAAAGTCAGATTCCTTAGGATAATACTAAATGCAGCAATAGCTCCCAGTGGCAGTTCCTGGAGGCCCCCACTTTTTAAACTTCCCTAGCTAAAAAGTAGTCATTTTCCCTTCCCCTTTATTTCTTATCCGTTGCCAGACCAAAATATTTCCCCCCCCGAATTCCAAGATACAGGTATGCAGTTTTTCAAAAGCGCTTGGTGAAGAACCTTGTCAAAAACCATTTAAAAATCTAAACATATTTAGTGTAGCAGCTCTCCTCTAGCCACACACTTCCTGACCCCTTCGAGGAACCTCAGTAGATTGGAGAGGCGTGATTTTTTTGCCTTACATAAACCGTGTTTTTTTTCTCCCCCCTCCCAAAAAGGTTATTTTGTCTGTGGATGTATGGGTTTGAAGGGAGATTTCCCAGTCTGCAGTTCTCAGGGCAGCCCCCTTAGAGCTGCTTATTCTATTTGGGAGGTACTTTGGCCATAAAATGATCTCCTACCTCAGTGGCTATTTGTAATGGTAGGTCGCATCCTCTTGCCAGACTTCTGTACCATTCCTTGGTAGGTTCTAACCCCGTTTCTGCCAAATACTTGTTGGGTGACCTTGAACAAGTTACTTAACTTCTGCGTGCCTCAGTTTTCCCATTGTCCCTCCTACTTAGACTGTGAGCCCCTTAAGGGACAGGGACTGATTGATTTGTATGTACCCCAGAGCTTAGACCAGTGTTTGACACATAGTAAGCACTTAATGTGCCATTTTTTTTTAAAAAAAAAGACCTTTAAATGACTTGTTTTCAGGTAGTTGATTGATTTGGTTGAAAACATCCTGTGCCCTTAACCACAATTTTATCCAATTCCTCAAATTTACTGCATTAGATGTATGAGTCACATTTGCCTACTTCTTGATTTTTTTTCCCTCCCCCAGTGGTATTTTAGCACTTGCTTTGTGCCAGGCACTGTCCTAAGCACTGGGAAGGATTCAAGCTAATCAAGGTGGACGCAATCTGCATCCCACATGGGGCTCACAGTCTCAATCCTAGTTTTACAGATGAGGGAACTGAGGCACAGAGAAGTCAAGCGGCTTGCGTGAGGTCACACAGCAGATTTGTGGTGAAGCTGGGATGAGAACTCAGGTCCTCTGACTCACAAGCCCATGCTCTTTCCACTGGGCCACGGTGCAGAGCACTCTGAGTGCTTTGGGAGCATTCAAAAGCTAGTGCTCAAGATCCCTGCCCTCATGGAGGTTGCAGTCCTTCTGGGGAGGCTGACGCTAATAGAAATGAAAAATTGGCATAGGATGGGAAAGGGGCTACATACATGACGCAGTGTGTAGGTAACGGATTGTGTGGTACTCATGTGCTCTGGGAAGCATAGTCCCTTAAATTAAAACAATTTTTAAAAAGCCACTGTCTCAAAATCTGGTCTTTCTGTTCCAGCTTAACTGTACTAGAGGCTTATCTATGCATTCAAATTTGTACCACTGCAACCTTTCTCCTTCCCTGCCTTAAAAATATGTCCTGTATTTTAGGTCAGGAAAACCAGCTGGTAGCCCTGATTCCGTATAGTGACCAGAGACTGAGGCCCAGACGAACGTAAGTAGTCTTTGTGTGAAACCGTGTGCTGCCAACAGAACTTATTCCAAATTCTTGGATTATTTTGAAAGGAATGGCCGACCTTTTTTTTTTTTCTTCCTGGTAACCTTTCAGTATGCAAAGTGTATAAGAATATTTGATTTTTGGAAAACTGAACGCTCATTTCCAGTTGCATTTCCTTAACTGTAGATAGAATTACCCACGGTGCTCCCCAAGTTTAATTCCCAGTGTTTGGCTTTCTCGTCATGATTTTCCCCGCAAATTTTATGATATGGAAGCAAATGGGAATGAAAATCATGTGGTGCATTCACAGTGGTGGGAATGGATAGTGGTAACACTGGGGATAAAATGATTTCCATTATTTTTTGTCCTCAATAGCATTAAATATGTTTCTTCTGCCTATTAGCCTGAAATATTAGGCAATTTAGAAAAAGAATGTGTTTATAATATAAGTTTGTTATTAGTTTCCAAGATTAATCGGGTTTTTAAAGTGAAACAGATTGCTTTGGGCCAAGAGGAAATAGTGTCACCAGTTTAATGTGCGATATTAAACCTCTTCACTTAGCGCTAAAGAGAGTATTTTCAGTGTGTGATACCAGAAGAGGGTTACCGGGTTGCACATTCACAGTTTCCTTTATATAGATTTTCTTTTTAAGACTATATGGCAGTTCCTTTTCTGAGTGATACAAATGTAGTTGTATGGTATGACCATTTTAGAAGGTGAATGAGATCTTCCCTTTATAAGCTTTTTTTTTCTGCATAATATTTACAAGTCAACAGTTGAAATATTTGCTCCTCTTCCACGACCTAAAACCATTCAGGGTGTGGACCATCGTCAGTAGAATTGTAGTCTCAGCTCCCTGCTCTTCCCAAGTTTGCTGAGATCCCTACGTGGTGCTCAGTCCACTTTAGGTTCCCACTCTCCAGTTCTCATCCCAGTTCAAAATGGCCTTGGGAATCTCGGCTAGTGACCTGTATCCCGATGGCCAGGCGGAAAACGCGGGCGGTGTCATTTCAGGAAGCTGTACGTGATGGCCTCTGTGTCGGTGTGCCTCCTCCTCTCGGGTCTGGCCGTCTTCTTCCTGTTCCCTCGCTCCATCGACGTGAAGTACGTCGGGGTGAAGTCGGCCTACGTCAGCTATGACCAGAGTAAACGGATGATCTATCTAAATATCACGGTACGCCTCCCTGTTCCTTTCTCAGTCCATCGACGGTGTGGATGGGTGACAGTGGTGTTTGTAAAGCGCTTAGTAAGTGTCAGGCAGTGGGGTAGGTACGAGCTAATCAGGCCGGGTACGGTCCGTGTCCCACATGGGGCTCACAGTCTTCATCCCCGTTTGACAGATGAGGGAAATGAGGCCCAGAAAAGTGAAGCCACTTTGCCCAACACTTGTCACACAGTAGACAAGAGGCAGAGCTGGGATTAGAACCCAGGTCCTTCTAATAATAATAATAATAATAATCTGATTCCCAGGCCCATATTCTAGCCACTAATGATAACGATGGTATTTAAGTGCTTTATTCCCAGGCCCACATTCTAGCCACTAATGATGGTATTTAAGTGCTTACTGTGTGTCAAGCGCCGTTCTAGATACAAGGTAATCAGGTTGTCCCACATGGGGCTCACCGTCTCAATCGTCATTTTACAGCTGAGGTAACTGAGGCACAGAGAAGTGAAGTGGCCTGCCCAAGGTCACACAGCAGAAACGTAGTGGATTAGAACCCACGTCCTCCGACTCCCAAACCCGTGCTCGGTGCACTAAGCCACGCTGCTTCTCACTTAGCCACGCTGAGCGCTTGCTATGTGTAGAGCACCGTCTTAATTGCTTGGGAGAGTATAAGACGGCAAAATTATGGACCACATTCCCTACCCCTAAGGAGCTTACAGACTAGAGGGGGAGAGAGATATTCCCGGAAAGCCACAAGGTAGTGGCAGCACTTTTTTGGGAGAGTGGGGGCGGGCAGGGGAGGTGTGAGAGAGAGAGAATGCGATGAGCAGTTCATCATCATCATCAATCGTATTTATTGAGCGCTTACTATGTGCAGAGCACTGTACTAAGCGCTTGGGAAGTACAAATTGGCAACATATGGAGACAGTCCCTACCTGACAGTGGGCTCACGGTCTAAAAGGGGGAGACAGAGAACAAAACCAAACATACTAACAAAATAAAATAAATGAGCAGCTATCATTTCCTCATCTTTTGATTTGGGTTAAAAGGGAAAATCATCGCTGCTGCCAGATCTTTCATTCATTCAGTCAGTCATATTTATTGAGTGCTTACTGGGTGCAGAGCACTGTACTAAGCCCTTGGGAAGTCCAAGTTGGCAACATACCCAACAGCGGGCTCACAGTCTAGAAGGGTAGAGGATGGGTCTCCTCTGCGATCAAACAGAAGTTCGACTTTGGCCTCGTTGTGCCAAGGGCATCTTTGCCAACTCTCTGGGTGTCTGTGAATGGGATCAAGGAAAAGCAAGCTGTGGAGGCTCGGCCTTTTACAGGGTCCAGGGCAGAAGCAGCCTGGCTTAGCGGACAGAGTACGGGCCTGAGAGTTGGAAGGTCCTGGGTTCTAATTCTGCCTCCGCCACCGGTCTGCCGGGTGATCTTGGACAAGTCATTTCTCTTTGCTGCCATTCCCACATCTAGAAAATCAGAGAAGCAGCGTGGCTCAGTGGAAAGAGCTCGGGCTTTGGAGTAAGAGGTCATGGGTTCAAATCCCCGCTCTGCCACTTGTCAGCTGGGTGACTTTGGGCAAGTCACCTCACTTCTCTGGGCCTCAGTTCCCTCATCTGGAAAATGGGGATGAAGTCTGTGAGCCCCACGTGGGACAACTTGATTACCTTGTATCTACCCCAGCGCTTAGAACAGTGCTTGGCACGTAGTAAGCGCTTAATAAATGCCATCATTATTATTATTATTAGAAAATGGGGATTAAGACTGAGCCCCACACGGGACAGAGACTGTGTCCAACCTGATCGGGTTGTATCTACCCCAGTGCTTAGTACGGTGCCTGGCTCATAGTAAATCCTTAACAAATATCATTAAAAAAAATTGGGGGGTGAGATCCCGTGCTCTTATTCATTCATTCATTCAGTCATATTTATTGAGCGCTTACTGTGCGCAGAGGACTGTACTAAGCGCTTGGGAAGTACAAGTCGGCAACATATAGAGACGGTCCCAACCCAACAACGGGCTCACAGTCTTATCGGCGCCATCCCCCTGCCTCTGAGCCCCCTGGGGAGGCAGGGTTAGGATTCCCCCGGCGTGCTGGGAGCTCGAGATGACGTGGGGGTGACTCCCCTCTCAGTTTCTGTGAGCCCCATTCATTCATTCAGTCGCATTTATTGAGCGTTTACTGTGTGCAGAGCACTGTGCTGAGCGCTTGGGAAGTACAAGTCGGGTGACCTCGTGCCTATGCCAGTGCTTGGCACATAGTAAGAGCTTTAACAAATACCGCAGTTGCATCAACCGCATACTCTTCTTTTCCCACTTCCCCCACAGATATTTTCAGTAACTTCCCTCTTGGGTCGGGAGGGAGCAAGGCGTGACTTAAGACTGCTTCAGGGGAGAAACGAGGGGGTGAACCAACGTCCTGTCCCGTGGCTTGCCTCCTTCCAAGCCCAGAAGGGAGAATTTGCCATGGGTGTCACCGCTGAAGGTTATTTCCTGGCATTTTGTCTGGGTTTTTTTTTTCCATAATTTAATCACAAGTAGCTCAGCAGTTTTGCTCCTCATTCATTCATTCAATCGTATTTACTGAGCGCTTACTGTGTGCAGAGCACTGTACTAAGCGCTTGGGAAGTCCAAGTCGGCAACATCTAGAGACGGTCCCTACCCAACAGCGGGCTCGCAGTCTAGGAGGGGGAGACAGACAACAAAACACAACATGTCAACACAATAAAATAAATAGAATAAATATGTACAAGGGAAATAAATAGAGTAATAAATATGTACAAACATATATTCATTCATTCAGTCGTATTGAGCGCTTACTGTGTGCAGAGCACTGTATTAAGCGTTGGGGAAGCACAAGTCGGCAATATCCAGAGACGGTCCCTACCCAACAGCGGGCTCACAGTCTAGAAGGGGGAGACAGACCGCAAAGCACAACGTATTAACACAATAAAATAAATAGAATAAATATGTACAAGTAAAATAAATGGAGTAAATTTATATATGTACAAACGTATATACAGGTGCTGTGGGGAGAGGAAGGAGGGGGCTGATTTCTGATGCACATACCTTGTGTTTTTTTTTCCTCTATCACCCACTCAGCCAAGCCACACACACTTAATTATTTTTCATCTACTCCATTTCCTTGCAAATTAAACCCATCCTTTTCGCCTCTCTCGTCGGAGCTCCTTCCGATTGATATTTCTCTCGTAAAAGGCATCCAAAGAAGAGCATGATATTTTATGTGGGAGAGGACAAGGGAGCGATAACTTCCTTAATGTGCAACAGATGGGTTCTGTTGGCCTCAGACTTAGCATCATACTTGGGGAATTTTCTATCTGTTATTTCCTGTTTCTTATTCAGCTTTATTGCTTTAATGCGTTTCTTTCTGTATCTGATTTTTGTAATCACTTGCACCGTCGGCTCTTTGAAGGAAGTAATAAGAGCTGGAGATGAGGAAGCCTAGGCTCAGTTTTGACCTAACACTTAAACCCTGAAGTCATCGGGCCCACAGTGAGACTAAATAAATGTATTGGGTGGGAAAGAGCACGAGCTTTGGAATCAGAGGACCAGAAGCAGCATGGTGAAGTGGATTAGATCATAAGCCTAGGAGTCAGAAGGTCATGGGTTCTAATCCCGGCTCCTCTGCCTGTCTGCCGTGTCATCTTGGGCTAGTCATTTCTCTTCCCTGGGCCTCAGTTTCCTCATCTGTAAAATGGTGATTGAGACAGTGAGCTCCACTTGGGACAGGGACTGTGTCCAACCCAATTTGCTTGTATCCACCCAGGTGCTTAGTAAAGTGCTTGGCACGTAGTAAATGCTTGACAAATGCCACAGTTATTATTATTCTAATCACAGCTTTGCCACTTAGCTGCTGAATGGCCTTGGGCAAGTCACTCAACTTCTCTGTGCCTCAGGTCTCTCATCTGTGAAATGGGGCTTCAGGACCTCTTCTCTCTCCTATTTGGACTGTGAACCTCTGTGGAACAGGGACTGTATCCATCCTAATTATTTTATATATACCCCAGCGCTTAGTACAGTGCTAGACACTTAGAAAGTGCTTAACAACCTACCATCATTATTATTCTCTAGCCTCCAGGCCCCCACATAACCTAATAACAGAGGGAAGTGAGACACATATCTGGCTGTGTGCAGACATCTCCACTATAGCCACACATTTTTGATTTTAGAAGGGGTTTGAACTTAGTGATGGTAGTCAGCTTTATAATCCACTTCATTGCAGAGGGGCTTGTGGTGAGTTGCATGTTTTTTGCATCTTTTTATGGTATTTACGTACCGTGTGTGAGGCACTTTACTGAGCCCTGGAGTGGATACAGGCCAATCACAGTCCCTTTCCCACGTGGGACTCAATCCCCATTTTACAGATGAGGTGACAGGCCCAGTGAAGTGAGTTGTCCAGGGTCACACAGCAGACAAATGGAGGAGCTGGGAGTAGAACCCAGGTCATTCATTCATTCATTCAATCGTATTTATTGAGCACTTACTGTGTGCAGAGCACTGTACTAAGCGTTTGGGAAGTACGAGTTGGCACCATATAGAGACAGTCCCTACCCAACAGTGGGCTCACAGTCTAGAAGAGTGGGCTCACAGTCTAGAACCGGGCTCTAGCCATTAGGCTGTGCTTCATGTTCTAGCCTTAAATAGGCTTTCCTGGTCAGGAGAGATTCTTTCTCTGGTTTCCCCCCCCCGGCCCCCGTTCACTCTAGATTGAACACTGTCGGGATCTAGGAAACCTTCCAACATCATGCATCTGTCTGGATAGAACACCACGTGGGCTTGGAAGATTCAGTCAATCAATCAATCATCTTTATTGAGCACTGACTGTGTGCTGAACACTTTACTAACCACTTGGAAGAGTCTGGAACAGCAGAGTTGGTGGACGTGTTCCCTGCCCACAAGCATCACGATTTAGAGGAGGGAGACAGACCAAAAACTCCTCACTCTTGGCTTCAAGGCTGTCCATCCCCTCTCCCCCTCCTACCTCACCTCCCTTCTGTCCTTCTCCAGCCCAGCCCGCACCCTCCGCTCCTCTGCCGCTCACCTCCTCACTGGGCCTCGTTCTCGCCTGTCCCGCCGTCGACCCCCGGCCCACGTCCTCCCCCTGGCCCGGCATGCCCTCCCTCCGCACATCCGCCAAGCTAGCTCTCTTCCTCCCTTCAAAGCCCTACTGAAAGCTCACCTCCTCCGGGAGGCCTTCCCACACTGAGCCCCCTCCTTCCTCTCCCCCTCCTCCCCCTCCCCCTCCCCCCTGCCCTACCTCTTTCCCCTCCCCACAGCACCTGTATATACGTTTGCACAGATTTATTACTCTATTTATTTTACTTGTACACATTTACTATTCTATTCATTTTATTTTGTTAATATGTTTTGTTTTGTTGTCTGTCTCCCCCGTCTAGACTGTGAGCCCGCTGTTGGGTAGGGACTGTCTCTATGTGTTGCCAACTTGTACTTCCCAAGTGCTTAGTACAGCGCTCTGCACACAGTAAGCGCTCAATAAATATGATTGAATGAATGAATGAATTCATGTCAAGAAATTACAGACATGTATCTCAGTGGGGCTGAGGGCAGGGTGAATAAAGAGTACAAATCTCTTCCTCCCTTCAAAGCCCTACTGAGAGCTCACCTCCTCCAGGAGGCCTTCCCACACTGAGCCCGCTGCTTCCTATCTCCGTCCCCATCCTCCCGCTTTACCTCCTTCCCCTCCCCACAGCACCTGTATATATGTATATGTGTTTGTGCATATTTACTACTCTATTTATTTTACTTGTACATATTTATTCTATATATGTATATATGTTTGTGCGTATTTATTACTCTACTTATTTATTTTACTTGTACATATTTATTCAATTCATTTTATTTTGTTAATATGTTTTGTTTCGTTGTCTGTCTCCCCCTTCTAGACTGTGAGCCCGCTGTTGGGTAGGGACCGTCTCTAGATGTTGCCAACTTGGACTTCCCAAGCGCTTAGTACAGTGCTCTGCACACAGTAAGCGCTCAATAAATACGATTGAATGAATGAATGAAATCCAAGTGCAAGAAATGGTTGTGTCCACGTGCCTGATGACGATTAAGGAATGCAAACAGACTGTTGGTTCTAACAGTGTTTAGTACAGTGCCTGGCACATAGCGCTTAACAAATACCATTATTGCTATTATTAGCTCAGGTCTGGAGCTTGAGAACATAGTTCTCCATCTTCTGGAAGAACTGCACAAGGTTAAGACAGAGTAACTAATTTCCTTGAAGGTTAATTTGACTCTCGGGTTCTGCATTAGTCTCTTGGTTCTTCTAGCTTATTTTCAGAATGCGTTTAGAATTTGCTTGACAAATTCCGGTGTGTTGATGTGCTTTAACATCTTCTCCCCCCAACCCACCCGTTCTGTTCCCCCCACACACTTCTTTTCAGAACACATTAAATATTACAAACAACAATTACTATGCCGTGGAAGTCGCCAACATCACAGCCCAAGTCCTGTTTTCGAAAACGGTTATTGGGAAAGCACGTTTGAACAACATGACGGCTATCAGCCCACTAGATATGAAACAGGTAAACCTCAGCGGTGGAGTGTTTTCGAAGCCTTTAACACCAACTGTGTTGGTTCTTACTCGTTCCTATTTGTATTTCTGTTTCAGATTGATTACACGGTGCCTACGGTTATAGCTGATGAAATGAGTTACATGTAGTAAGTGGTAATTTTGTAATTTTCACGGGGAGGGTATAAAAATATAGAAGTATAAATAGATAATGCTCTGTTTGTATGAAGTGAGAGCTGTCCGTCAAAAGTTTTCAACGCTTTTAACATCTGCAATTTTAACCTTTGATGTAAAAGTTGGAGATGTTTTGAAATGCCATCGTAGTTCTTTGCTCTATCGCCTTTGTTCCAAAAAACATCCGATCCCTGGGTGTTCATTCGCTTATTCTCCCTGTGCATCGTAAGCTCTCAGCACGGCCTAATAGATAGAACAAGGTTCTGGGAGTTAAAATCAATCAATCAGTCAATTGTATTTATTGAGCGCTTACTGTGTGCAGAGCACTGTACTAAGCACTTGGGAAGTCCAAGTTGGCAACCTATAGAGACAGTCCCTACCCAACAGTGGGCTCACAGTCTAAAAGGGGGAGACAGAGAACAAAACCAAACATACTAACAAAATAAAATAAATAGAATAGATATGTACAAGTAAAATAAATAAATAAATAAATAGAGTAATAAATATGTACAAACATATATACAGGTGCTGACCTGGATTCTAATTCCACTCCACTAGTTGTCTGCTGCGCAACCTTGGGCAAGTCATTTTGCTCCTCTGTGCCTCAGTTCCCTCATCTGTCAATTGGGGATTAAGATGGTGAACCCCGTGTGGGGACGGAACTGTGCCCAACCCACTTGGCTCGTATCTACCCATGTTTAGGACAGTGCCTGGCACGTAGTAAGCACTTAAATACCATTATTATTATTATTATTAGCTCATGGGCCGGAGCTCAGGACACAGCGGGCACTTAATAACTGTAGGCAGTGCCCTATTAAAGAATTATCTGGCACAAAGTCTGCCGTACTTGCTACACTTGGCAAACTTCTGTTTTGGTTCTGACTGCCCTAGACTGGAAGTTCATTATGGGCAGGGAAAGTGTCTCCCAACTCAGGTTGTACTCTCCCAAGCACTTAATAATAATAATAATAATAATAATAATAATAATAATGGCATTTAAGTGCTTACTATGTGCAAAGCACTGTTCTAAGCGCTGGGGAGGTTACAAGGTGCTCAGGTTGTCCCATGTGGGGCTCACAGTCTTAATCCCCATTTTACAGATGAGGGAGCTGAGGCCCAGAGAAGTTAAGTGACTTGCCCAAAGTCACACAGCTGACAAGTGGCACAGCCAGGATTGGAACCCATGACTTCTGACTCCCAAGCCCGGGCTCTTTCCACAGAGCCACGCTGCTTCTTCACTTTGTGCAGTGCTGTGCATACAGTAAATGCTCAATAAGTATGACTGTGGAGCATTTATGATGTTTTCTATGTACGGCTTAGAAGTGTAGATCAGATAGGATATTATACTGAGGCCTTTTTCATTAATGGTGTCCTTTTTTTTCCTTTTCCAGTGATTTCTGTACACTACCAACTATCAAAGTCCATAACATAGTGGTCATGATGCAGTAAGTATGACTTATTTCCTCACTTCATCATCATCATCATCATCAATCGTATTTATTGAGCGGTTACTATGTGCAGAGCACTGTACTAAGCGCTTGGGAAGTACAAATTGGCAACAGATAGAGACAGTCCCTATCCAACAGTGGGCTCACAGTCTAAAAGGGGGAGACAGAGAACAAAACCAAACATACCAACAAAATAAAATAAATAGGATAGATATGTACAAGTAAAATAAATAAATAAATAGAGTAATAAATATGTATAACCATATATACACTTGGGTCTGGTGGTGGTTTCTTAGGCCTTTGGGGCTATTGCGCTTTCCCAAGTGCTCAGTACAGTGCTCTACACACAGTAGGTGCTCAAATGCCATTGATTGGATAATAATTATGGTATTTGTTAGGCACTTACTACGTGCCAGGCACTGTATGAAGCGCTGAGGTGGATACAACCAAATCGGGTTGGATACAGCCCCTGCCCCACACGGGGCTCACAGTCTTAATCCCCATGTTAAAGGTGAAGTAAAACAGGGGCACAGAGAAGTGAAGTGACTTTTCCAAGGTCACACAGCAGACACGTGGCAGAGTCAGGGTCAGAACCCCTGACCTTCTGACTCCCAGGCTGCCGCCACTACGCCAGGCTGCTCCAGTTTTATTCAACTAGGTGCCCTGCGAAGAGACCAAGAATAGTTTCTACCAGCGCAGCCTGTTTCACAGTGTTGACAGGTCAGCATCATCATCAATCGTATTTAGTGAGCGCTTACTATGTGCAGAGCACTGTACTAAGCGCTTGGGAAGTACAAATTGGCAACATATAGAGACAGTCCCTACCCAACAGTGGGCTCACAGTCTAAAAGGTCAGCATCCTGCCGCCCTCGGCCTACCATTTTAAAAGCTGAGGGGCAGACAAGAAAATCCCATCCACCGTGTCCAAGGGAAGCCAAGGATCATCAATCAGTCAATCAATCGTATTTATTGAGCGCTTACTGTGTGCAGAGCACTGGACTAAGCGCTTGGGAAGTACAAGTTGGTAACATATAGAGACAGTCCCTACCCAACAGTGGGCTCACAGTCTAGAAGACCTCATCTGGCCACTTAATCCAGAAACCGGTCTTCACCCAAGCCATTCCCGCTTGACTCTGACCGTTTCCCGATGCATTCGATCGTATTTATGGAGCGCTTACTGTGCGCAGAGCACTGTACTAAGCGCTTGCACTGTACTAAGCCCCATGATCAGCTGAGCTTCACCTTCTCCTAATAATCATTGTATTGACCCCTTAATGCCCGCAGAACCCTGGGTGAAGGCTTTGAGGTTTTTTATGATATTTGTTAGGCGCTTACTATCTGTCAAACACTGTTCTAAGTGTTGGGGCAGGTACATGTTCATTAGGGTGGACACAGTCCCTGTCCCACCTGGGGCTGTAAGTAGGAGGGGGAACCAGGATTGAATCCCCACTCTAGTCGAAGAAACTGACACACAGAGAAGTGAGGTGACTTGCCTGAGATGATAACAGCTAGCATCATCATCATCATCATCATCAATCGTATTTATTGAGCGCTTACTGTGTGCAGAGCACTGTACTAAGCACTAGGGAAGTACAAGTTGGCAACATATAGAGACAGTCCCTCCCCAACAGTGGGCTCACAGTCTAAAAGCAGTCGGCAGCGCTGGCCTGTAAGCCCGCTGTTGGGTAGGGACCGTCCCTATATGTTGCCAGCTTGGACTTCCCAAGCGCTTAGTACAGTGCTCTGCACACAGTAAGCGCTCAATAAATACGATTGAGTGAATGGGATTAGAACCCAGGCCCGGGCTGTTTCCATGAGGCCACACTGCTTCCTGCGGAGAGAATCCACTGGTGTTGGTAGTGGTGGTAATAGTAATGATAGTATTAAGAACTGACGGTATGTAGAGCACTGGACTAAGCACTAGGAGAGGAAAACACTGGGATTAATTGTATTGAGCGCTCGCTTGGTGCAGAGCCCTGGACTGAAAGAGCGCCTAGGTGGGAATTAGACATGGAACCTGGGCCTCCCGATCCAAGTGATGAGCAGGGATTGGAAATTGACCCATCGGGGAGAATCAGTCACTGCTATTTAAGGGCTTCATCATCATCATCAATCATATTTATTGAGCATTTACTGTGTGCAGAGCACTGTACTAAGCTCTTGGGAAGTACAAGTTGGCAACATATAGAGACAGTCCCTACCCAACAGTGGGCTTAATGTGTGCAGAGCTCTGAAGCGCAGCAGGAGCTTACCCTAGGGCCCCTGGCCGCAATTAAGATCATTTCCCCTCATCTACCTGCTTAGAGGCAGAGAACAGAAAGGCAGCCCCATTCTTGAATTACGCCCATCAAATGTCATAATAATCGCGGTACTTTCAAGTGCTATGTGCTGAATGCTAGGGTGGCTGTCCAGTAATCAGAGCGGACACAGTCCCTGTCTACGTGGGGTTCACGGTCTAAAAAGGAGGGAGAGTAGCGCTCTTGTCCCCATTTCAGAGTAGAGGAAACTGAGGCCCAGGAAGGTCCGGTGACTTGCCCAAGCTCACACAGCAGGCATGTGGCAGAGCCAGACCTAGAACCCAGGTCACCTGACTCCCCAATTCTGTGCTCTTTTCATGAGGCCACACTGCTTTCCTGTGGTTCATCAATCAGTGGTGTTTGTCTAATGTTTACTGTGCGCAGAGCAGTGTACTAAGCGCTTGGGAGAGTAAACTCTAACAGAGTTGGTAGACACGTTCCCTACCCAAGGCGAGAATTTTCCCAACTTCCTTATTCTTTCCTCATGTGCCCTGATTTTTCACCCTTTGTTCTCTTTTGCCACTCAGCGGCATCTGCCCAGCGATAAGTGAGCGCTGAATGGGGCTAGGGCCTCTGTTTGAGCCCATGGCATTGTATCCGCCCCAGTAATAATAATAATAATAATAATAATGATGATGGCATTTATTAAGCGCTTACTTTGTGCAAGGCACTGTTCTAAGCGCTGGGGAGGTTACGAGGTAATCAGGTTGTCACACAGGGCGCTCACAGTCTTAATCCCCATTTTACAGATGAGGGAACCGAGGCCCAGAGAAGCGAAGTGACTTGCCCAAAGTCACACAGCTGACAAATGGCCGAGCTGGGATTTGAACCCATGACCTCCGACTCCAAAGCCAGGGCTCTTTCCACTGAGCCACGCTGCAGTACTCTGCAAGCGCTTAACAAACACCACAACTATTCTTCTACCCGTTGTCCACATTCAGCCACGCCGCTTCTTTAAGAGAAGGGTTTGTCTCACACCGAGTAGCGTGGCCTAGTGGGTAGAGCACAGGGCTGGGAGTGAGAAGGACCTGGGTTCTAATTCCGGCTCTGCCACCTGTCTGTGTGACTTTGGACAAGTCACTTCATTTCTCTGTGCCTCAGTTCCCTCCGTTGTAAAATAGGGATAGAGACTGTGAGCCCCTTGTGGGACGTGGACTGTGTCCAACCTGATTAGCTTGTACCTACCTCGGTGCTTACTATAGTGCCCGGCACATTCATTCGTTTCATTCAATCGTATTTATTGAGCGTTTCTGGGTGCAGAGCACTGTACTAAGCACTTGGGAAGTACAAATCGGCAATGTATAATAAGCACATAATGAGCAGTTAATAAATACCATTAAAAAACACCTCGGTTCTCTGGCAGTGTTGGACAAAACCCATGTTATGGAAAAATCAATCAGTAGTATTGAGCACTTAATAGAGAAGCAGCGTGGCTCAATGGAAAGAGCCCGGGCTTTGTAGTCAGCGGTCATAGGTTCAAATCCCAGCTCTGCCAGTTGTCTGCTGTGTGACTTTGGGCAAGTCACTTAACTTCTCTGGGCCTCAGTTACCTCATCTGTAAAATGGGGATTAAGACTGTGAGCCCCCCGTGGGACAATCCGATCACCTTGTAAACTCCCCATCGCTCAGAACAGTGCTTTGCACATAAGGCTTAACAAATGCCATCACTATTATTATTAATAATAATTGCTTATATTGTTGAAGGCCTTCCCCAGAGGTGTCTAATGTTTCTGTCACTTCACCCTATTTGGAATGGCATTTTCAGTTAATCTAGAGTTGTTATTCGGTATCTGTGAAGTGCTTACTGCGTGCCAAGCACTGTTCTTGTGTGCAGTGGCATTTTCAGTTAATCTAGAGTTGTTATTCGGTATCTGTGAAGTGCTTACTGCGTGCCAAGCACCGTTCTTGTGTGCAGAGTACTGTGTTAAGAACTTGGGGGAGTAACAGAATTGTTAGATGGGTTCACTGCCTATGACCAGTTTTCCAGAGCTTCGAGGGTGGTAATCTAGATTGCCAACATTGGGGGTGTGTGTTTTTTTGTTTTATTTTTTTTTTCCCCCTCCCCATCTCCACCTCTCTTTAGGGTGACTGTGACAACCACCTATTTCGGGCACTCGGAACAAATATCCCAAGAGCGCTACCAGTACGTCGACTGTGGCAGAAACACTACCTACCAATCGGGCCGCTCCGAGTACCTAAACGTGCTTCAGCCGCCGCAGTGAAGACCCTCCCCGCCCCGGGGCCGGGAAACCCGCTCCCAGCCCCCCCGCTCGCACGGACAACTGTAGGACGGGTCACAGACCAAGCTCGCTGACCCACGGGTCTCCGCGCCGACCGTCCGTCCCCAGGGCGGCACTCACCACGTGTTGAACCGCGACTGTTCAAAACTGTCCCTGCCTCTCCCCGCCATTGTCAGGCACGCGTCACCCAGCAGTCACCGCCGCTCCCAGACCCTCTCGGGAAAGGGGGGAGTGTTTCGTTTCGTGTTTTTTTTCCCCCTAGGGAACGCTAGGTCTTGGTCGCGGGCTCACAGCTCTGTTAATTCTGGCTGCGTGCAGAATTCCGGAGAGTTTCCTGAATGGTCCCTGGGCCAGCCAGTAGTTAGGAACACAGGAGAGCTTCGGCCTTCACGTGGCCATTGCTAAATCACCTCCTGCCACACATAAAGCCCGTTATCAGGGTTCTCCTTTTCCCCCGCGCAGTAGTGTTCCGTGATCTCTAAGGAGAAGGTACGCCTCGGTGTCTCCGTGATAGTTCGCTTTCCCTGGATCAGGATCGTGCCCCTGGGCTGCTCTAACATCCCGTAGAGAGCCCCTTCCTCCTGGGCGAGACCTTCCCCTTGTAGGCATCTTCGTCAGAATCTGCAGGTGTCTCGAGTGTGGCGATAAACCGCCTCTCCCTTCTCTTACCGCTGTGACTCTGAGGGTGTGGGTCTCCGCGACCCTCCGTCGTTGTAAGTAGTTATCCCTGGCATGGCTTTTCTGCGACTCCTGTCACTTAGATGTGAAATCAGCGTATAGTAAATCGAAAACCGAAGGTACTCAGACGATCGCTTGGGTACGAGGCAGGGGGTCTGCACCCGGTTTGGACCCTGCCGATACCGTGTGCATCTTTGTAACCTGATGTGGCATAATGCAGAAGGACGTAGTCAGCCAAAGATAATCAAACCACTTTGCTCCACTCCTGCATTGTTTTTCCCAGACTACGATCCCAGAGATTGGTTTTCCTTCCCTAATAATCAAGTGCCTAAATAGAGGCTGCGTTGAGCACGCTTTGTAATGGAAGGAAATATCCCGCTGGTTAGATGGTTTAAGTAATGCATTAAATGCCAGATCACTGAATTCAGTATTCTTGCACTTTAAGTTGAATTATGCTGAAAATTTTTTTCCCCCTCAACCGGTCCATCCACAGCCACCCGTTTTTATTGTATTTTTTTTAGATGCTTGAATCTGAACGGGCTTGGTTTTTCATCACAGTTTCCTCACTCTAGCTTTATCTTGGCAGTTAGTGAGGGTTAAGTAGTTCCTGACTGACTCACCTGGAGAATTAACTTGTTTCACTCTGGGAATTTCAGCCCAGCTAACAGCAGTTGGTCATCAGGTTTCTTTGTGCTCCGTGGCACTTTTGGGGTTCGGAAGAGGCTAGCCCTTCCCTCCCCCTGTCAGGATGTCACGGTAGACTGAAAACTTCAGGAAATCAATCTTAATTTGTATTCTGCTTCAGAGTCGAACAGAGGATTGGGAGAATGAATCAGGACCCAAAGGAACTAACCTCCCAAGTGGAAGTCATAATTGGGGCAACGGTTGATTTCCAGGCTCTAAATTTGATCCCTGTCAGGTTTCCTTTGTGTTGTGTTTTTGTATTCCATCTTTAAACGGACACTACTTCCCAAGTCCAGCTCGTTACGAGTGGCAGGACGAATCTTCTAAAGAATAGTTTCTAAGGTGGGGAAAGATATTTTTCCAAAGGCAATTACTAGAGAGAGAGAGTGGATAACAAACTACTTGCCAGTAAATACAGGACTCAGACCAACTTCCTGGGTTGCTTAATTAATGATCTTTATAAATGTGTTTTTCCAAAATATAAAAATGGGATGTTGAATTTGGATATTAAGATTTCAAGTGACAAACTATAAATAGCATTGATGTTACTACTACAGCACTGAACTATCCATTGCACAATTTTAGGTATTCTGCTGCTCAAATGGAGACAAAATAGCTCTGATAACTTAGGACGAATGAGTTTTTAAGATTGGTTTTGAATCCTCTTGTAAAAACAAGTTTTAACAACAGTAGTTGTAAATACATTGTTGTGCAATTAATGTCACACTCTTGCGTTAGTAGAGGCTTGAGTGGTTTAATAATAGTGATTTTTCCCCCCTTCACCCCCGTAAAGGATAAAATCAGGTGAACACTAAAGTATCTGGAGCATCTTCTAAAATAACTTAATAATGAAATTAGACTAAGCATTACAGAACAGAATTTGGTGTTCTGGGTGAGGTGGCGGGAGAATCCTAACATTTTTCACTGGTCATTTATCTGTGGGTATTACTGCAGAAAAGTATGTAAATTATGATATGTCCATTCATGGAGTCTTTTTGTGTAAATAAGCTAAAATATACATATCTGTACTAAAGTGAGGAAAGGTACATAATATATTAATCCTGTTTCTTTGGTATTGGATTACGTAACCATTGTTATGACAGTAGCGCTTTTCAGATATTTATGACTGCCTTTATAGAACAGTTTTTTCAAGTGAATCATGTAATATTTAACTTCATGTTCATGCCAGCTAAAATCATCTATTTCTAGGTCTTGAAAGTTTAGAATTTTAATTCAAACTGTAGAATTTTAATTCAAGGGAAAACTTTCAGTTGCAGCTGGGGACAAAACTCGGGTCGAAAGAGACCTGTTGACAGGTGCATTAACTGTTTAGCGTCGGTATCAGCACGGTAGCCTTGACGTGGCAGAAGATGTGAAAGGTACTTCCCGGTGTTAGAATGATTTTTTTATGGAGAAGACGCTCATTGGGATACTGTTGGAGCATAGCGGAGCTCTGACCGCTTAATAGGGGGATCAGTCTCTTGTTTGGTGTGAGTTGGAAAGCAGAAGAGTGAGTGGGTTGCCTGGAGATCCGGGGCCCCACATCTCAGCGTGACCACACTGGTGGTTCAAAACCTTCTCTCCCCTACTGAACAGTGTTTTTTCCCTCTCTCCCTCCCTCTTTCCCTCCCTCCGCCATGATTATCTCCTGTATTCCAAATCCTCTCATTTTCTCTCCACATCCCCAGACTCTTTAACATCGAGCTGGCAGGATTTGACAGGAGGTGTCAGTGCTAGAACTCCAGGTGCTTTGGAGTAAAAGGGGCTCAATCTGTGGAGAATAAGATCATTATGAAATATACCCCTTCCTTGGGATTATGCTTCTTGGACTTCCCTGATACATGGACACATTCCCCTCTGGTGGCTTCTTCCCCCAGATAGGCAGCCAGGCTCAGTTGGCTGGTGTTTTCCCTCTCTTGGTAAGTTTTTTCACTTCACAGCGTCATGCAAGAAATAAATGTAAACTTTAAAACGAATGTCGCTAACTTTTAGGAAAACTGACCTACCCTAAGTAACCTTGAAAGCGAAGCCTCGGGGTGGGAAATGCAGGTATTGCAATCATTCCCTTTATCAAACTCCCCTCCTCCCCTCGATTTTTATATTTGTGGAAACCCTCGAGTACATTTATATCTTGCTAGGATGCTGTAAATGAAGAGGTAGGCTTTCCAGGATGTTTTTAATGTGGTTTTGCAAACTTATCTCTTCGGGTATCTCGTTCTCTAGCAGAGCCCTGTCGTTTGGGGAACAAAAAACATAACTGATTTTTTTCCATAGGGACTTAAATTCTTTTTTGAATGTAGACTACTCGTGAAACCCAAAATCTTCACGACAATTGCAGCTTTGGAAAATGCTCAATATAAGCTTATGCGATCTGCTCTGGTAAGTCATGTGAACACTGAAGTTTGGGTATTTGTGGGCAATTAGGGTACACTCAGCATATACAAAGTGATGTATGTTAAGCCTTTGTGTTTTTAGAGGCAATAGCTGCTCTGTTCCTATGGACTTGGAAATGTTCCTTGTTCTAAAAAAAAGTTTAAAGTGGACAATATATTATTTTTGTCTCCTTTTGCTTCCAGTTTTACTAGGTGACTCAAACTCATCTGCTTACCTTGAATACTTGAGACTGTAAAGTCTGGTTTAAAGAAGACTACTACTGCCTAGCTGTACTTTGTAAACCAATGTAAGTTGTGTGATCCAATTAAAACTAGACTATGTTTGACATGCGTACTGGGTATATAAACTAAAATCATTTGACATAAACCCATAGAAACATCCTCAAGTTTAAGCTTTCCTATATTCCATTAGCTAAAATTGTCCTGTTTGAGTGCTTTGGGGCCTAGAAGCCTCATCTTCTTTTGTACAGGAGAAAGTGTCTAAAGTGCATTTCAGCCAGTTTTCTCACCTGAGTGGTGCCGAGCAGAATTGGTCGAGACGTGTAGGTAAACGAACGAGGAGGTGTGGAAAATTTTGACTTTGGAAAGGTGCTTTTCTTCCCAACTGATTGGAAGTTTCCCAGTACCCCACACACAACTCTGACTTTGTAATTTGGTGCTATGGGGTCACAAACTGGTCTGGACCAAACTGTACCGGACCTTGGGCACTAAAACTTCAAAGACCCATTATTCATCACCACAAACTCGGTATTTTCCAAATTAAATGCTTTCAGAAGCCTTCCGGCAGATGACCTGAATTGAAATGCCTTTTCAAGGCAGAAGCACAGAACCTTTTTTCAATTGGTTTTATTTTTTTTTTTGATATATAAAAAGTGGGGTGAGAGTATTGAGCCAGTCGCTCTATGTTAATTCTCGCTCTCTGCCGCGAAGATAATAAATGGTATTTGAGTGTGTCCTGTGTGCAGAGCATTGTACTGAGCACTCGATAATCTGGAGTTAGTCTCGTGCCCCCAGAATTGTAAGAATTAGAAATTGGGATACATTATTGCACTGCTCTGGCTTCCTAAAAAGGTGGCATTACCACAATGAGGTCTTTCGCTTAAGCCACGGAGCAGGATTCGTTCCCAAAGATGAAATATTTTACCATTCTGGAATTGCATTTTAGAGTGGGACCCCTTCTGAAATACAAGGTTTTGAGAAGCACAAGGGCTGTGTGTGGTTATCGGGATCATGTTGACTCTTGGTCCCAGAGCAGACGTCCCAGGAAGATGATAGAAATAAAACTGGACCCGTGACCTAGCAAGCTTGACCTTGTGAATTGTTTACTTCGGGTAGTCCGGCTAATGAGGGATTATTGTAGCTGCCATGAGGATTAAAACAGGAATTTAAAACTTGGGTTTGGGGGGTTTGGGGCACTAGTGTTCCCTTTTCGGGGGGGTAGTTTTATTCACAGTCATTTAAGCTATATGTTGAGAGAGAGACACACACACCCCCACCCCCCCCCCACCCCCTGGACTTTTAGCATTAATGGGTAATCCTTGTGCCCCTAGCCATTATTTATATCAAATATGCACATGGTCGTTAACAGTTGTATAGAGATGCTAAAAAGTGATAACTATTTTTGTAATCCAAGAGTGGTACCTGTTGCTCTTGTAATGGTGAACGTCAAAATCTAATCCGTTTGTACAAAACATTTCTTAAGCATGAATAATAAAGTTTCCATATGTCGACGTTTAGAACTCGATGCAGTTGAGTTTTTGATTCCTAAAAAAGAAATTCCGTCCAGTGTCCAGGCTTAAAGCTCTTAATGGATTCATCGCGGAGTTAAAGGATCGCTGAAGCGTGGGGTGGAAGTGCTTAGTGAAATACTGTTGATTCTGTTGCTTTTTAAAATATTTTGAGTTGTTAACGTTTTAAAGGATCAGTAGTAAGAATTTTGTTTGAAGCCTGGATGTAGTGTTCTGTGGACTATTTAGCATGCTATTTTGAGGTGACTAAGTGAGGCGCTCATAAACGTTTTGGGGGTGGCATCGGAGCCCATCCTTAACACAAAACCCCTGGCAGACATACTGTTGTTTAGACAGGGACTTGATCTCCTCCGTACCTCCTCAGCGAAAATGCCACCTTCAATATGCCACTCATTCCAAGAAGCAGCTGCTTCCATGGAGAAGCAGCGTGGCTCAGTGGAAAGAGCACGGCCTTTGGAGTCAGAGGTCATAGGTTCAAATCCCGGCTCCGCCAACTCTCAGCTGTGTGACTTTGGGCAAGTCACTTAACTTCTCTGTGCCTCAGTTACCTCATCTGTAAAATGGGGATTAAAACTGTGAGCCCCCTGTGGGGTAACCTGATCAACTTGTAACCTCCCCAGTGCTCAGAACAATGCTTTGCACCTAGTAAGCACTTAACAAATACCATTATTAGGGAAGCAGTGTGGCTCAGTGGAAAGAGCCCGGGCTTTGGAGTCAGAGTTCATGGGTTCAAATCCAGGCTCCGCCAATTGTCAGCTGTGTGACTTTGGGCAAGTCACCTAACTTCTCTGTGCCTCAGTTACCTCACCTGTAAAATGAGGATTAAGACTGTGAGCCCCCTGTGGGACAACCTGATCACCTTGTAACCTCCCCAGCGCTTAGAACAGTGCTTTGCACATAGTAAGCGCTTAATAAATGCCATCATTATCATTATTATTATTCCAGGATTTTATTGGGGTACTTGTTTTGGACTGGTAGAACTGATAATTACCCAACCGTCCCAAGCAGGGTGCATGCAGTCACCTCTTCTTGCACTACCGCATTTCCTACTCATAATGCTCGGTTCCGCTTTGCTTCTCCCCGTTTGTCTTAATTATATTTATTGAGCACTTATTGTGTGCGGAACACTAAACTAAGCGCTTGGGAGAAGACAATACAACGGAGTTGGCAGACACGTTCCCTGCCCACAACGAGTTTACTTACCCTTTTCAAAGCCTCCTTTCTAAGCATTGCCCTATTTGAAGGAATTCTCTATTTGTTGCTGAATTGTACTTCCCAAGCGCGTAGTACAGTGCTCTGCACACAGTAAGCGCTCAATAAATATGAATGAAGGAATGAACCCAGAAGACCTGAGTTCTGATCCTGACTCCTCCCCTGGTCTGCTGTATGATGTAGGGCAAGCCACTCAACTTCTCCGTGCCTCAGTTCTCCCCTCTGCAAAATGGGGATTCAATCCCTTTTCCTCCTATTTAGACAGTGAATTCCTTTTGGGATGTGATTATCTTGTATCTACCCCAGCACTTAGGACAGTTGTTGGCACATGGAAGCCCTTAATAAATACCACAATTACAGACCAAACTGGTCTGTCTCCTAACTGTTGTCAGGTAAGCAGTGTCATTTGTGTACAGTGCTCTGCGCACAGTAAGCGCTCAATAAATACGATTGAACGAATAAATTTGAGGCTAAGCTTCATCACATCTTTAAAGTATTGCCTGCCATCTTCCATTCTCCTGCTGCCGTCTTGCTTGGCAGAGAACTGCACCAACTATTGATGCTAAAAGGACTGGGTTTGAGAACCTTGTTGCTGTTGATTTTTTTTTCCTGTTTTCTTTTTTTGTTTGTTTTGTTTTTCTTTTTTTTTTTTTTTGTATGTTAGTTTTAAGCACTGAAAGAGGTACAAATTAGGTTGGATGCAGTCCCTGTCCCGCATGGGGCTCACAATCTATGTATGAGGGAGAACAGGTCTCCCCACGTTTTTAGTTGAAGAAAGGCCCAGAGAAGTGAAGTGAGTTGCCCAAGGTCACACAGCAGACAGGTGGTAAAGCTGGGATTAGAACCCAGGTCCTTCTGCCACCCGGGCGCTCTCCGCTAGGCCACACTGCTTCCCGTCTTGTCACCTGATGTGTGTAAACGGCACATATAGAGAAGCAGCGTGGCTCAGTGGAAAGAACTCGGGCTTTGGAGTCAGAGGTCATGGGTTCAAATCCCGGCTCCGCCACTTGTCAGCTGTGTGACTTTGGGCAAGTCACTTAACTTCTCTGGGCCTCAGTTACCTCATCGGGAAAATGGGAATTAAGACTGTGAGCCCCCCTGTGGGACAATCTGATCACCTTGCAAACTCCCCAGCGCTTAGAACAGTGCTTTGCACGTAGTAAGCGCTTAATAAATCCCATCGTCATCATATCTTGCCACGGTCATAGAAGGTAGCTCGGAGACGGATTTGATGATCTGGCAAAAGAGCGGTTTATGATGGTTATATTGGCCTGAAAACTGAAAGTAGTAGAAATGCCCACAAGTGAGCAGAGATTCTCAATGTGGGCAGGGAACATGTCTGCTACTTCTGTTGCGTTGCACTTTCTCAAGCGGTTACTACAGTGCTCTGCACATAAGTGCTCAATAAATAATGAAGATGATGATTTTGGAGTAATGTGAGTCTCTCGAAACTTGAAAAACCAAAGTTCAGAGCCACAAACTGCCAAATCTCATGCCCAGGGCCCTGGTGAATGTCATCCAACCAATCTGTATTGTTTATTGGGCGTTTACTGTGCCCGGAGCATTGTACTAAGCACTTGGGGAGAATTCTGTACAGCAGAGTTGGATAGAAACGTTCCCAGCGCATAAGGAGTTTACACTCCACGTGAGGAGATAGACATTAAAATGAATTAACTATTATGTACACAGATCCTGTGGGGTGAATAACGATTGCCCCCTCGTCCCAAGGATGCATTTTTATGTCCAATTAACATGCCGTAATGCTAAAACTAGCAGTGGCACTTTTGGATAAATAAGACTAAAAGATTGTTGGGTCATTTGGTCAGTCAATCGTATTTATTGAGCACTTACTGTGTGCAGAGCACTGTACTAAGCGCTTGGGAAGTACAAATTGGCAACATATACAGTCCCTGACCAACAGTGGGCTCACAGTCTAGATAGTTGTCTCCTTGACAAACGTGGCCCTCTTTTAAGGCTAGACCACCTACCTTCCCTCTCTCCAGAGCAGGTTTGCCCCAAATACTCTGTTCCCTGATAATAATAATGGCATTAAGCGCTTACTATGTGCAAAGCACTGTTCTAAGCGCTGGGGAGGCTACAAGGTGATCAGGTTGTCCCACGGGGGGCTCACAGTCTTAATCCCCACTTTACAGATGAGGTAGGTGAGGCCTAGAGAAGTGAAGTGACTTGCCTGAAGTCACCCAGATGACAGATGGCGGAGCTCGGATTTGAACCCAGGACCTCTGACTCCAAAGCCCGGGCTCTTTCCGCTGAGCCGTGCTGCTTTTCAAGTGAGTGGTGACTTCTCCCACCGTCCCCCCTCTCCCTCTCTCCTGGGGACCTTTTCCGTGACCCCCCTCTTCTTGGGAAGGACAGTAGGCTGGGATCCAGGTTGACCCCTTCCCTGCAGAGAGACTGGACGGTCCCATTTGGAGGGAAGGATTGGAAAGGCCGACACCTTGACGAAGAACCGAAAGCAGTGTCAGGTCCAGAGAAGCAGCGTGGCTCAGTGAAAAGAGCCCGGGCTTTGGAGTCAGAGGTCATGGGTTCAAATCCCGGCTCCACCACTTGTCCGCTGTGTGACTTTGGACAAGTCACTTCACTTCTCTGGGCCTCAGTTCCCTCATCTGGAAAATGGGGATGAAGACTGTGAGCCCCCCGTGGGACAACCTCATCACCTGGTAAGCTCCCCAGCGCTTTGAACAGTGCTTTGCACATAGTAAGCGCTTAATAAATGCTATCATTATTATCAGCGCTTAGGACAGTGCTTCATTCATTCATTCAATCGTATTTATTGAGCGCTTACTGTGTGCAGAGCACTGTACTAAGCGCTTGGGAAGTACAAGTCGGCAACATATAGAGACGGTCCCTACCCGACAACGGGCTCGCAGTCTAGAAGCAGCGTGGCTCAGTGGAAAGAGCCCGGGCTCTGGAGTCAGAGGTCGTGGGTTCAAATCCCGGCTCTGCCAGTTGTCAGCTGTGTGACTTTGGGCAAGTCACTTCACTTCTCTGTGCCTCAGTGACCTCGTCTGTAAAATGGGGATGAAGACTGTGAGCCCCCTGTGGGACAACCTGATCATCTTGTAACCTGCCCAGCGCTTAGAACAGTGCTTTGCACATAGTAAGCGCTTAATAAATGCCATCATTATTATTATTATAGAAGGGGGAAACAGACAACAATACAAAACATGTAGACAGGTGAAATCAAAATCGTCAGAACAAATAGAATTATAGCTACACATAGTAAGTGCTTAACAAATACCATTATTATTATTATTATTATTACTTTAATTACCAAGTGTGTCAGGTTCTCCACTGGACAAAGCCAATGGGCGAACTAGTGGGAATGAACAAATGGAAAGCAGTATGGCCTAGTGGAAAGAGCACGGGCCTGGGCATCAGAGGACCCGAGCTCTAATCCTGACTCCACCACTCGTCCGCTGCGTGACCTTGGACAAGTCGTTTCCTATCTCTGGGCCTTAGTCCCTCATCTGGAAAGTGGGGAAGAGAAGCAGCGTGGTTCAGAGGACAGAGCACTGGCTTGGGAGTCAGAGGTCATGGGTTCTAATCCAGGCTCTGCCAGTTGTCAGCTGTGACTTTGGGCAAGTCACTTCACTTCTCTGTGCCTCAGTTCCCTCAGCTGTAAAATGGGGATTGACTGTGAGCCCCCCGTGGGACAACCTGATCACCTTGTATCCCCCCAGTGCTTAGAACAGTGCTTTGCACATAGTAAGCGCTTAATAAATGCCATCATTATTATTACTATTATTATTACATACTCTTGCATTCATCCTATCGTATTTATTGAGCGCTTGCTGTGTGCAGAGCACTGCACTAAGCACTTGGGAAGTCCAAGTCGGCAACATATAGAGACGTTCCCTACCCAACAGTGGGCTCACAGTCTAGAAGGGGGTGACAGACAACAAAACAAAACATATTAACAAAATAAAATAAATAGAATAAATATGTACAATTCATTCAATCGTATTTATTGAGCACTTACTGTGTGCAGAGCACTGTACTCTTGATGGTTTAAATGGGTTAGAAGGGGCATCATCCTTGCCATGTTCTAATTATCCTGGGCTAAAACAATTGCAGCGGTTACAGTGATCCAACCGATGGTCATTCTCCGTACAAAATGTCTCATGGCCCAACTTAACCTTTAATGTTTTATTACCGGTGGTGTTCCCGTGTCTTCCCCGGGTTACTGCCATCGTGTCACGAATTTTAAAAAGCCCTTTCCTAGGGGACTCAAAAGATAGGTAACTTAAGAAATATATTCTCCATGCTGCATGGGGAGATCGAGAAAGAATCCGGGTGTGAATTCAGCATGAAAGCTTCACAGATTCTTCCATAAAACTTTGCATCTGCCTCTTATTTTTTGATATTTAGATTCCCATTGCTTTGTGGGGGGTTTAAGTGCTTACTATGTGCCAACCACTGTACTAGGCACTGGGGTAGATGCAAGATGATCAGATCAGACATAGTTCCTTTTCCACATTGGGCTTGGTGTCACTTTTTGGAGCAGAAATAGAGCCAGAGACCTTCTTTCTTTTATTTTTCCTGTCTTTTGACAACTTCCGAGACACTATGACGAATTATTTCATGACTGTCTAATAAATTGGTTGACCTGCTAATAAATTATCAGAGGCTTCCATCCAGTGAAAGGTAAGTGTATTTTTTTTCCAAAGGTAGAGTGTAATTAAGATAATTCTAATGGGATTCTATGCAGTTGGACCAAGATTAACTGCCCCATCCACGGGAAAAAAAAAGGATGATTTATGTAGATGGAGTAGTTTCGGGAGCTAATTTCATTTGGAGGGGACAGATGAGCTCCGTTAATTATTGAACTGGGGAGAAGAATCCTATGTGACATGGTATTTGGAAAAAGTTGTACCTTTTTAGCTTTTGCTCAAAACGACTGATCTAAATGAATTTCTTGTTATTGGGGTTCCATTAGCAGGTAGGACCTCAAGTGTTTTGGTTAAAGTTGAAGGTGACGTGCTTTATTTCCCAATATCCCCTGGGAAGAATGAGTTGGATGAATTCATTCAATCCTATTTATTGAGCGCTTACTACATGCAGAGCACTGTACTATGCACTTGGAAAGTACAATATAGCAATAAAGAGAGACAATCCTTGCCCACAATGGGATTACAGTCTGATAAGAACGTCTCCCAGGGGCAGTGGTCTGCACACAGTAAGCGCTCAATAAATACGGTTGATTGATTGAGTGGCTGGGAACAGAAACCATGATCTGATTTCTGGGGAATTTTGACTTCCAGAGAACTGAATCCTCCAAGGCCGATCCAACTGCAAAGAATCCTTTGGTACTAAGGATGGAATTGTTATTTGGGCAGGATCATCAAACTATAGAGGTTGCGACACTGTTGACTGACCATTCCTGGAGAGAGAACACACACCAGGGGGACACAATAATAATAATAATACAAATAGGGGCATTTGTTAAGCACTTACTAATCACTAATCACTTACTAAGCACAAGCAAATCGGGTTGGACACAGTCCCTGTCCCATGTGGGGCTCACAGTCTCCATCCCCATTTTCCAGATGAGGTAGCGGAAGCCCAGAGAAGTGAAGTGACTTGCCCAAGGTCACACAGCAGACTTGTGGTGGAGCCGGGATTAGAACCCAGGCCCATGTGGACGTTTGATATTCACCTCACACTGCAATACTTAGGTACATATCTAGAAATTCTTCACAGTCTTCTAGACTGTGAGCCCACTGTTGGGTAGGGACCGTCTCTATATGTTGCCAACTTGTACTTCCCAAGTGCTTAGTACAGTGCTCTGCACACAGTAAGCGCTCAATAAATACGATTGAATGAATGAATGAATAAATTATAATGGAACAGTGCTTGGCACATAGTAAGTGCTTAACAAATACCATCATTATGATGTTACTTGTTTTAATGTCTGTCTCCCCCTCTGTGCTGTAAGTTTGTTATGGGCTGAGAATGTGTTTGCTAATTATATTTAATTGTACTCTCCCAAGCGCTTAGTATAATGCTCTGCACGTAAAAAGTGCTCAATAAATATCATCCATATGTATTGAGAAGCGGCGTGGCTCAGTGGAAAGAGCACAGGCTTTGGAGTCAGAGGTCATGGGTTCAAATCCTAGCTCCGCCACTTGTCAGCTGTGAGACTTTGGGCAAGTCACTTCACTTCTCTATGCCTCAGTGACCTCATCTGTAAAATGGGGGTTAAGACTGTGAGCCCCATGTGGGACAACCTGATCACCTTGTAACCTCCCCAGCTCTTAGAACCATGCTTTGCACATAGTAAGTGCTTAATAAATGCCATTATTATTATTATTATTATTATTACGTGCTGAGCACTACCCTGAGGGCATCAGAGAGGTAGTTAAGGAAAGTCAGGCAAGATTACTGCCCTTCAATGATTGTGTTATTTGTTAAGTACTTACTGTATGCCAAAGATTGTACTGAGTGTGGAGTTCAATACAGAATAATCAGGTTCCACGTGGGGCTCTCAGAGGCAATAGGAGGTAGAACAATGATCAAATCCCCATTTTGCAGATGAGGCAACTGAGGAACAGAGCAGTGAAGTGACTTGCCCAGGGTCACACAGCAGAGATGAGAACCCAGGACTCCCGACTCACTGTTTTTTGTTATACTTTCCCAAGCACTCACAAAGAGCTTAATAACTACGATCAAATGACTTTCACCAGGCCATGCTGCTTTCCAAAGAACTTAGATTCTGAGGGTGACAGGCAAAAATACTTTATGAATTATGGAAGTAAAAGGGAAAACAAGGGTGTAACACAAAATGTAACTCTATCAGGGTGAAATTTCTGATACAATTAATCCTTTTTTGAACATTTACTACGTGCAGAGCACTGTACTAAGCATTTGGGAGAGCACAGTGTGACAATTAGTGGATACCATTCGTAATGAGCCTACAATCATTGACTATAACAAGTGTAAATAACTGATAAATTGATAAGGATGGGAATAGGTTTAGATGAAACAATTTGTTGGACAATCGAGTTGTTTGTTAAGAAATGAGCTGCCTCTTAGCTTGGCAAAAACAGGGCTTAAACGGTCAGAAGTCCAGTTGCTAAGGTGGAGGGTTTTGTGAGTCAATCGGCATTTATTGAGTGTTCAATATGTACAGGGCACTGTACTAAGTGCTTGAGGGAGTAGAGTCGCCAAAGCTGACATCATCATCATCATCATCAATCGTATATATTGAGTGCTTACTGTGTGCAGAGCACTGTACTAAGCGCTTGGGAAGTACAAGTTGGCAACATATAGAGACAGTCCCTACCCAATAGTGGGCTCACAGTCTAAAAGGGGGAGACAGAGAACAAAACCAAACATACTAACAAAATAAAATAAATAGAATAGGTATGTACAGGTAAAATAAATAGAGTAATAAATATGTACAAACATGTATCCATATATACAGGTGCTGTGGGGAAGGGAAGGAGGTAAGATGGGGGGATGGAGAGGGGGACGAGGGGGAGAGGAAGGAAGGGGCTCAGTCTGGGAAGGCCTCCTGGAGGAGGTGAGCTCTCAGTAGGGCCTTGAAGGGAGGAAGAGAGCTAACTTGGCGGATGGGCAGAGGGATGGAGGGCATTCCAGACCCGGGGGATGACGTGGGCCGGGGGGCAATGGCGGGACAGGTGAGAACGAGGTACGGTGAGGAGACTAGCAGCAGAGGAGCAGAGGGTGCGGGCTGGGCAGTAGAAGGAGAGAAGGGAGGTGAGGTAGGAGGGGGCGAGGGGATGGACAGCCTTGAAGCCCAGGGTGAGGAGTTTCTGCCTGATGCGCAGATTGGTAGCCACTGGAGATTTTTGAGGAGGGGAGTAACATGCCCAGAGCGTTTCTGGACAAAGACAATCTGGGCAGCGGCATGAAGTATGGATTGAAGTGGGGAGAGACACGAGGATGGGAGATCGGAGAGAAGGCTGATGCAGTAGTCCAGATGGGATAGGATGAGAGCTTGAATGAGCAGGGTAGCGGTTGGGATGGAGAGGAAAGGGCGGATCTTGGCAATGTTGCGGAGCTGAGACCGGCAGGTTTTGGTGACGGCTTGGATGTTAGGGGTGAATGAGAGAGCGGAGTTGAGGATGACACCAAGTTTGCGGGCTTGTGAGACGGGAAGGATGGTAGTGCCGTCAACAGAGATGGGAAAGTCAGGGAGAGGGCAGGCTTTGGGAGGGAAGATTCCGACCCTCAAGGAAGTTAAACTAACTGGATTAAGTTAGTTTAACTAACTGGAGAGGCAGACTTTAAAATAAATGGCAGTTAAAGGAGCAAGTGAGTATAAAGACATGTATGTAACACACTAAAGCTTTGAACAAAAGCTGTAGCTAAATTCTAGGATGAGGGGAATGTGGAATTCTCTAAAGAACATGTATTCTTCTCCACAAAGACAGTAGCAGAATCTTTAACCTACTCCGGTTTTAAAATCCTAAGCAGTTGAAGTTGAACTAATACAGCTGGTTGATTTTAAATTTGACGTTTTCGTGTACAATTGCTTAAAGTAACTGCAAGGACAGCAGGCTCTCCTTCTCCCAGGTTGTAATACTTGGTATTATAAAGGAACAAGCAGACGAATTTGTGTTGACAAAACACCGAGTGATTATAATTAGAAGTAAATCTACCTGAGGGTCTCTTTTTGTGGTGTCAGTAGTTTAAAGAGCATACACAGCACAGTCAGCATCTATTGAACAATTCCCTCATTATTTCCAGATGGAGCCTTTTAAATGGAGTGCCGTGGTGTTTATGGTTACGGCTCATCTCTAGAGTATCTTTTGCCGCCTTCCTGCTTGTGGGGTAATAGGATTTCATCCCTGAATCTCCAAGGCTAGGGTTTCTGGAAGCAAGGCCTCTGCTCCTCAACTGGAACAGCAGTTTTTTGAGACGCACACAGCAGTAGGGTTGTGTGGTAAGTGAGTTGTTGTCTCTGACCCGCTGCCAGTGTTTTAGAGAAGCACCATGGCTTAGTGGCAAGAACCCAGGCTTGGGAGTCAGAGGACATGGGTTCTAATCCCGGCTCCGCCACTTGTCTGCTGTGTGACTTTGGGCAAGTCGCTTCATTTCTCTGGGCCTCAGTTACCTCATCTGTAAAATGGGGATGAAGACCGGGCGCCCCAGGTGGGACAACCTCATTACCTTGGGAGTCGGAGGTCATGGGTTCTCATCCCGGCTCCACCACTTGTCAGCTGTGTGACCTTGGGCAAGTCACTTCACTTCTCTGTGCCTCAAGTTACCTCATCTGTAAAATGGGGATTATGACTGTGAGCCCCACGTGGGACAACCTAATTACCTTGTGTCTTCCCCAGCACTTAGAACAGTGCTTGGCACATAGTAAGTGCTTAACAAGTGCCATTATTATTATTATTATTATTATTATTATTATTATTATCATATCTACCCCCAACACTTAGAACAATGTTCAGCACATAGTAAGCACTTAACAAATACCGGAATTATTATTATTATTATTATTATTATCATATCTACCCCCAACACTTAGAACAATGTTCAGCACATAGTAAGCACTTAACAAATACCGGAATTATTATTATTATTATTATTATTATTATTATTATTATTATTATTATTGTGACCCTGGGAAGCCTGGCACTGGCTAGCCACCAACAGTGCTGCCAACCCAATTAGCCAATAGTATTTATTGAGCGCTTACTGTGCACAGAGCTGGAATGACTGGAAGAGGACAATACTACAGAGTTGGTAGGCAGGTTTCCTGCCCACAAGGAGCTTACAGTCTAGAGTTCAGCCAAGGCTTATGGGGGAACTTGTCCCCCCTCTAGACTGTAAGCTCGTTGTGGGCAGGGAATTCATTCATTCATTCAATCGTATTTATTGAACGCTTACTGTGTGCAGAGCACTGTACTAAGCGCTTGGGAAGTACAAGTTGGCAACATATAGAGATGGTCCCTACCCAACAGCGGGCTCACAGTCCAGAAATGTGTCTGTTGATTGTTGTATTGTGCTTTTCCAAGCATTTAGTATAGTGATCTACCCACAGTAAGCACTCAAATACGACTGAATGAATGCTTTAATAATCCTGAACTGTAGTCGTTGCTCATTCAGTCGTATTTATTGAGTGCTTACTGTGTGCAGAGCACTGTACTAAGCACTTGGGAGAGTATAGTATATATAACAGTAACAGGCACATTCCCTGCCCACAACGAGCTAACAGTCTGGAGGGGAAGACAGACATTAGTATAAATAAATAAATGACAGTTACGGACATAAGTACCATGGGGCTGGGAGGGAGGGATAATAATAATAATAATAATGATGGCATTTGTTAAGTGCTTACTATGTGCCAAGCACTGTTCTAAGCGCTGGGGAGGTTACAAGGTGATCAGGTTGTCCCATGGGGAGCTCTCAGTTTTAATCCCCATTTTCCAGATGAGGTAACTGAGGCCCAGAGAAGTTAAGTGACTTGCCCAAAGCCACACAGCTGACAGTTGGCAGAGCAAGGATTTGAACCCATGACCTCTGACTCCAAAGCCCGGGCTCTTTCCACTGAGCCATGAATAAAGGGAGCGAGTCAGGGCGACGCAGAAGGGAGTGGGAGAAGAGGAAATGAGGGTTTAGTCAAGGAAGGCCTCTTGGAGGAGACGGGCCTTCAATAAGGCTTTGAAGATGAAGGAGAGTAAGGATTTGAGGAGGGAGGACGTACTAGGCCAGAGACAGGATGTGGGCGAGAGGTTGACGGCAAGATAGATGAGACTTAGGTATGGCGAGAAGGGTAGCCGTGGCCTGTGATTTGTGCCCGTGGGCTGCTGAGCGTCAGTGAGTCGATCCTGAGCAGCAGTTCTAGTTCGGCACAGGACAGACAGCAACTCAAAGGTATCTGGGTGGCTGCCTCTGGATCTGGAATTCCTAATGAGAAGCAGCGTGGCTCAGTGGAAAGCCCCCGGGCTTGGGAGTCAGAGATCCTGGGTTCAAATCCCTGCTCCACCGCTTAGCTGTGTGACTTTGGGCAAGTCACTTCACTTCTCTGCGCCTCAGTTACCTCATCTGTAAAATGGGGATTAAGATAGTGAGCCCCACATGGGACAGCCCGATCACCTTGTATCCTCCCCAGCGCTTAGAACAGTGCTTTGCACATAGTGAGCGCTTAACAAATACCAAAATCATTATTATTATTATTATTGGCTCTGCATCTATCCCAAACAGGGACCGCCTGAGGAGAAAGAAGAGCAGTGAGGAGAGGCAAGGATGGGTGATTTTGAGACCTGCTGGAGAGGGCAGACTGCTAATTCATTCATTCATTCAATCATATTTATTGAGTGCTAAGTGTGTGCTAAGTGTGTGCAAAGCACTGTACTAAGTGCTCGGAAAGTAATAATAATAATGATGGCATTTGTTAAGCGCTTACTATGTGCAAAGCACTGTTCTAAGCACTGGGGAGGATACAAGGTGATCAGGTTCTCCCGTGTGGGGCTCACAGTCTTCTTCCCCATTTTACAAAAGAGGTCACTGAGGCACAGAGAAGCTAAGTGACTTGCCCAAGGTCACACAGCTGACAATCGGCGGAGCCAGGATTTGAACCCATGACCTCTGACTCCCAATTCGGCAACAGATAGAGACAATCCCTACCCAACAGCGGGCTCACAGACTAGAAGGGGAGAGACAACAAAACAAAACAAGTAGACAGGCATCAATAGCATCAAAATAAATAGAATTATAGATATATACACATTCAATAGCATCAAAATAAATAAATAGAATTATAGATATATACATGTCATTAATAAAATAAATAGAATAATAAATATGTACAAATATACACAAATGCTGTGGGGTGGGGAGGGGGGTAGAGCAGAGGGAGGGGGTAGGGGCAATGGTGACGAGGAGCAGAGGAAAAAGGGGGCTCAGTGTGGGAAGGCCTCCTGGAGGAGGTGAGCTTTCAATAGGGCTTTGAAGGGAGGAAGAGAGCTAGCTTGGTGGATGTGAGAAGCAGCATGGCTCAGTGGAAAGAGCCCAGGCTTTGGAGTCAGAGGTCATGGGTTCAAATTCCGGCTCCGCCACTTATCAGCTTTGTGACTTTGGGCAAGTCACTTAACTTCTCTGGGCCTCAGTTCCCTCATCTGTAAAATGGGGATGAAGACTGTGAGCCCCCCGTGGGACAACCTGATCACCTTGTAACCTCCCCAGTGCTTAGAACAGTGCTTTGCACATAGTAAGCGCTTAATAAATGCCATTATTATTATTATTATTATTATGTGAGGAAGGAGGGCATTCCAGGCCAGCGGGAGGACGTAGGCCAGGGGTTAGTGGTGGGACAGGCGAGAATGAGGCCCAGTGAGGAGGTTAGAGGTGGCAGAGGAGCGGAGGGTGCGGGCTGGGCTGGAGAAGGACAGAAGGGAGGGGAGGAAGGAGGGGGCCAGGGGATGGACAGCTCTGAAGCCGAGAGTCAGGGGTTTCTGCTTGATTTGAAGGTTGACAGGCAATCACTGGAAATTCTCAAGTAGGGGAGTGACATGCCCGGAGTGTTGCTGTACAAAGATGATCCGGGCAGCAGAGTGAAGTATAGACTGAAGCGGGGAGAGACAGGAGGATGGGAGATCGGAGAGGAGGCCGATGCAGTCATCCAGGCGGGACGGGATGAGAGATTGAACCAGCAAGGTAGCGGTTCGGATGGAGAGGAAAGGGCGGGTCTTGGCGATGTTGTGAAGGTGAGACCGGCAGGTTTTGGTGCTAATCCCAACTCTGCCATGTGCCAACTATGTGACCTTGTGGCAAGTCATTTCATTCCTCCCTCATGTTTCCTCCTCTGTAAATGGGGATTAAATACCTCTTGTCTCTTCCACTTAAATTGTGAACCCCATGGGGGACAGGGCTAATTATCTCAAAACAACCCCAGGGCTTGGGATACAGTGCTTACCACACAGTAAGTACTGAGCTCCTTCCTTCCTCTCCCCCTCGTCCCCCTCGTCCCCCTCTCCATCCCCCCCCATCTTACCTCCTTCCCTTCCCCATAGCACCTGTATATATGTATATATGTTTCTACATATTTATTACTCTATTTATTTATTTATTTTACTTGTACATATCTATTCTATTTATTTTATTTTGTTAGTATGTTTGGTTTTGTTCTCTGTCTCCTCCTTTTAGACTGTGAGCCCACTGCTGGGTAGGGACTGTCTCTATATGTTGCCAACTTGTACTTCCCAAGCGCTTAGTACAGTGCTCTGCACACAGTAAGTGCTCAATAAATACAATTGATGATGATGATTGATGAAGTACTTAGGGAAGCAGCATGGCCCAGTGGATAGAGCTTGGGCCTCGGAGTCAGAAGGTCATGGGTTTGAATCCCGGCTCCACCACTTGTCTGCTCTGTGACCTTGGGCAAGCCACTTCACTTCTTTGGGCCTCACTTCCTTCCTCTGTAAAATAGGGATTAAGACTGTGAGCCCCACGTGGGACAACCTGATTACCTTGTATCTACACCAGTGCTTAGAACAGTGCTTGGCACATAGAAAGCGCTTAACAAATACCATAATTATAATAACAGTTATTATTATTATTACTTCACTTCTCTGGGTCTCGGTTTCCTCCTCTGTAAAATGAGGATTGAGACTGTGAGTCCCATGTGGGACAGGGACTGTGTCCAATCTGATTTACTCATATCCACCCCAGTGCTTAGTATAGTTCCTGGAACAAAGTGCTTCACAAATACCACAATTATTATTCTTATTTAAAATATTATTATTAGCTCAGCCCAGAGTCCAATTGTAGAGGTGATAGTGATGGGAGAGGAGCATTCTAGAGCGGGCGTATGTGCCAGTCAATGCCAGTTTAGGATAGGCTTTTTCCAGTCACTATCCCGGTGCTCTATTTACCTCAAGTTCCTTGCATTGTCCATTTCCTGCGTGGGGAAAGAAGTCCGGAATGCCCATTGGGGCCTAAATCAGTCACATGGGAAGATTAAAGCAAAATCCTGGGTGGGAGACAGCATGCAAGAAATAATATATAGCTGTTATTTCTGATGAGATAGTTACAGTCTCTGATAGGAGAAGTAAAAAGCGGGGAGGTTAATTGCCCCTCAAAAGAGTAATTCCTGCTGCGGAAGATAAGGGCCCTTCCATAGGAGAACAGACATTTGAGGGCTACAAGACTATAAAGGGTTTTGCTATTGTAATGTGTTTTATCACTTTCAGCTGTTCGAATGGACAGGGGTACTGGAGCGGGAAGCGAAAGGAGAACGTGGGAAATGACGGGGACTCTCCTTTGTTCCTCATCAAAAGGGAATTTATATGATTGTCCGTCTCCGGCTCCTGTTCGTTGTAACCTCACTGAGGGCAGGGAACGTGTCTATCAACAAGAGAAGCAGCGTGGCTCAGTGGAAAAGAGCCCGGGCTTTGGAGTCAGAGGTCATGGGTTCAAACCCCGACTCCACCGCTTGTCAGCTGTGTGACTTTGGGCAAGTCACTTCACTTCTCTGGGCCTCAGTTCCCTCATCTGTAAAATGGGGATTAAGACTGTGAGCCCCCGTGGGACAACCTGATCACCTTGTAACTTCCCCAGTGCTTAGAACAGTGCTTTGCACATAGTAAGTGCTTAATAAATGCCATTAAAAAAACAACAAAAAAAAAACACTGTTATATGATTATATTATACTCACCCAAGGGCTTAGTACAGTGCTGTACACACAGTAAGCCCTCAATAAATATGATTATGGGCTTTGGAGCATGGGCTTTGGAGGCAGAGGTCAAGGGTTCAAATTCCGGCTCTGCCAATTGTCAGCTGTGTGACTTTGGGCAAGTCACTTAATAATAATAATAATAACGATGGCATTTATTAAGCGCTTACTATGTGCAAAGCACTGTTCTAAGCGCTGAACTTAACTTCTCTGTGCCTCAGTTACCTCATCTATAAAATGGGGATTAAGGCTTTGAGCCCCCTGTGGGACAACCTGATTGCCTTGTAACCTCCCCAGTGCTCAGAACAGTGCTTTGCACATAGTAAATGCTTAATAAGTGCCATCGTTATTATTATTATAATTGATTGAACTGAGGCACAGAGAAGGCTAGTGACTGACCCAAAGTCACACAGTGGGCAAGTGGCAGAGCCAGGATTAGATCCGAGGTCCAGGCTCTTTCCACTAAGCCTTGCGTTTTTCAACACTGACATGGAAACATAGGTGACATAAATTATCGATTGCTTGTTTGCGGAGAAATCTGTCGTGGAGTCTTAGAACCATAAGTGTTCTCACCAAGTCCAGCCTGCAGCCTCCAGAGAGGTCAATAACTAAACCATTCAAGGCAAAGAACTGTTGGCCTGTAAAACGGAGGGAGATTCCAAAGGCTTCCTTGGATAAATTGTTCCTATTTTTTTTTGTCTGCCTGACGGTTAAGGGATGGGGGAGGGCTGGGAGTGTCTTGCACAGCACTCTAATCCATGGAAGAAGAATCAGATTCATTATTTTGCTTGGACGATAGCCTAGTTTTGCACCTCTCATTGATTTCTCCCTTTGTAATGGGATTGACTTTGACACCCCAAGTGCCACTGAAAGCAGGGAAAAAGACTAGTCACAAGATTTGCCGATTAAGGAACTTGAAACTGCTAGCTTTGCCTCAAGAATGTTAGCTGGGGAAACGGTGTGTTTCTTTTCTTTCCGGAAGTAAGTGAAAAGAAAACAAGACTTTGTTCCCAATCAAAATTAATTTCATCATTTCAGTCTGGTTGTTCCTTCAATCGAGCGCTTAGTACAGTGCTCTGCACACAGTAAGTGCTCAATAAATACGATTGAATGAATGAAAAGGACATGAGGGGTTGGTGAGTAGCAGTGGTGGCAATATGCAAAGCACTGTACTAAACGCTCGGGAAGTGGAAACCAAAGAAGTGATGTGTTCCCTGTCCACAAGGAACTTGCATTCCAACTGATGGGATAGATGTACAAAATGTATAGAATAATCACAGTAAGCTGAATTAGCCTAATAGGTATCTGTGGTATTTGTTTAGATGCTTACTACGTGCCAAACACTGTATTAAGCACTAGGCTGAATGCATGGAAATTGGGTTGGTCACAGTCCCTGTCATTCATTCATTCATTCAATCATATTTATTGAGCGCTTACTGTATGCAGAGAACTGTGCTAAGCGCTTGGGAAGTACAAGTTGGCAACATATAGAGATGGTCCCTACCCAACAGCAGGCTCACAGTCTAAAAGGGGGAGACAAACAACAAAACAAAACATATTAACAAAATAAAATAAATAGAATAAATATGTACAAGTAAAATAAATGAATTGAGTAATAAATACGTACAAACATATATACATATATCCAGGTGCTGTGGGGAGGGGAAGGAGTTAAGGCAGGGGGGATGGGGAGGGGGACGAGGGGGAGAGGAAGGACGGGGCTCAGTCTGGGAAGGAGGGGCCTCATTCTGTCCTACATGGGGCTCACAATCTTCTTCCCCATTTTACAGGTGAGGTAGGTGAGGTACACAGAAGTGAAGTGACTTGCCCTAGGTCACACAGCAAACAAGCGGCAGAGCCAGGATTAGAACTGGGCTCTGGAGTCAGAGGACTTGGGTTCATTCATTCAGTGGCATTTACTGAGCGCTTACTGTGTGCCGAGCACTGTACTAAGCGCTTGGGAAATACAAGTCGGCAACATATAGAGACGGTCCCTACCCAACAACGGGCTCACAGTCTATCCCTTCTCTACCACTTGTCTGCTGTATGACCTTGGGCAAGTCTCTTCACTTCTCTGGGCCTCCGTTACCTCATCTGGAAAATGGGAATTAAGACTGTGAGCCTCATGTGGGATATGGGCCAAGCTGATTAGCTTGTTTCTACCCCAGCACTTAAAACAGTACCTGACACATGGTAAGCATTTAACGAATACCATAGGAAAAAGAAACCCCTGCCTGTCAGCTCTGCAGGGCCTGAAAATGTTGGCTGAAAAGCACCCCACAAAGTCCTCTTGCCCAATCAATCGGTGTATTTATTGAGTGTTTGCTGTGTGCAGAGCACGGTATTAAGCTCTTGGGGGAGGACAATATCCTTCGAGGCAAGGATAAAGTCAAATCCTTCTGGTTCCATGAAAATGTAGTTATGAATTGGTTCACCAATTCAGCTGAATCGGTTCAGAGAAGCAGCGTGGCTCAGTGGAAAGAGCCCGGGCTTTGGAGTCAGAGGTCATGGGTTCAAATCCCAGCTCTGCCCATTGTCAGCTGTGTGACTTTGAGCGAGTCACTTCACTTCTCTGGGCCTCAGTGACCTCATCTGTAAAATGGGGATGAAGACTGTGAGCCCCCCCGTGGGACAACCTGATCACCTTTTAACCTCCCCAGTGCTTAGAACAGTGCTTTGCACATAGTAAGTGCTTAATAAATGCCATTATTATTCACCCTGTATTGTCAGGCCTCCAACGCAAGTCACATGGCCACAGTTTCTCCTCAAAGATGTTGATTTTTACTCAAAATAGCTATTTTCTCGCATCCTACATCATCATCATCATCAATTGTATTTATTGAGCGCTTACTATGTGCAGAGCACTGTACTAAGCGCTTGGGAAGTACAAATTGGCAACATATAGAGACAGTCCCTACCCAACAGTGGGCTCACAGTCTAAAAGGGGGAGACAGAGAACAAAACCAAACATACTAACAAAATAAAATAAAATAAATAAGTCTAGGCAAACTGTGGCATTTAAGTGCTTACTATGGGCCAAACACTATACTTAGTGCTGGAGTAGATAAAAGATAAGCAGGTCAGACATAGCCCCTATCCTAAATGAGGCTCACGTTCAAGGTATCAGTCAATCAATCTGTCATTTTTATTGAGTTCTTACTGTATGAGGAGCACTGTACTAAATAATAATAATAATAATAATAATAATGGCATTTGTTAAGCACTTGCTAGGTGCAAAGCACTGTTCTAAGCGCTGGAGAGTCTACAAGGTGATCAGGTTGTCCAACGTGGGGTTCACAGTCTTAATCCCCATATTACAGATGAGGTAACTGAGGCCCAGAGAAGTCACTTGCCCAAAGTCACACCAGCTGACCATTGGCGGAGCTGGGATTTGAACCCATGACCTCTGACTCCCAAGCCCGGGCTCTTTCCACTGAGCCACGCTGCTTCTCTTGGGAGAGTACAATTCATTTGTTCATTCATTCAATCGTATTTATTGATCGCTTACGGCGTGCAGAGCACTGTACTAAGCGCTTGGGAAGTACAAGTTGGCAACAATATAACAGAGTTAGTAGACACATCCTTTGCTCACAACGAGCTGACAGTTCAGAGGGGGAGACAGATATTATGATAAATAAGGAAATTATGGAGTGGTTCATAAGTGCCGTGGGGCTGAGGAAGGGGTGAAAAGAAGAAGCTCAGTGGAAAGAGCCCGAGCTTGGGAGTCAGAGGTCAGGGATTCAAATCCCAGCTCTGCCACTTGTCAGCTGTGTGACTTTGGGCAAGTCACTTAGCTTCTCTGGGCCTCAGTTCCCTCATCTGTAAAATGGGAATGAAGATTGTGAGCCCCCCGTGGGACAACCTGATCACCTTGTAACCTCCCCAGTGCTTAGAACAGTGCTTTGCACATAGTAAGTGCTTAATAAATACCATAAAAAATAAAAAAAGTGCAAGAGCACTGCAGAAGTGGTTTGCACATAGTAAGCGCTTAATAAATGCCTTTAAAAAAAAAAGAGGAAATGAGGGCTTAATCAGGGAAGGCCTCTTGGAGCAGTTGTAATTTTAATACGGTTTTGAAGGTGGGGAGAGTCATTGTCTATTAGATACGAAGAGAGAGGGAATTCCAGGCCAGAGGCAGTATGTGAGCGAGAGGTCGGAGGTGAGAGAGATGAGATCGAGAGATGGTGAGAAGGTTGGCATTAGAGGTTTGAAGTGTTCGGGCTGAGTCAGAGTAGAGTAGCGAGGTGAGGTAGGAGAGGCAAGGTGAGTAACCGCTTTAAAGCCAATGATGAGGAATTTCCGTTTGATGTGGAAGTGGATGGGCAACCACGGGAGGTTCTTGAGGAGTGGGGAGACATGTCCTAAATGGTTTTGTAGAAAATGATCTGGGCAACAGAGTAAAGTAGGGACTGGAGTGGGGAGATACAGGATGATGATGATGATGACATTTGTTAAGCGTTTACTATGTGCCGAGCACTGTTCTATCAGTCAATCAATCAATCGTATTTATTGAGCACTTACTGTGTGCAGAGCACTGTACTAAGCACTTGGGAAGTACAAGTTGGCAACATATAGAGACGGTCCCTACCCAACAGTGGGCTCACAGTCTAGAAGGGGGAGACAGAGAATAAAAATTTCTAAGCGCTGGGGTAATAATAATAATAATAATGGTATGTGTTAAGTGCTTACTATGTGCAAAGCACTGTTCTAAGCGCTGGGGAGGTTACAAGGTGATCAGGTTGTCCCACGGGGGGCTCACAGTCTTAATCCCCATTTTACAGATGAGGGAACTGAGGCACAGAGAAGTTAAGTGACTTGCCCAAAGTCACACAGCTGACAATTGGCAGAGCCGGGATTTGATCCCCTGACCTCTGACTCCAAAGCCCGTGTTTTGCAGTAATCAAGGCAGAACAGGATCAATGCCTGGATTAATGTGGTAGCAGTTTGAATAGAGGAAAGGATGGATTTTAGCAATATTCTGAAGACAGGGTTTGGTGACAGATTGAATATGTGGGTTGAATGAGAGATGAGTCGAGAATAATGCCAAGGTTATGGGCTTGACAGAGGAAAGAGGGTGGTGGACAGGTATTGAATCCCTATTTTTTTTTTACAGATGAGGAAACTGAGGTACAGAAGAGTGAAGTGACTTGTCCAAGGTTATACCACAGGCAAGTGGAAGATCTGGGGTGAGAACCCAGGTCTTTGGATTCCCAGGCCCATGCTCTTCCCATTAGGGCACGCTGCTTCTCTAATTAGACACGAACACCTGTTTTCCTTGTTTCCACCTTGTTGGCATCTGGTTTTTCCCCATCAGCAGCCCTGCATCTTTGCTCTCTGAGAACGGCTAGATGATAAATCAGTTCAGTGTAGAATACATTTCAGCAAGGCCTTTAGAAATGCATAAACAGGCCAGATAGTCATTCGAAAACTCAATTTTCAAAGCAGGACTTTCCCCAGTAAATGCGTCTCGAAGAAGACCATAACAAAAAGTGGGAGAAATGGATAGCTGAAAGGAAAATTGCATCTCTCTCTTTTGTGAGCACACGTGCATTTAAAAAGTGTTCTTATTAAATCGTAAGGCTGGGCCACGTGCTATTGCTTGTCACTGTAACTGAAAATGGTATTGACTGGAGGTGAGTTTTATAAATTGAATCTATTGCCAGTGGGATAAATTTCAAGGTGAAAAAAGCAGGTACCATAACCAACTGAATGCATTGTATAAATCACATTTGTGCTGGGCTTTTTTTTTCCATCTTGGAAGAGAAAAATTGATGAGGGAGCTAATAAAAGAGCACTAAAAAACTCAGATGTGGTTCATATCGACAAGACAGAATGTTTGAATTGAAGACTCATAATAAAGTAGGGATGCAATGATGGTTTTGAGCATGTACTCTATATTGGGTTGATTTGCTAGCCTACGTGATTAATGGCAGTCTATTTCCTGATAATAAACAGTATTTACTGCAGTAATTGTGGTATTAAAGTGTTTACTACATCATCATCAATCGTATTTATTGAGCGCTTACTATGTGCAGAGCACTGTACTAAGCGCTTGGGAAGTACAAATTGGCAACATATAGAGACAGTCCCTACCCAACAGTGGGCTCACAGTCTAAAAGTCTACATGCTAAGCATTGTAATAAGCACTAGGGTAGATACAAAATAATTAGGTCAGAGTCTCTGTCCCAAAAGGGGCTCAGTTTATGGAGGGAAAACAGGTACTTAAACCCCATCTTGTCAGGTCTTATGACATCGAGTCGTCTCCGGCCCATAACGACACAACGGATACACCTCTCCCAGAGCCCCCCCACTTCCATCTGCCATCGTTCTGGTAGTGGATCCGGAGAGTTTTCCTGGTCAAAATCTGGAAGTGGTTGACCATTTGCCACCTTCCGCGCAGTCAACTCGAATCTTCGCCCTCGACTCTCTCCCATGCTGCTGCTGCCCAGCACAGAGAAGTTTTGACTTGTAGCAGATGGCCTGCCCTTCGTTAGCCACTGCCCAAGCTAGGAATGGAATGGGTAGACCTCGGCTTGACTCTCCCTCCAGTAGCCGAGACTGGTAGAGGACTGGAAACTCTCCAGGTGCGACCCTGAGAGGGGTAAACCCCATTTTACAGAGGAGGAAACTGAGACACAGAGAAGTGATTTGCCCATGGTCACACAGCACACATTTGGCAGCGCCAGGATTAGAACCAGGTCTTCTAACTCCCAGGCCCAGATTCTTGGCACTAGGCTGCACTGCTTCTTATCCTGTGTCTTCTGTTTAGGCAGTGATGAGTAGACTTGCGGGGGACACACAGAGGAGAATAAGACGTGAACTTCTGCCTCAACTTGTTTGTGTAGAGATATAATCCTTGAGGTGGCTCAGATCAGCAGCAAGCTTGGAGCCAAGGGCTGGATTGACTGACAAGATTTCAGGTGGTTCTCTGCAGTAGGATTGGCCACATGACACCATGACAGTGGGATCCTGGTTACTTTAAATGGATGAGAGAGACAGACAGACACAGACACACAGAGAGGGAGAGGTAGACACAGAGAGCGGGTGACAGATGAAGACAGACACATAGAGGGAGAGAGAGACAGACACAGAAAAAGCATAGATACACACAGAGGGAGAGACGTAGACAGAGAGGGAGAGACGAAGGCATACAGAGAGAGAGGGAGAGACATAAACACACACAGAGGGAGACAGACACAGGGGGAGAGAGACATAGACACACACTATCTACATTGACTTCTACATTACTGTCTGGAAAAGTAGTACAAAAACAAATAAACAAATAAAAATAAACAAAGGAAAAATAGACCTTAGCCGCTTGTCAGTGTTTCTGGCTGGTCCTGGTGGGTAGTTGTGGAGATGGGTTCTAATCCCAGCTCTGCCACCTGTCTGCTGTGTGACCTTGGGTAAATCACACACACTGTCATGGTCTGTCATGCGGCCGATCCTACTGCAGAGGACCACCTGAAATCTTGTCAGTCAGTCCACCCCTTGGCTCCAAGCTTGCTGCTGATCGGAGCTACCTCAAGGATTATATCTCTACACAACCAAGTGCCAGATCATCCGAGGTAGAGGTTCACACCTTATTCTCCTCTGTGTACCCCCCGCAACGATGCACAGGGAGGGAGAGACACAGACACAGACAGGGAGGGAGAGAGAGAGACACAAAGAGGGAGTCTTTGTGTGCTCTGCACACAATAAGCACTCAGTGACTACCATATATTGATTGATTGTAGGGGGAAATGGTCCCCTGAGCTACTTCGACGGCCCCCTCCAACCATCCCTCCTTAGGAGCCTAGAAAATGGCAGCCCTTAAATCAAGACAGGGACTGGGTCTCACCTGATTCCCTTGTATCTGCCCCAGAGTTCAGGACAGTGCTTGACACACAGTAAGCACTTAACAAACACCATTAAAAAAAGAAAAAGGAAACAAAAAGAAGAGAAATGTAGTGAGGGGAAAGAGAAAAGCAGAGATAGAGGTGATCTGCTAGTTTTCTATTGCTGATTCCAACCCCAAAACTTTAGTTACGGGAATCTGAAATGTACTAAACAGTCAGAATTTGCTTATGAGGGCGTTTCAAGAAACAATTACTATTTAGTATATTTGAACCCCGTCACCTCATTGCTTGGGAAATAGTTGATCGATTTGAAGCAAAATGATCTCTCTGGCTTATTCTTGCTCTCCCAAACCATTTCTCCCCACCGCCACGGGTGTATTTGTTCACCAAATACAACTTAACTGCCAAAAAAAGAAGCAATTGCATTGTAATCAAAAGGGCAGATTCAATTTCATAAGAACAGTATTTCATTCGTAGGCGAATGTAAATAGCCCCCGCTCCACCTAAGCACATGACAGTTGATTAGACTGGGAAGTGTTTCCGACAGACATTTCATCACATCTCTGTTTCTCGCTTTGTGTTCTACCCCAGCAGACCCAGTGTCAATTTAAAGCCATCAAGCGACAGGAGAGAAAAGCAAACATTTCTACATTACTGTCTGGAAAAGTAGTACAAAAATAAATAAATAAATAAAAATAAACAAAGAAAAATAGACCTTAGCAGCTTGTCAGTGCTTCTGGCTGGTCCTGGTGGGTAGTTGTGGAGATGGGTTCTAATTCCAGCTCTGCCACATGTCTGCTGTGTGACTTTGGGTAAATCACTCAACTTCTCTGTGCCTCATGTTCCCTCATCTGTAAAATGGGGATTGAATGTGAGCCCCATGTGGGACAGGGACTGTGTCCAACCTGATTAACTTGTACTTATCCAACCGCTGATGCCTGTTTACTTGATCTGATGTCTGGCTACAGTCTTCTAGACTGTAAGCCTGGCGTGGGCAGGGATTGTCTCTCTATATTGCTGAATTGTACTTTCCAAGCACTTGGTAGAGTGCTCTGCTCATAGTAACCGCTCAATAAATATGATTGAATAAATTAATTAATAATGATAATAATGGTATTTGTTAAGCGCTTACTATGTGCCAAGCACTGTTCAAAGCACAGGGAAGATACAAGGTAATCAGGTTGTCCCACATGGGGCTCACAGTTTTAATCCCCATTTTACAGACGAGGTAACTGAGGCACAGAGAAGTTAAGTGACTTGCCTAAAGTCACAAGGCTGATGAGTGGTGGAGCCGGGATTAGCACCCACAACCTCTGACCCCCAAACTTGTGCTCTTTTCACTAAGCCATGGAATGCTTGGCACATAGTAAGTGCTTAACAAGTACCGTAATTATTATTGTGTTTATGAGACTCCTCTAGACTGTAAAGTCCTCTAGACTGTAAGCTCACTGTGGGCAGAGAATATGTCTGCACTTATGGTTCTACTGTACTCTCCCAAGCTCTTAGTACAGTGCTCTGCTCTCCTCCTCCCCATACCCCCGGCCCTACCTCCTTTCCCTCCTAACAGCCCTTGTATATATGTTTATACAGATTTATTACTCCATTTATTTTACTTGTACATATTTACTAATCTATTTATTTTGTTAATGATGTGCAGTGTGGCTCAGTGGAAAGAGCATGGGCTTTGGAGTCAGAGGTCATCATCATCAATCGTATTTATTGAGCGCTTACTATGTGCAGAGCACTGTACTAAGCGTTTGGGAAGTACAAATTGGCAACATATAGAGACAGTCCCTACCCAACAGTGGGCTCACAGTCTAAAAGGTCATGGGTCTAAAAACCCACAGGTCATGGGTTCGAATCCCGGCTCCACCACATATCTGCTGTGTGACCTTGGGCAAGTCACTTAACTTCTCTAAGCCTCAGTTCCCTCATCTGGAAAATGGGGATTAAGACTCTGAGCCCCATGTGGGACAACCTGATCACCTTGTATCCCCCCAGCGCTTAGAACAGTGCTTTGCACATAGTAAGCGCTTAACAAATACCATCATTATTATTTAGCTTTAATTTCATTTGTTCTGACGACTTGACACCTGTCCACATGTTTTGTTTTGGTGTCCGTCTCCCCCTTCTAGACTGTGAGCCTGTTGTTGGGTAGGAACCGTCTCTATATGTTGCCAACTTGTACTTCCCAAGAGCTTAGTACAGTGTTCTGCACACAGTAAGTGCTCAGTAAATATGATTGAATGAATAAGCATTCAGCAAATAGGATTGAATGAATGAGGAGGAATCCAGGTCACCAGAGATAATAATAATAATGGCATTTGTTAAGCGCTTACTATGTGCAAAGCACTGTTCTAAGCGCTGGATGGTTTCTCTCCCTTCATGCTTTGGTCTCTGGGGTCTAGTACAGCTTTGGCTAATCCCAGGAGGATTGGGTGGGCTGGATGGACACCACTGGCCAGTTGGATCACTGGACCATTGGCAAGAGCCTGAAACTTTCCTCCCTGTGCCCTCTCGGCTCCTCCCAGACTCTGGAGGAGAAGACATTTTGGTAGAGAAGATTCCTTTATATAATCGCAGTGATGATCATTAAGATGCTTGTTGAAAAGCGGAGCATTTTAGTGGATAGAGCACTTACCTGGGAGACACAAGGACCTGGATTCTAGTCCCGGCTCCGCCAAATGTCTGCTGTGTGACCTTGGGAAACTCACTTCACTTCTCTTGGGACCTCATCTGTAAAATGGAGATAATAATAATAACAATAATGGTATTTGTTGTGTTTATTATGTGCAAAGTACTGTTCTAAGCTCTGAGGAGGATACAAGGTGATAATAATAATAATAATGATGGCATTTATTAAGCGCTTACTATGTGCAAAGCACTGTTCTAAGCACTGGGGAGGATACAAGGTGATCAGGTTGTCCCAGGTGGGGCTCACAATCTTAATCCCCATTTTACAGATGAGGTAACTGAGGCACAGAGAAGTTAAGTGACTTGCCCAAAGTCACACCGCTGACAGTTGGCGGAGCCAGGATTTGAACCCATGACCTCTGACTCTGAAGCCCAGGCTCTTTTCACTGAGCCACGATGAGTGTGAGCCCCAGCTTGGGCAGGGACTGGGTCCAACCTGATTAACTTGTATCTACTCCAGGGTTTAGAACAGTGTGTGGCTCATAGTAAATGCTTACAAGTTCCATAATTATTAATTATTAAGTACTTACTTTGGGTCAAGCACTGTACTAAACAATGGAATAGTACAGTACCATTAGGTAGGAGACAGTTTCTGTTCCACATGGGATTCACCATCTAAGGGGCAGGAGGAGTGGGTATTGAATCCCCATTTTACAGATGAGGAAACTGAGGCCCAGAAACTTTAAATAACTTGCCCAAGATCACACAACATGCAAGATAGAGCAATGAAGTGGAAAGGGCACAGGCCTGGAGGTCAGAAGACCTGGGTTCTAATTCTGGCTCTGCCATGTAACTGCTGGATGATCTCGGTCTAATCACATAACTTCTCTGTGCCTCAGTTTCCTCAACTGTAAAATAGGGATTCCTTCCTGTTCCTTCTACTTCGACTGTGAGTCATTCATTCATTCATTCAATCGTATTTATTGAGCGCTTACTCTGTGCAGAGCACTGTACTAAGCGCTTGGGAAGTCCAGATTGGCAACATTTAGAGACGGTCCCTACCCAACAGAGGGCTCACAGTCTAGGAAGGGGAGACAGAGAACAAAACAAAACATATTAACAAAATAAAATCAATAGAATAAATATGCACAAATAAAATAGAGTAATAAATTTGTACAAACATATATACATAATAATAATAATGATAGCATTTATTAAGTGCTTACTATGTGCAAAGCACTGTTCTAAGTGCTGGGGAGGTTACAAGGTGATCAGGATGTCCCCCCGGGGGCTCACAGTCTTAATCCCCACTTTACAGATGAGGGAACTAAGGCACAGAGAAGTGAAGTGACTTGCCCAAAGTCACACAGCTGACAATTGGCGGAGCCAGGATTTGAACCCACGACCTCTGACTCCAAAGCCAGCGTGGGACAGGGACTGTGTCCAAGCTGAGTGTTTTGAATCTACTCTAGTGCGTGGGGTACATTGTTTGGCTCATGGTAAGCGCTTAAATGCAATAACAATAATAATAAAAATATGGGGAAGAGTGAGAATTTGAACCTAGGTCATCTGAATGCCAGTTCTGAGCTCTTTCCAGCAGGCTGGACCTCTTCTCTTGGAGATTGGGCAGGGAGAAAGCAAGGAAAGGTGGGGGGAAAAGTGAGCCCATTGTTGGGTAAGGACCGTCTCTATATGTTGCCAACTTGTACTTCCCAAGCACTTATACAGTGCTTTGCACACAGTAAGTGCTCAATAAATACGATTGAATGAATGAATGAATGTACAAGTGCCCATCAAAGGATCATCAATCGATATTTTGAGAATAGTCCAAGGGCAAGAGAGGTGGAATTCATTCATTCAATCGTATTTATTGAACATTTACTGTGTGCAGAGCACTGTACTTAACCCTTGGAAAAGTACAGTACAGCAACAAAGAGTGCCAATCCCTGCCCACAACGAGCTCACAGTCAAGGCGGGGGGAAGACAGACATCAATACAAATAAAATGACTGATAATAATAATAATGGTATTTGTTAAATGCTTACTATGTGCAACGTACTGTTCTGAACCCTAGGGTAGATACAAGGTAATCAGGTTGCCCCACATGGGACTCACAGTCCTAATCCCCATTTTACAGATGAGGTCACTGAGGCATAGAGAAGTGAAGTGATCTGCCCAAAGTCACACAGCTGACAAGTGGCAGAGCCAGGATTAGAACCCACGACCTCTGGCTCCCAAACCCGTGCTCTTTCCACTGAGCCACACTGCTTCGGACCAGGCTTTGGAGTCAGAGGTCGTGGGTTCATATTCTGGCTCCGCCACTTGGCAGCTTTGTGACTTTGGGCAAGTCACTTAATAATAATAATAATGATGGCATTTATTAAGCGCTTACAATGTGCAGAGCACTGTTCTAAGCGCTGTGGGGGATACAAGGTGATCAGGTTGTCCCACATGGGACTCACAGTCTTCATCCCCATTTTACAGATGAGGTCACTGAGGCCCATAGAAGTGAAGTGACTTGCCCAAGGTCACACAGCAGACATGTGGCAGAGTCGGGATTCGAACCCATGACCTCTGACTCCAAAGCCCAGGCTCTTTCCACTGAGCCACGCTGCTTCTCTGACTTAACTTCTCTGGGCTGCAGTGACCTCATCTGTAAAATGAGGATTAAGACTGTGAGCCCCCCGTGGGACAACCTGATCACCTTGTAACCTCCCCAGTACTTAGAACAGTGCTTTGCACATAGTAAGCGCTTAATAAATGCCGTCATTAATTAATTAATACATAAGTGCTGTGGGGTGGGGATGGGGGAAGTTCAAAGGGAGCAAGTCAGGGCAACTCAGAAGGGTGCGGGAGACGAGAAAAAGTGGGACTTAGTCTGGGAAGGCCTCTTGGAGGAGGTGCACCTTCAGTAGGGCTTTGAAGGGGGGGAAGAGTCATTGTCTGTGGGACACGAGGAGGGAGGGCGTTCAGGCCAGAGGCAGGGCGTGGGCCAAAGGTTGGAGGCGAGACAGGAGAGATGGAGGCCCAGAGAGGATGTTAGCGGCGGCAGAGGAGCGGAGTGTGCGGGCTGGGGTGGAGAAGGAGAGAAGTGAGGTGAGGTAGGAGGAGGCGAGGGGATGGACAGCTTTAAAGTCAATAAGTCCATTAAAAATCTGCTAGCCTAGGACTTTACAGAAGTCTCTTTGGCTTAGCAATCAATCAATCAGTCAATCGTATTTATTGAGCGCTTACTGTGTGCAGAGCACTGTACTAAGCACTTGGGAAGTACAAGTTCAGTCGGATACTGGAGCCTCAAAGCAATGCATCTTCTATAATAATAATAATAATAGCATTTATTAAGCACTTACTATGTGCGAAAGCACTGTTCTAAGCGCTGGGGAGGTTACAAGGTGATCAGGTTGGCCCACAGGGGACTCACAGTCTTAATCCCCATTTTCCAGATGAGGTAGCTGAGGCACAGAGAAGTCAAGTGTCTTGCCCAAAGTCACACAGCTGACAAGTGGCGGAGCCAAGATTTGAACCCATGACCTCTGACTCCAAAGCCCGGGCTCCTTCCACTGAGCCACGCTGCTTCATCATCATCATCAATCGTATTTATTGAGCGCTTACTGTGTGCAGAGCACTGGACTAAGCGCTTGGGAAGTACAAATTGGCAATATATAGAGACAGTCCCTACCCAATAGTGGGCTCACAGTCTAAAAGGGGGAGACAGAGAACAAAACCAAACATACCAAGAAAATAAAATAAATAGAATAGATATGTACAGTAAAATAAATAAATAAATAAATAGAGAAATAAATATGTTCAAACATATATACATACATACAGATATATATGTATACCTACTTCTTCTAGACTGTGAGCCCGTTGTTGGGTAGGGACCGTCTCTATATGTATTGTTGATTTGTACTTTCCAAGGGCTTAGTACCATGCACACAGTAAACGCTCAATAAATACGGTTGAATGAATGAATATAGTTTTCTATGGTAGTTCTAAAAGAATTCCAAGGGATGAAAATTCTTTTTTTCTTGTTCTTATCTTAGGCTGTTGAGTCGTGTCTGATCCATAGCGGCACCAACTGTTTTCTTAGCTGTTGCTAAAACTTGTCTCCTCGGGTTGCCCCTTAAAGCCGTTAAAGCCTCCTGCTTTTCCTTGCACTCGGTTCTGCTGATTTATTTTTTATTTTTTGGAAAATCCTGAGAGACATTTGATCAACCGAGGAATGGAGGAGGCCTCAGCCGTGAGAGGGACACGTATTTACCTTGAGTAGTACTGCCATGTTTCAAATATTGAACCCTAACAGATCAAATTTGATGCAGTTTCACTGAGAAGGAGAAAAAGTCAATAACAACTACAATAGCTAGTGTATGAGACCCACGTTTCCAAAAAAGCAGCTCATTACAAACATGGTCCACTCCATAGAGAAGCAACGTGGCTCAGTGGAAAGAGCCCGGGCTTGGGAGTCAGAGGTCATGGGTTCAAGTCCCGGCTCCGCCACTTGTCAGCTGTGTGACTTTGGGCAAGTCACTTCACTTCTCTATGTCTCAGTTTCCTCATCTGTAAAATGGGGATTAAGACTGTGAGCCCCACGTGGGACAACCTTGATTACCTTGTATCCCCCCAGTGCTTAGAACAGTGCTTGGCACATAGTAAGAGCTTAACAAATCTCAACATTATTATTATTATCTCTTTTCTCAGGTTATACAATACAGTCAGCTGGATGTAGCTTGTGTGAAAGTAGCACAATGGCAGTTGTGAAGCCAACAATCCACTTTAGCTCCTCTTCCTCTTTCTCCACCTCCTCCTCCTTTTGTGTTTTTTTTTTTTTAGGTTTTTAAGCACTTACTATGTGTCAGGCACTGTACTAAATGCTTAGGTAGATACAAGGTAATCAGGTTGGACGCAGTCCCTGTCCCACATGGGGAGCAGCATGGAGTACTGGATAGAGCCAGGCCTGGGAATCAGAGGTCATGGGTTCAAATCCCAGCTCTGCCACTTGTCTGCTGTGTGACCTTGGGCGAGTCACTTTGCTTCTCTGGGCCTCAGTTCCCTCCTCTGCAAAATGGGGATGGAGACTGTGAGCCCCACGTGGGACAGGGACTGTGTCCAACCTAATTTGCTTGTGTCTACCCCAGCGCTTAGTACAGTGCCTGGAACATAGTAAGCACTTAACACATACCACAGTTGTTATTAGTAGTATAAATTCCAATTCATTCATTCAATCGTATTTATTGAGTGCTTACTGTGTGCAGAGCACTGTACTAAGCGCGTGGGAAGTACAAGTTGGCAACATATAGAGACGGTACCTACCCAACAGCGGGCTCACAGTCTAGAAGGGGGAGACAGACAACAAAACAAAACATATTAACAAAATAAAATAAATAGAATAAATATGTACAAATAAAGTAGATAAATAGAGTAATAAATCCGTAGAAACATACATACATGTGTGGTGGGGAGGGGAAGGAGGTAAGGTGGGGGGGATGGGGAGGGGGAAGAGGGGGAGAGGAAGGAGGGGGCTCAGTGTGGGAAGGCCTCCTGGAGGAGGTGAGCTCTCAGTAGGGCTTTGAAGGGAGCCCATCTTCAGCTGAGGTAAGTGAGGCACCTTTCCTATGAATCGACGCCTATCGTAGCAAGAGAGTGTGCATCCGCTGATGAAGCTTAGAGCTAAGCCGTATAGGGCTACCCAGAATGGGAAAGTGTAAACCAAAGCGACAAACTCAATTCGTCTGTGCTGGGCAGCAGCGGCGTAGGAAAGAGTCAAAGGTATATGATCAAGTGATCAAAACGTTGACCAAAGACAACGGCAGAGTTTCACATTTTTACTGCATGGAAGAAAGCAATAGTAAACCACTTCCCTATCTTTACCAAGAAATCTCTATGGATTCATTCAGTCATTCATTTATTCAATCGTATTTATTGAATGATTACTGTGTGCAGAGCACTGTATGAAGTGCTTGGGGCAAATAGAGACAATAATAATAATAATGATGATGGTATTTGTTAAGAGCTTACTATGTGTAAAGCACTGTTCTAAGCTCTGGGAGGATATAAGGTGATCAGGTTGTCCCACATGGGGCTCACAGTCTTAATCCCCATTTTACAGATGAGGGAACTGAGGCACAGAGAAGTTAGGTGACTTGCCCAAAGTCACACAGCTGACAAGTGGCGGAGGAGGGATTAGAACCCACAACCTCTGACTCCCAAGCCCGGGCTCTTTCCACGGAGCCATGCTGCTTCTCTAGCGCTTAGTACAGTGCTTTGCACACTGTAAGCACTCAATATGTACAGTTGAATGAATGAATGAGCTCATCCTGGGTTAATTAGAGAGTAAGATTGAGCAGTCAGAATGCTCTCCCTGCTTAGAATGAGCGGGCAAGGAGGAGTAGAAGTTTAGAACAGTGCTTTGCACACAGTAAGTGCTTAACAAATACCATCATTATTATTAGAAGTGTTGGTATTTAGTGAGCACCCTGTGGGAAAGGACAACGGAAGTAGGAGGCCTGTTCCCTGTCCTCAAGGAGCATCCACCGTAACAGAGGGAAAACCCACAAATGGATACCAAAGGGCAGGGCCACAGAGTAAAAAGGGAAGGGAACTGGGACCTGGGCTTGATGAGGTATCTCTAGGTGGATAGGTTATAGAGACTGTCTCTATATGTTGCCAACTTGTACTTCCCAAGCATTTAGTACAGTGCTCTGCACACAGTAAGCACTCAATAAATAGGATTGAATGAATGAATGAATGTGAGCTTGCTGTGGGCAGGGATTGTCACTCTTTATGCAGTATTGTGCTTTTCCAAGCACTTAGGACAGTGTTCTGCACACAGTAAGTGCCTAATAAATACGATTGAATGAATGAATGAAGTGAAGAGGGCAAGTGTCAGTCAGTCTTTGATATTTATACAATTAGTGTGGCCAAGTGGGAAGAGCAAGGGCCTTTATTTTTTAATGGTAAGTACTTACTATGTGCCGGGCACTGTACTGAGCACTGGGGTAGATACAAGCTAATCAGGAAGGACACAGCCCCTGTCCCACATGGGGCTCACAGTCTCAATCCCTGTTTTACAGATGAGGGAACCAAGGGCCAGAAAAGTGAAGCAACTTGCCCAAGGTCACACAGCAGACACGTGACGGAGTCTGGATTAGAATCCAGGTCCTTCTGACTCCCAGGCTTGTGTTTTAGCCACTAGGCCACACTGCTTCTCAGGACCTGGGTTCTAATCCCAATTCAACCAACCTCCTGCTGTGTGACCTTGGGCAAGTCACTCAACTTTTCCGTGGCCCAGTTTCTTAATCAGCAAAATGCAGACTCAATGTCCTGTCCTCCTGCCCCCTAAGGCTGTGAGCCCCATGTAGGACAGGGCCGGTGTCCCTCTTGATTTCCTTGTTTCTACTGCAGCGCTTAGTACAGTGTATGGCACATAGTAAGCACTTAACAAACGCTATTCTTATTGCTATTAATAATAATGTCAGTTTTTGTTAAGCGCTTACTATGTGCCAAGGTACAGGTTAGTCAAAGTTGTCCCACGTGAGGCTCACAGTCTTAATCCCCATTTTACAGATGAGGGAACTGAGGCCCAGAGAAGTTAAGTGACTTGCCCAAAGTCACACAGCTGACAAGTGGCGGAGTCAGGATTAGAACCCATGACCTCTGACTCCCAAGCCCGGGCTCTTTCCACTGAACCACACTGCTTCTCACTGAAGGCAGTGCACTTGTACTGACAGCTATGATGATGAAGCAGCGTGAAGGGAAGCAGCATGGCTCAGTGGCAAGAGCATGGGCTTTGGAGTCAAAGGTCATGGGTTCAAATCCCAGTTCTGCCACATGTCAACTGTGTGACTTCGGGCAAGTCACTTAACTTCTCTGGGCCTCAGTTCCCCCATCTGTAAAATGGGGATTACGACTTTGAGCCCCCTGTGGGACAACCTGATCACCTTGTAACCTCCCCAGCGCTTCGAACAGTGCTTTGCACATAGCGCTTAATAAATGTCATTATTATTATTATTATTCTTATTATTATGACCATGATAGTATTTGTTAAGTGCTTACTATATGCCAGGCACTGTATTAAATGCTATGTTACTGAGAGTCCAATAGAGTAAGTAGACATGATCCCTGCCCTCAAGGAATGCAGTCTAGTGGGTGAGGCAGACATTCATTCATTCATTCATTCATTCAATCATATTTATTGAGCACTCACTGTGTGCAGAGCACTGGACTAAGCGCTTGGGAAGTACAAGTTGGCAACATCCAGAGATGGCCCCTACCCAACAGTGGGCTCACAGTCTAGAAGGTCAATAAAAAAACTGACAGGTAGAGGAGGCAACCAAGCGTATGCTCATTAGGTCTTATAAAAGAGGACCTATGCAGTGCTCTGCACACAGTAAGCGCTCAATAAATACGATTGATTGATTGATTGATTGATGTTTTCTGGGTAAGGACACAAGATCATAGATGACACAGGAAGGAGGGAGTTAGGGAAGGCTTCCTGGAAGCGATGGGATTGTAAACCCATTGTTGGGTAGGGATTGTCTCTGTTGGTGAGTTGCCCACAAATAACCCCGACTGCAAGTTAAATCAATCAATCGTATTTATTGAGCGCTTACTGTGTGCAGAGCACTGTACTGAGCACTTGGGAAGTACAAGTTGGCAACATATAGAGACAGTCCCTACCCACCAGTGGACTCACAGTCTAAAAGGGGGAGACGGAGAACAAAACCAAACATACTAACAAAATAAAATAAATAGAATAGATATGTACAAGTAAAATAAATAAATAAATAGAGTAATAAATACGTACAAACATATATACAAGTTAAACACATGCAATGGCTCTTTTCCGCTCAGGACAGCTGCGTGGAAGTAAAGTAAAGAGGCGAGGACATCAGATGTTTTAGAGAATGTTAAACGTGGAGGATCTAATTCAGACCCACAAACCAGGGAAATCAAGCTGGATGGGCATAATGACTGTGGGAATCGGGAAAGCTGTTTCCCATTTGAAGCACAGATGTTAATTTTTTAAAAAAATTGAATTATAGGTTGAGGTAATTTTTATGCTAATTACAGCTTGTTATAAAACTAGTTAATTAAAATTGAGGCTGGCTATGAAAAATCACCATATGTATAACCGAATGCCAACCTGGAAGTTAGTATAGCAGGAAATCCTTAAGTTTGAGTGTTGGAAATCCAATAAGGAATCCAGTGTGGCTTTGGAAAGCAGCACAGCTTAGTGGAAAGTACTCGGGCCTGAGAGTCAGAGGCCCTGGGTTCTGCCATGTACCTGACTGTTTCACCTTGGGCAAGTCACTTCACTTCTCTGTGCCTCAGTTCCCTCATCTGTAAAATGAGGATTCAATACCTATCCTCCCTCCTTTGTAGACCATGAGCCCCATGTGAGACCTGGTTATCTTGTATCTACCCCAGTGCTTAGTACAGTGCTCGGCACATAGTAAGCACTTAACAAATACCCTCATATATTTGTGTATATATATATATATGTATAATTATTTTTATAATAATGACATTTATTAAGTGCTTACTATGTGCAAAGCACTGTTCTAAGTGCTGGGGAGGTTACAAGGTGATCAGGTTGTCCCACGTGGGGCTCACGGTCTTAATCCCCATTTTACAGATGAGGTCTCTAAGGCACAGAGAAGTGAAGTGACTTGCCCAAAGTCACACAGCTGACAAGTGGCGGAGCTGGAATTTGAACCCATGACCTCCGACTCCAAAGCCCGTGCTCTTTCTACTGAGCCACACTGCTTCTCTTTATATATATATATATATATATATACATTTATTTATATATATATATATATATATATATATAAATGTCTGTTGTAATGAATTCTCCATATTCATTCAATTGTATTTATTGAGTGCACCTTTTCGTGGAGAAATGATAAAGTTAGGAAGAAACTAAGCTGATGAAAGAATTCACACTGAGTTGCATCAAAAGCACAATATGAAATATTTCCCTGGATTGTGTGTCTATATATCATTGTTTATTGCTTTTGGATGAATTTGTGAAAAGAATTCCTTCTGTGAGGTGCGGTTTTGTTTCGGCAAAGATCTCTTTTCCCATGAATACATCTAGTTCAAGGAATTAGAGGGAGAGTTTAATTTTCATTTGCTCTATCTGATGTTTAACCTGAAAACATCACCAGCAGTCACTTCGGGGTTATTCTTTACAAGTTTAGAGGGAGTGGAGTAGGAACTGGGTTCTAATCCCACTCTGCCATATGTCTTCTGTGTGGCTTTGGGCAAGTCACTTCACTTCTCTGTGCATCAGTGACCTCATCTGCAAAATGGAGATTAAGACTGTGAGCCCCATGTGAGACAGAAACTGTGTCCAACCCAATTTGCTTGTGTCCACCCCAGTGCTCAGAACAGTTATCATTACCATTATTATTATTAAGTGCCAAATAATTTCCTATTCATAGTGACTCCAAGGATATACTTTCTCCAGAACATCCTGTCCTCTGCCGTAATCCGCAAACTTTCAAACGGTTCTTCCATTATTTAGACTGTGAGCCCACTGTTGGGTAGGGACTGTCTCTATATGTTGCCAACTTGTACTTCCCAAGCGCTTAGTACAGTGCTCTGCATACAGTAAGCACTCAATAAATACGATTGATTGATTGATTGATTGATTGATATGGTTGTTATGGTCTCTATCCATCTAGCCGCTGTTCTGCCTCTTCCACGTTTTCCTTGGACTTTTTTCCTAGCATTAGTGTCTTGCTCAGTACAGTGTCAGTACTGGCCGGCAGTACAGTGCCAGCCATAAAATAAACACTTAACAAATACCACAAATATCTGGCTAGTTTAAAATTTATGTTATTTTCCCTGTGACTGTCAAAGCCTTTAATTGTGTAAATTCCGATGTCATGCCTTTTGATTTGGGCTGAAAAATGGAACTTCCAGACTGATGTCCTTTCCCTCTTGGTGACCAGAGGGTGTGAAGGCAGAAGGGCACTGGTGGTTGGAGGGAGAGAAGGGGGCGTTCAGGAAGGGTTTCTCCCGATATTTATGGGGTTAGCTCCCTCACGAAGTTCCACATTACAAGATTGAGGGACCTTCGATGTGGTTGCCCTGAGCATGCTCCGGCAGCATAGTAGAGTGGAAAGACCACAGGCCTGGAAGTCAGAAGATCATGGGTTCTTATCCAGGCTCTGCCACCTGCCTGCTGTGTGACCTTGGGCAAGTCACTTCACTTCTCTGGGCTTCAGTTACCTCATCTGGAAAATGAGGAATTGAGATTGTGAGCCCAACATGGGACGAGGACTGTGTCCAACCCCATTTGCTTATATAATAATAATAATGGCATTTGTTAAGCGCTTACTATGTGCAAAGCACTGTTCTAAGTGCTGGAACCCAGGTGCTTAGAACAGTGCCTGGCACATAATAATATTAATGAGGTTGCCATCTGTTAGGCACTTACTATGTGCCAAGCACTGTTCTAAGCGCTGGGGGTGTTACAAGGTAATCAGATCATCCCACGTGGGGCTCACAGTATTAATATACATAATATACATATACTATGCATAGTAAGTGCTTAACAAATACCATTATCATTATTATGATTACACATGCCACCCCAACAGTGTGGCTCAGTGGAATGAGCATGGGCTTTGGAGTCAGAGGTCATGGGTTCAAATCCTGGCTCCACCAGTTGTCAGCTCTGTGACTTTGGCCAAGTCACTTCAATGAATCAATCAATCATATTTATTAAGCGCTTACTGTGTGCAGAGAACTGTACTACTTCACTTCTCCGTGCCTCAGTTCCCTCATCTGTAAAATGGGGATTAAGACTGTGAACAACCTGATCACCTTGTTACCTCCCAGTGCTTAGAACAGTGCTTTGCACATAGTAAGCGCTAAATAAATGCCGTTAAAAAAAAGTGACCTAGAAAAGCTTAGGATCAGCTCAAGTCGGTTGACTGATAATAGTAATAGTGAGGGGTCTTTAAATGCTGAGAGTCAAGCGCTGTCCCAAGCACTGGGATGGATACAGATGGAACCCATTCCCTGTCCCACATGGGACTCCCAGACAAGGGGAGGTTGGGTGGAGAGAGAAGCTACTGAATCCCCATTTTACAGATAAGGAGATTGAGGTCCAGAGAAGTGAAGTGACTCACCCAAGGTCACACAAGTAGACAAGTGAGAAGCAGCGTGGCTCAGTGGAAAGGGCATGGGCTTTGGAGTCAGAACTCATGGGTTCAAATCCCGGCTCCGCCAACTGTCAGCTGTGTGACCTTGGGCAAATCACTTCACTTCTCTGTCCCTCAGTTACTTCATCTGTAACTGTGAGCCCACTGTTGGGTAGGGACTGTCTCTATATGTTGCCAACTTGTACTTCCCAAGCGCTTAGTACAGTGCTCTGCACACAGTAAGCGCTCAATAAATACGATTGATTGATTGATTAAAATGGGGATTAAAACTGTTAGCCCCCCGTGGGACAACCTGATCACCTTGTAACCTCCCCAGCGTTTAGAACAGTGCTTTGCAAATCATAAGTGCTTAACAAATACCATTATTATTATTATTATTATTAAGTGGTGGAGCAGGGATTAGAGCCCAATGGAATGCCCATCTCCTCCAAGAGGCCTTTCCTCTCTTCCCACTCCCCTCTGTGTCTCCCTGACTCGATCTTTTTATTCATTGCCCCTCTCCCAGCCCCACACCACTTATGTCCCTATCCGTCATTTATATTAATGCCTGTCTCCCCCTCTAGCCTGGAAGCTCGTAGTGGGCAGGAAATGTGCCCGTTTATTCTTCATTCATTCACCCATTCAGTTGTATTTATTGAGCCCTTACTCTGTGCAAAGCACTGTACTAATTGCTTGGGAAAGTACAATACAACAAACACAGTCTGTCCACAATGATCTTGCTTAATACAATTGAATGAGTGAATGAATAATCCCAGGTCCTCTGACTCTCAGGCCCCAACTCTTTCCTCTAGATTATGCTGCTTCCCACTAGTTCAGCTAGGACATTTTTCTGTTTTCAAGCCAATTCTATCAATCAGTCATATTTGCTGAACACTTACTGTGTGCAGAGCACTGTACTAAGTGCCTTGGAGATAACAATATAATAGATGTGGTAGCGGGTTTCCTGCCCACAACGAGGTTGCAGTCTAAAGCGGGAGGTGGGCATTAGTAGAAAGAAAGAAATTATGGATGTAGAGGAAAGTACGTATCTATTCTATTTATTTTATTTTGTTAGTATGTTTGGTTTTGTTCTCCGTCTCCCCCTTTTAGACTGTGAGCCCACTGTTGGGTAGGGACTGTCTCTATATGTTGCCAACTTGTACTTCCCAAGCGCTTAGTACAGTGCTCTGCACACAGTAAGCGCTCAATAAATACAATTGATTGATTGATTGATTACTATGGGGCTGAAGGAAGGAGTGAATAAAAGGAGCAGATTAGGGCTATCTCTACTGTTGTCCAACCATCCCAACTAGCCAGTGAATATCTGCAGCAGAGCACTGGACACTCAGTTCTCCCACTGTCTTGTTAACCCACTTACTGCACAGACTTCCACTGTCTGATGCCCGTTTCCTAATAATAATAATGACGGTTTTCGTTAAGCACCTACTATGTACTAAACACTGTTTGTCCTGGCCAAAATACGCAGTGAAAACACGCATTGTGGCTGAACTGAGTGATCTAGGCAAGTCGGAAGGGTCAATAAAAGTGAAAGACACTTTTCCCCTCCTGCTTTTCCCACCACCAAGGAGCCTCCTTCCCTCTGCCTGCTGTACCACCTTGGGTTAGTCATTCCACTTGTCTCTGCTTCACTTTCCTCATCATTAAAATGGGGGTTAAACTCCTATTCTCCCTCCCACTTAGATTATGAGCCCCATGGGGGACAGGGACTGTATCCGACTTGTTCGTCTACTATCTACCCCTAGCGCTTAATACAGTTCTGAGCACATGGTAAGCACTTAATTATTATTATCATCACCGTTATTCTAATGATGCTTCTTTAAAGGAGATATGGAATCTTCCGGTATGCTTATCTCTTAGTATTTCTTTAGGGCTGGGCGTCACTTTGGCTTAATCAATAGAACCAAGGCAAAAATGTCTGCTGTCCTTAGAGCGGACATGAGAGAAGTGTTCATATTAAGTGAATTGTCTGGAGGAAACCTATGGTGAAAACGTTAAAAAAAACCTGTGAGATTGGATTTGCCCATGATGGCCAAGGGGGTGAGAAAATTAGACTCAGGATCAGAAATAAGAATTATCCAAGTGGCTATAGCCAGTTTGTGCTAATTGCTTTTGGCAAACTCTTTTGTTGCCCGGTAGGAGTTACCGGATTCATTCCTCCAGACTTCCGAATGCATCTTCAGAGAAGAGAAGCAGAAGAAGCAGCGTGGCTCAGTGGAAAGAGCCCGGGTTTGGGAGTCAGAGGTCATGGGTTCTAATCCCAACTCTGCCACTTGTCAGCTGTGTGACTTTGGGCAAGCCATTTAACTTCTCTTTGCCTCAGTTATCTCATCTGTAAAAGGGGGATTAAGAATGTGAGCCCCACGTGGGACAACCTGATCACCTTGTATCCCCCCCAGTGCTTAGAACAGTGCTTCGCACATAATAAGTGCTTAACAAATACAGTTATTATTATTATTATTATTTTCCTCCAGACTTCTGAATGCGACAAAAGGAAACCAGAAAACCTTCCTGGGATTAATTTAGAAACTTTTAATTTTTCTGTATTTTACACTATTAGCATGCAACTAGGCTAGGCGGTTGTATAATCTTTTGTTATGAGAAATCTAAGTAATATTTAGTATGGCCACGGTTTGATTATGTTCTGTGGCATAATCTGGTATTAGGAAAACTAATAAAAGTCTAACAAATGCTTACTTAATATACAGAAAAAAACAAGGCATGAACAGAATAGATTTTAAGTCCTATCTACAGGAAGTCAGTGAGCTCCAGGGACATAAACTTCAAGACTGGCAATGAAACAGTGCTATTGCCAAAGAAAAGATACAGCAATAAGCATTCCAATCCAATTAAAGATCAAAGCATACTAAAACCTTCAGTCAAACCCAAACTAGACTCTGTTCTTAAGAAAAAAAAAAAATTAAAAATGAGGTAATATGGAAAGAACCCAGGACTGTGAGTCAGGAGCTTCAGATTCGCAATTCAGCTCTCCCCGTGGCTTGCTGGATGACTTTAGGAAAGCTACTTAGCATCTCTGTGCCTCAACCTCTGTGCTCCAGATTACACCAATATGTCAGAAACTCTCATCCAATCAGATTATGGAGGAACTGCCCTCATAATTTTTTTGAGCTATGAAATTAAATGTTTTTATTTAATTACACATTTTCTCCTCTACTTGCTTGAGTGATTCTCTTAGATATTTTTATGGTATTTGTTAAGCAATTATAATGTAAGAGGCATTGTACTAAGCGCTGGGGTAGGTTTTGAAAATATTTGCTTCGATCTTTATCTTTGGGCTGTATTTGCTTATTCTTGTATCAAGAATACATTAGTCTCATTTTCCTCATCTGTTAAATGGGGATTAAATACCTGTTCTCCCTCCCTCTTAGCTGAGCCCCATGTGGGACAGGGACAGTATCCAATCTGATTTTTCTGTTTCTATCCCAGTACTTGGTATATGTTAAGCACTTTAAAAATACCACATTTATTTTAATTATTGAGCACATACTAGACGATAAGCATTCTAAGGGCTAAGAAATGACCAAGAAATGATTCTTTTCTTGCCCACAAGGAGCTTACTCTCCAACAGAAGAGACCTCCATAAAAATAATTATAGTTGAAATAATCAAAATAAAGAAATGAATGTTCAATTGAATAAACATATTTACCTACACCCTTCAGATGGGAATAAAGAAATATACCGGAGACAGCTGGAGGATGTAGAGGCAATAGTTTGGGACATAATGGCAAATACACTACACTTCTTTTGTCGCCTAGTTTTTCATACAAAAGGCTAAAAACTAAACTTTGTTCAAAGAGGTCACTTGAATCTACTTAATCTGACTTCTCATTTAAGCGTACAGGGTGACATGACTGAAGCAATTAAGAACTGGGATTTTTGAGTGGTTTTTTTTTTTTGCATGGAGAGCTCTGTACTAAGCGATGGGAAAAGTATAATATTGTTAGACCAATTCCCTGCCCACGAGGAGCTTATAGTCCGGACTGAAATATGCACTCTCCTCACCAAGAAGCATGGAATAGTGACAAGAGCATTGGCTTAGGAGTCAGAGGACCTGGGTTCTAACCCCGGCTCTGCCATTTCTCTGCTGTGTGACTTGGGCAAGTCACTTAACTTCTCTGGGCCTCAGTAACCTCATCTGTAAAATGGGGAATAAGATTGAGAGCCCCATGTGGGGCAGGGACTGTGTCCAGTCTGATTACTTTGTATCTCCCCCAGAGTTTAGAACAATGCTCGGCATATAGTAAGCGCTTAACAAATACCACAGTTAATACTATTTTTATTTCTTGCTGGTCTCCCCAGTGAATCGAGAACTCCAGGGAGCCCTGCAAGAATCAGAAGATGGAGATAATAATTATAATAATAATGATGGTATTTGTTAAATGCTTACTATGTGCCAAGCACTGTTGTATGCACTGGATGCAGATGAAAAGTTTAATTCCCATTTTACTAACACTGTCCTGGGCCCTGGGATAGATACCTTGCCATCAGAGCAGACATCTCCATCCCACATGAGGCTCCATATTGCAGATGAGGAAACTGAGGCCCAGAGAAGCAAAGTGACTTTCCCAAGGCTGCACAGCAGGAAAGGGGAGGGGCCAGAATTAGAACCCAGGGCATCCAACTCTCAGGCCTGTGCTTTTTCCACCAGTCCACGCTGCTTCTCAAATAGCTAAGCTGGGGTGGAAGCCATTGCTACTTTTGCCATAACGGCTGTTCCTATCGAACAATCAAAGGTATTCGCTGAGTTCTTCCTGTGTGCAGAGCACTGTACTAAGCGCTTGGGAGACTACAATACAAAATACATCCCTGCCCTCAAGGAGTTTATAATCCTCCAGGGTCACAGAGTAGCCAAAATCATGTGTGCGCTTATGTGAGCTGGTGAATTTGCTTTTGTGAGGAGAAATATTTTTCAGTTCTCATTCAAAAGAAAGCACTTTGGAGGAGATTTCCATTGACATTTCCCTTTTAACTTTAGGGACCATCAAGGGAGGAGATGGTTTAAAGACATGGGGAGCCATTTGTTCTGGAAAATATACAAACATCTGTTTTGAAAGCATTAAATTAGACATCCAGCCTCAGGATATTGCTTACACTGAGTTGATGATAAAATAAATGCATTAAAAGCTGTATTTGGGCAGTTTGTTTTCGATCATTCTGTATGATGGGTAGTGTCTCTGCAATATTCTTGTGTAAATTACTTTTATACTCATAAAATTTTACATTCTCAACCACATTCTTCCAATAGCCAGAAATGATCATTTTGGATTGAAATATTTTTAAATTACTCCAATGATTGATAGTGATGTGGAATTACGTGGGAAGAGACTAAAGGGTTTAAATTCTAGCCCAAATCTTAAATCAGCTTCCTGAAATGATCCTCAGTTCTCTACACAATGAATATTAGCAAATAAAGGCACAGCCGGCATTCTGACTTCCATCCACCCGGCTTTGTCTTCACTTACTTTGAACATCCTTCGGATGATTCCTCTCAGTTGAAATCATGTTTTACCTTTGCCTCGAAATGAACTATAGGTAGAGAATGTACTTTCAATTCAGGTTCAGTTTCCTTCCCCAAGCTCCTACTGAATCTCGCTTCATCACATCTGAATTCCTGTCCACTCTTCCTTTTGTACCTACTGAGGGGTCATTTCTGGACAGGGATGAAAAGCAATTGGGGCTCACAGTCTTAATCCCCCTTATATAGATGAGGGACTTCCCAAACGCTTGTACTTAATAATAATAATAATAATAATAATAATAATAATGGCATTTATTAAGCACCTACTTTGTGCAAAGCACTGTTCTAAGCACTGGGGAGGATAAAAGGTGATCAGGTTGTCCCACGGAGGGCTCACAGTCTTAATCCTCATTTTACAGATGAGGTAACTGAGGCACAGAGAAGTGAAGTGACTTGCCCAAAGTCACACAGCTGACAATTGGCAGATCTGGGGTTTGAACCCATGACTTCTGACTCCAAATCAATCAATCAATCAATCAATCAATCAATCGTATTTATTGAGCGCTTACTGTGTGCAGTGCACTGTACTAAGTGCTTGGGAAGTTCAAGTTGGCAACATATAGAGACAGTCCCTACCCAACAGTGGGCTCACAGTCTAGAAGGGGGAGACAGAGAACAAAACAAAACATATTAACAAAATAAAATAAATTGAATAGATATGTACAAGTAAAATAAATAAATAAAAGTCCAAAGCCCGGGCTCTTTCCACTGAGCCATGCTGCTTCTCACACTATTTCCCAAGTGCTTAGTACAGTGCTCTGCACACAGTAAATGCTCAATAAATACGATTGAATGAATGAAAGAGTAGGAGAAAAGAGTGCTTTTGTGATTCTTAACTGTCCTGTTCCAGATAAGATGCCCACACTCTGACTGGGGCAGGAATAATTAATAATAATAATAATAATAGTATTTGATAAGTGCTTACTATGTGTCAAGTACTGTTCTAAGTGCTGGGGTAGATACAAGCTAATCAGGTTGGACACGATTCCTGTCCCTCATGGGGCTCACAGTCTTAATCCCCAGATGGAGGGAACTGAGGCCCAGAAAAATGAAGTGACTTGTCCTAGGTCACACAGCAGACATGTGGGGGAACTGGGATTAGAACCCGAGTCCTTCTGACTCCTTGTCAGATTAGCTCGTGACCCCAAAGCTTAGTACAGTGCCTGGCACATAGTAAGCAGTTAACAAATACCATTAATAAAAGACAGACCCTTCACCGTTGGCTTTACCAAGCCCTTGGAGTATGAAGACTATGCACTTGTTGCACAAAGTATCTTAAATGAAATAGTCTTTGAGTTCTATGGTATATTTTTGTTCTTAATCATTGCTTAATAATCAGTGGCTCTCCCCCTTGAGACTGTGAACTTGTGGAGGGCAGGGAAAGTGTCTACCAACAATGTTGCACTGTACTCTCCCAAGGGCTTAGTACAGTGCTCTGCACCCAGGAAATGCTCAGTAAATATGACTGGTAATGACAGAGGAAAAATATTGAACTATATATTCAACACACAAGTCCAGTTAAATCAAGAGTGGATTTATGGTGGCAAAGTGAAGACTGGAATCCACTTTCTGGGTGATCCAGGAGACAAATGAGGAAAAGGCAAAATTAACCCACTTTTATCATCAGTGGTATTTACTGAGCATTTACTGTGTGCAGAGCACTGTACTAAATGCTTACTATGGCAGGCTTCACTGTACACATGGACAGGACTGGGCCCAAAACATTCCTGGACTACTCTCTCACTTCCTCACTCTATTCTCGCTCCAGTGATAATAATAATAATAATGGTATTTGTTCATCATCAATCGTATTTATTGAGCGCTTACTATGTGCAGAGCACTGTACTAAGCGCTTATTTGTTAAGCACTTACTATGGGCTAGGCTCTGTACTAAGCACTGGGGTGGATACAAATGAATAGGGTTGGACGTGATCCCTGTCCCACTGGGGCTCACAGTCTCAATCCTCATTTTACAGATGAGATAACTGAGGCACAAAGAAAGAAGTGCCTTGCCCAAGGTCACACAGCAGACATGTGGCAGGGCCAGATTTAGAACCCATGTCTTTCTGACGCCCGGGCTCTCTCCACTATGCCATTCTGCTTTCCTTTCTGCTTCTGCTTCTCCCTTCTGTCTCCAGTTGCCCCTAGCCCCTAAGCACTTTGATACTCAATCCACCTTCAGCCCCACAGAATTTATGTACATAGCCTGCACCCTTTTTTCTTCCTCTTAACTGTAATTTACTTTCGTGTCTGTCTCCCCTGCTAGATGGTAAACTCCTTAATAATGATGGTATTTGTTAAGCGCTTCCTATGTGCCAAGCACTGTTCTAAGTGCTGGGGTAGATACAAGGTTATCAGGTTATCCCACGTGGGGCTCACAGTCTTAATCCCCATTTTACAGATGAGGTAACTGAGGCACGGAGAAGTGAAGTGACTTGCCCAGGGTCATACAGCAGACAAGTGGCTGAGGTGGGATTAGAACCCACGGGCTCCGACTCCCAAGCCTGGGCTCTTGTCCCTAAGCCAGGTCAGGGATAATTTCTACCTACTCTATTGCACTCTACTCTCCCAATTTCTCCACATCCAGTCAATGTTCAGTAAATACCAGTGATTATTATTACTGTTAAGGTATTTGTTAAGTGCCTACTATATGTCAGGCAATGTACCAAGCACTGGGGTGGATACAAGTAAATTGGGTTGGACCCAGTCCCTGTCCCATATGGGGCTCACAGTCTCAATCCCCATTTTACAGATGAGGTAGCTGTGGCCCAGAGAAGTGGAGTGTCGTGCCCCTGGTCACACAGCAGACATGCGGTAGAGCTGGAATTAGAACCCCAGTCCTTCTGATTCCCAGGTCCATGCTCTATCCTCTGGGCCATGATGTAATGATTGTCCGATTGATAGTGTCTAAACTGCTCTTTTTGCTAGGTAGGATTGGTCTCTTTCCTCTCAGGGCCACACCTGGAGAGTTTCCAGTCCTCTACCAGTCTCGGCTACGGGAGGGAGAGTCAAGCAGAGGCCTGTCCACTCCATTCCTAGCTTGGCCAGTGGCTAGTGAGTGGAAGGCAATCTGCTACAAGTCAAAACTCACCCATGCTGGGCGGCAGCAGGACGGGAGAGAGTTGAAGGCGGAGACTCGAGTTGACTGTACGGAAGGCGGCAATGGAAAACCGCTTCCAGATTTTTTCCAAGAAAACTCTCTGGATCCACTACCAGAACAATTGCAGGTGGAGAGCGGGGTGTTCTGGAAGAGATGTGTCCATGGCACCGCTATAGGTCAGACATGACTCCACAGCATAAAACAAGACAAGGATTGGTCTCAGAGCACTTTTTTTGAACGTGTTTCAAGTTGACTTCAGATAATGTAAGTGGAAAATAAGTGTAATGTTATTCATCGGAAATTTGATTAAATGGAGTGTTTCGGTGACAATATTTATGATGAGTAATGATCCATAATATCCAATGGCGTTAGACACACACTGGAAAGAGCTAAAGAAATGTAATAGAATGAGATTGTTTAATGAACTGTCATTATTCCCATCTGTTGGAAAAATACTGAACGTTAGTATCACCCAAATAAGAGGGGCAGTTCTACCCTTTCTTTGGAGCATATGCCTATGTGAACGACTGAATTTTGGGTAAGTTTCAACATCTCCCGAAACGCATTTGCAAAAATCTACTCATTTTCCATTAAAATCCTGGCTTTCAAAGACACTTCTTTAAGCTTATTAGCTCCAAACAAGCTCAGCTCCTGAGTCTTTGATCCATAAACAATGAAAAGGTTTTGCAACCCTGTGATACTCAAATTATTTTAGTTTTGCCATGACTTTAAATTTCAACTAAGCTAGGGATAAATGAACTAGCCAACAAGACAATCTAACAGATTTGCCTCATTGTCGAGATGTGTTTAACTGTACACTCTCGTGGTCATCTCAGAATGACCGTCTGAACTGTAAATAATAGCAACAGTGAGGGAAAAGTGTCTGAATTGTACTTTTCAAGTGCTTAGTACGGTGCTCTGCACACAGTAAGCGCTCAATAAATACAATCGAATGAATGAATGTTTCTGTCCAGTCTACCTTGAAAGCAAGCAAGTTCTTCCAGGCATAAATATCTCCAGCCTTTTTTAATCAATAGTATTTAATGATTGTTTAGTTGCAGAGCATTGAACTAAGCACTTGGGAGAGAACAATCAAATTAGCAGGCACGACTCCTGCCCCCAAAGAGCTTCCAGTTTTATTGCAGTAACAATCAATCAATCAATCAATCACATTTATTGAGCTCTTACTGTGTGCAGAGCACTGTACTAAGCACTTGGGAAGTACAAGTTGGCAACATATAGAGACAGTCCCTACCCAACAGTGGGCTCACAGTGTAGAAGGGGGAGACAGAGAACAAAACCAAACATATTAACAAAATAAAATAAATAGAATATATATGTGCCAGTAAAATAAATAAATAAATAGAGTAATAAATATGTACAGACATATATACATACATACAGGTGCTATGGGGAAAGCCCCCAAAACAGCCTAATAAACTCTTAACCAATTGATTTGTTTTGTTTCTAAGCAGGGATCATGTTTCTCATGGGCTTAGTTCAATTCTCTGCTTGTGGTAGGTAATAATAATAACAACTATAGCAATAATAGTAGTCATATCTGTTAATGCTTACTATGTGGCAAACATTATAATAATCACTGGGTTAGAAACGAGATAATCAGGCCAGACGTAGTCCTTATCCCTCATGGGGCCCACAGTCTAAGTAGGAGGGAGAACAGGGATTGAATCCCCATTTTGAGGGAACTGAGGCACAGAGAAGCAAAGTGCTTCGCCCAAGGTCCCGCAGCAGACAAGGGACAGAGCTGGGATTGAAAGTCAGGCTCTCAATAAGTACTATTGATTGACTAATTGAAAGGGGACAAACGTTGAAGTTGGAGGGCGGTAGGTTCTAAACAAACACAGGAAAACATTTCTTCTCCCAATGGGCAGGAGGTAAGCACATGGAATTCATTCTGAAGGGAAGTTATGTAGCAGAAAATAGCAGTAGTTTTGAGAGGAGATTGGATTAGTTCATGGATGAGAGAAGTCCGTGAAAATTTCCTGGAGAAAGCTAAAACAACTACTTTCCCTCTCTATTACTTTGTGGGACAGGAACTAGATATAATCTGATGTTCTAAGATCGTCCCAGCGCTCAGCCCGTTGTTGGATAGGGACCGTCTCTATATTTTGCTGATTTGTACTTCCCAAGCGCTTAGTACAGTGCTCTGCACACAGTAGCGGTCAATAAATACGATTGAATGAATAAATGAATGAATAAATACGATTGAATGAATGAATGAATGAATACGATTGAATGAATACGTAGTATGTGTGAAATAACGTAATTAAGACAAAGAGGGAATATTAGGGGTATTTGATGACATATTTCTAATTATAAGGATGGGTGTCCTGGAGGCAATAATGATATGGAGCATTTAAATATATTATTTCCATTATCAGAGCCAAAGTACTACTGGTCATTGATTCAATCCATTAGTGGCATGACTCATGATCTAATGACTCATTTTTTGGATCATATATCTCTGACCAGTAGTGCCCACCACGTCAAACACTTAATAATAATAATAATAATAATAACAGTACTTGTTAGGTGCTTACTGTGTGCCAAGCCCTGCCCACAATAAGCTTACAGTCTAGAGGGGGAGACAGACATGACCATAAACAAATAACCTGTAATATATTATTTGTAAAGCTGTGTATAAGAGAAGCAGCATGGCTTAGTGGAAAGAGCCCGGGCTTGGGAGTCAGAGATCATGGGCTCTAATCCCAGCTCTGCCACTTCTCAGCTGTGTGACTTTGGGCAAGTCACTTCACTTCTCTGTGCCTCAGTTACCTCACCTGTAAAATGGGGATTAAGACTGTGAGCACCACGTGGGACATCTGATTACCTTGTCCCCCACCTCCACCCTAGCACTTAGAACAGTATGTTTGTATGTATTTATTACTCTATTTATGTATTTATTTTATTTGTACATATTCTATTTATTTTATTTTGTTAATATGTTTTGTTTTTTTCTCTGTCTCCCCCTTCTAGACTGTGAGCCCACTGTTGGGTAGGGACCATCTCTATATGTTGCCAACTTGTACTTCCCAAGCACTTAGTACAGTGCTCTGTACACAGTAAGTGCTCAATAAATGTGACAATGAATCAATGAACAGTGCTTGGCACATAGTAAGCGCTTAACAAATACCATTATTATTATTCTCCGGGTCTCAGTTACCTCATCTGTAAAATGAGGATTTAGATTGGGAGCCCCATGTGGGACAGGGACTGTGGCCAACCTAATTAGCTTGTATTTATCCCAGCACTTGGAACAGTGCTTTACACATAGTAAGCACTAAGAAAATGCCGTCATTATTATTGTTATTTCATTTGACTACGGTTTCATAGTAAGAGCTCTTTAGCTACCGCTTGCCAGTTCTTCCAGTCCAGGCCACAGTTCATTCATTCATTCATTCATTTGTATTTATTGAGCGCTTACTGTGTGCAGAGCATTGTACTAAGCACTTGGGAAGTACAAATTGGCAACATATAGAGACGGTCCGTACCCAACAACAGGCTCACACATGTAAGACGCCGTCTAAATACCATGTAACTGACCGATGAATTCCAACACCTCCCGAATCTACGCTCGTAAGACATTTTCTTCGTCTCTTCGCCCTTCTGCTGAGGAGAATTTTGATTATCCAGTTACCCTATGGCTACCATTACCATTTCCTTGGATTTAAATTTCATTCATACCCTAAACTGCCCACGATCCCATAACGAACTTTCTTCACTGCTCATATTTCCAGTGACATTCCCCCTACCTCCTCTAATGCTCTACATAGTAAATGATCCTGCAGGGGATTTCACTGATGGGACATTTTTTCCACCTTCTTAAATTCTTCCGTGGAACATTTAAGTGCCAGCTCTCAAGAGGAAAAATATCGATCGATTTGAAGACAAAAGGAATAGCCAAAGGATCTGTTGCTTAGTGATTCTGTGCTATTCTAGAGAGTTTTCTGCTTCCAGAGTCCACTGTGAAAAACACAACTGAAATTCATTCACTCAATCGTACTTATTGAACGCTTACTGTGTGCGAAGCACTGTACTAAGTGCTTGGAAAGTACAAATTGGCAACATATAGAGACGGTCCCAACCCAACAACGGGCTCACAGTCTAGAAGGAACAAAATAAATCCACATCAAACAAAACCTGAAAAGGAACAATAAAACTAGAGTGTCGACGTATGTATGAGTTTGTCTTTGGGGGAAAAGTATTCAAGTCAGTGAGTGGTTTTTTTTTAGTTATACTTGTCTGCTGTGTGACTTCGGGTAAGTTGCTTAACCTCTCTGTGCTTCAGTTGCCTCATCTGTAAAATGGAAATTAAATAATACCTGTTCTCCCTCCCCTTAGATTGCGAGCCCCAAGTGGTACGGGGATTGTCTGTCCACGTTGTATTCTACCTACCCCAGAGTTTAGCAAAGTGCTTGGCACGTAGTAAGATCTTAAAGAATATCACAATCATCATTATTACTAATAGGACATTATGGTCTCTTCCTGTTTGACCCTTTTGTCACTTGTCAGGTCCCTGCGACTTCACAATATTGCATAAACATGAGAGACAGGGACAGTGTCTGGTGGAATTTTCTGGTACTTTTTTGTAATGGTATTTATTAAGCACTTACTATGTATCTGGCACTGCTCTAATCGTGCATTGGGGTAGATATAAGGTAATCGAGTTGGACACAGTCCCTGTTCCATATAGGGCTCGCAGTCTTAATCCCCATTTTATAGATGAGGGAACTGAGGCACAGAAAAGTGAAATGACTTGCCCTAAGTCACACAGCAACAAAGTGGTGGAGCTGGGATTAGAACCCAGGTTTGTGTGACTCCCAAGCCCAAGCTTTATCCATTAGACCACACTGCTACTTATCCTCACCCTTAGTACATAGTAAGTGCTTAATAAATACTTAATGATCAAAAACTTGAGGAATAAAACCAATCTTGGAGTTCAGTGTGTTGAGATCCCTTAGTTACTCCCCTAATTTCTAGACTGTGAGCCCGTCGTTGGGTAGGGACCGTCTCTATATGTGGCCAACTTGTACTTCCCAAGCGCATAGTACAGTGCTCTGCACACAGTAAGCACTCAATAAATACAATTGAATGAATAATCTACCAGAACTTCAATATGGAAGCTAAGGTCTGTGTCTATGAAAATCTGTGAGTGTCTGTCTATGACTGTACAGGAGTTTATTATCGTGGTTCAATCCAACATCGAGTGATGCTGGGCATTTTCATGTACATCTCTATGCTGTGTCAGGGTATTTTCAGGCCTATTTGAGCTGTGTCCTATCTGTGTCTCTCTGTTTGTATTTCCAGGTTTGTCAAACAGGGTGGGCCTCTGGGTAAATGAATCTGGTGGGGTTAGAGACTATTTGAGCGACAGTGTGTGCGTGTCTGAGGTTCAGTGACATTCATCATTCAATTCCCTTGTCATGGCAACACTAAGCAGGCAACAGACATAGCTTTTTAGATGTGGACCGTTTTGGATTCATTTAATGCTTTTAAAACGGTATTGCTCTAATGGGATCGACTGCTTTTGTATTTCTGTATCTGAAAAATGATGGATACCGCGGAAAAGGAGAAATTTTTTTATGATATTTGTTAAGCACCTGTCTGATGTGTGGCCTTGGGTAAGTCACTTCACTTCTCTGCCTCAGCTCATCTGTAAAATGGGGATTAAGACTGTGAGCCCCACATGGGACAGGGACCGTACCCAATCTGACCAGCACTTAGAACAGTGACCAGCTCTTAGAACAGTGCATTGCACATAGTAAGTGCTTAACAAATACCATTATTATTATTATTTGCTTGTATTCACGCCAGTGATTAGTACAGTGCCTAGCATATAGTAAGTGCTTAGCAAATACCATAATCTTTATTATTATTATATGCCAGGCATTGGAGTAGATGCAAACTAATCAGTTTGGACACAGTCCATGTCCCATATGGGGCTCACAGTCTTAATCCCCATTTTACTGATGAGGCACAGAGAAGTGAAGTGACCTGACCAAGGTCACAAAGCAGATAAGCAGCGTGGCTTAGAGGAAAGAGCCCGGGCTTGGGACTCAGAGGTTGTGGGTTCTAATCCCAGCTCCACCACTTGTGAGCTGTGTGACTTTGGGCAAGTCACTTCACTTCTCTGGGCCTCAGTTACCTCATCTGTAAAATGGGGATTAAGACTGTGAGCCCCACGTGGGACAACGTGATCACCTTGTATCTACCCCAGTGCTTAGACCTGTGCTTGGCACATAGTAAGCTTTTAATAAATACCATTATTATTATTGTTACTATTATAAGTGGCGGAACTGGGATTAGAACCCAGGTCCTCTGACTGCCAGCCTGCGCTCTTTCCACTAGGCCATGATGCCTCTCTATTATGGTAATTTTCCTGTGGGGAGTCTATGAAAATACAACAAGCATACCAATGCCTCTCTCCGATGCTCCTCCCCGGGAAGGGAACAATTTTAACGAAATTGGTTGGAATAAAAACTTCTGAATCTTTCAACCTTCCCTTTGAAAAAGGTGGTCACAGTGACGTCCGACAATGACAATCGTATATCGCCATCTAGTGGCCAAGGCTCTCTAAATTGTGACAAATACACAATTCCATTGTTATCAGAAGCATTTGTAATAATAAAAATAATAATACTTCTGGTATTTTTTCTGGGCTTACTATGTGCCAAGCACTGTACTAAACATTGGGGTAGATACAAGATAATCCGGTCCCAGCTGGGGCTCACAGTCTAAGCAGGAGGGAGAATAGGTATTGAGTACCCACTTCAGTGCTCTGTACACAGTAAGCGCTCAATAAATACGATTGATTGAATTACTAAGACACAGAGAATTTTAGTGACTTGCCCAAGACCACATAGCAAGCAAGTGGCAGAGCTGGGATTAGAGCTCGTCTTCTTTCTTTGTTCCTTTCTTCCTTCCTTCCTTTCTTTCTTTCTTTCTTTTCTTTCTTTCTTTCTTTCGTTTGTTCTTTCTTTTTTTCTTTTCTTTCTTTCTTTCTTTCTTTCTTTCTTTCTTTCTTTCTTTCTTTCTTTCTTTCTTTCTTTCTTTCTTTCTTTCTTTCCTTCCTCCCTCCCTTCCTTCCTCCTGCTTCCTTCCTTCCTTCCTTCCTTCCTTCCTTCCTTCCTTCCTTCCTTCCTTCCTTCCTTCCTTCCTTCCTTCCTTCCTTCCTTCCTTTCTCCCTCCCTCCTTCCTCCTTCCTTCCTTCCTTCCTTCCTTCCTTCCTTCCTTCCTTCCTTCCTTCCTTCCTTCCTTCCTTCCTTCCTTCCTTCCTTTCTTTCTTTCTTTCTTTTTCTTTCTTTCTTTCTTTCTTTCTTTCTTTCTTTTTCTTTCTTTCCATTCTTTCTTCCTTTCTTTCTTTCTTTCTTTCTTTCTTTCTTTCTTTCTTTCTTTCTTCCTTTCTTTATTTCTTTCTCTCTCCCTTTCTCCATTTCTTTCTTTCTCCCTTTCTCTCTTTTCTTCTTTCTCCCTTTCTCTCTTTTTTCTTTCCTTCTTTCCTTCTTTCTCCCTTTCTCCCTTTCCCTCTTTCTCCCTTTCTCCCTTTCTTTCTTTCTTTCTTTCTCCCTTTCTTTCTTTCTTTCTTTCTTTCTTTCTTTCTTTCTTTCTTTCTTTCTTTCTTTCTTTCTTTTCTTTCTTTTCTTTCTTTTCTTTCTTTCTTTTCTTTCTTTCTTTTCTTTCTTTTCTTTCTCTTTCTTTTCTTTCTTTCTTTCTTTTCTTTCTTTCTTCCTTTCTTTATTTCTTTCTCTCTTTCTCTCTTTTTTCTTTCCTTCTTTCTTTCTTTCTCCCTTTCTCCCTTTCTCCCTTTCCCTCTTTCTCCCTTTCTTTCTTTCTTTCTTTCTTTCTTTCTTTCTTTCTTTCTTTCTTTCTTTCTTTCTTTCTTTCTTTCTTTCTTTCTTTCTTTCCTTCCTTTTTTTTATTTTTATTTTCTGATGGTGTTTGTTAAGGACTTACAATGTGCCAGGCATATAGTTCTAAGCTCTGGGGTAGATGCAAGCTAATTGGGCTCGACATAAAAGAGAAGCAGCATGGCTCAGGGAAAGAGCCCAGGCTTTGGAGTCAGAGGTCATGGGTTCAAATCCTGGCTCTGCCAATTGTTAGCTGTTGTGACTTTGGGCAACTCACTTAACTTCTCTGGGCCTCAGTTACCTCATCTGTAAAATGGGGATTAAGACTGTGAGCCCCCCATGGGACAACCCGATCACCTTGTAACCTCCCCGGTGCTTTGCACATAGTAAGTGCTTAATAAATGCCATCATTATTATTATTACATGTCCCATATGGGGCTAACAATCTTCATCCCCATTTTACAAATGAGGAAACTGAGGCACAGAGAAGTTAAATAAATTGTCCCGGGTCACACAGCAAAAAGTGGCAGAGTCAGAATTAGAACCCGGGGGCCTTCTGACTCTTAAGCCCATGCTCTTTCCACTTGGCCATGCTACTTCTCATTATTGAGAGCTTACTGGTAGTAGAGCACTGTACTAAGTGCTTGGGAGAGTAACAATACAACAAAGTTGGTAGACACGATTAATTGTAGGAGCTTACAGTCCAGAGGGGTGATGGACATTAAAATAAATTATATATTAAATAAATTATAAAATAAATATATAAAATAAATTATAGATCTGTACTTAAATGTTGTGGGGCTGAAGGTGTGGTGAATATCAAGGGCTTGAAATGTACAGATCCTAGAATATAGGTGATGCAGAAGGGAAAAGGAATAGGGCTTAGTTGGAGAAGGCCTCCTGGAGAAGATATGATTTTAATTAAGGTTTAAAGGTTTAAAGATGGGGAGAGCGGTGGTCTGTCAGATATGAAGGGGGAGGGAGACCTGGGCAGAGGGAAGATATGGGGGAGGGATCAGCAGTGAGGTAGATGAGATGGAGGTCCAGTGAGTAGGTAGGCATTAGAGGAATGAAGTGTGCCAACTGAGTTGTAGGAAGTAGGAAATTAGGAAAAATAAGGGAAGAGGGGACGAGGTGATTGAATGCTTTAAAACCGATAGTAAGGAGTTTCTGTTTGCTGCAGAAGCGGATGGGCAACCACTCGAAGTTCTTGAGGAGTGGGGAGACATGGACTGAATGATATTTCAGAAAAAATGAACAGGGCAACAGAGGGAAGGATGAACTGGAGTGGAGAGAGTAGGGAGGCAGGGAGGTCAGCGAGGAGATGGGGATCAGGTCTATCAATTCTGACGTACTCTCCAAATAGCTCCATACAGTGTTCTGCACTAAGTAGGCACTCAATAAATAAGAATCGGGCATTTTCCACAGGTCCAGCTGAAACTCACTCTCCAGGGAGGTCTCAAGGGTGGCTACTAAGCCAAGCAGTCGTTTAAGTAGTCCAGAAGAATTAATGTCTAAACTAGTTACTAGACTGTAAGCTCACTGCGAGCGGGGAATGTGACTGTTTATTGTTGTATTGTACTTTCCCAAGTGCTTAGTACAGTACTCTGCACACAGTAAGCGCTCAATAAATACAACTGAATGACTGACTAAATGAATGAATGAATAGTTCCTCTACCTTGGGCTCCTCCTTTCTGTTGCCATCTTTTTTCTACCTTTTGAAAAGCAGGCACTGAACTTGTTGTTGGGTTGCTAAGTTTTGGTCTAGTGTGGGGCAACCAATTAAAGTCACCACTTTCTTTTCTTTGTTTTTTCCCCCCTTTCTGGTTCTAGTGCCGAGGCAAATGCGTTCTGCTTCTTAGCAACCTAGATGGATCAAGCTAGGTTCCACTTGGGTTGCTCCTGGAGAAGGAAGGAAGAAGAAAATGCAGTGGAAATACAGCAACTGCCTTTTGGATCCTTCTAGCTCTCCGCAGAAACGATTTGCCAGTGACGTGCTGTGTGGGAAAGCTGACAGAAAAGCAGGTAACCGAGTTGATTTTCTCTTCAAGCTAATGTTTCTTTCACGGGGATCATTGTCATTTTAGATATCTCAGCAGAATTTCTTTCTATCGTGGCTCAAGTGCTGAAGAGAAGGGACTGAAGGAACGAAGAACATGAGCCTGGGAGTTGAAGGACCTGGGTTCTAATTCCCAGGTCCACCACTTCCCTGTTCTGGAACCTTGGATGACTTCTTGATTTCTTTGTGCCTCAGTTTCCACTTCTGTAAAATGGGGATTGAATATTCATTCAATTGTATTTATTGAGTGCTTACTGTGTACAGAGCACTGTACTAAGTGCTTGGGAAGTACAAGTTGGCAACATCTAGAGATGGTCACTACCCAACAGTGGGCTCACAGTCTAGAAGGGGGAGACAGACAACAAAACAAAACATATTAACAAAATAAAATAAATAGAATAGTATTCTAATAATAGAATATCTGTTTGGCTTTTTTTAGTGGTAAATGTTAAGCACTTACTATGTGTCAAAAACACTGTTCTAAGTGCTGGGGTACATACAAGTTTATCGGCTGGGCGTAGTCCTGTCCCACATGAGGCTCACAGTTTAAGTAGGAGAGAGGAGGCTTTGATCCATAGTTTACAGTTGAGGAAACTGAGGCACAGAGAAGTGAAGTGAGTTGCCCATTGTCACACAACAAGCATTGACAGAGCCAAGATTAGAACCCAGGTCCCCTGACTCCTCAACCCAAGCTCTTTCCACTAGGTTACACTGCTTCTCTCATCTCCCTCCCTCTTAGACTGAGCCCCGTGTGGGACAAAGATTGTATCAAATCTTCTTATATCAATTCCGCCGCATCGCTTAGCACAACTTTTGGCACATAAGCACTTAACAAATACTGTTATTAGTCATAGTAGTAATAATAATTGCAGTACTTTTAAGTGCCAAGGACTGTTCTAAGCGCTTGGGTAGATACAAGGTAATCAGGTTGGGCAAAGTCTCTGTCCCACAGGGGGCTCACAGTCTTAATCCCAATTTTCCAGATGAGGTAACTGAGGCACTGAGAAGTTAAGTGATTTGCCCAAGGTCACACAGCAAACATGTGGCGGAGCCAGGATTGGAACCCAGGACCTCTGGCGCCCAAGCCCATGCTCTTTCCACTAGGTCATGCTCATAGTGGTAGTAGCAGCGTGGGAAGTAGCGTGGCTCAGTGGAAATAGCATGAGCTTGGGAGTCAGGGGTCGTGGGTTCAAATCCCAGCTCCGCCAATTGTCAGCTGTGTGACTTTGGGCAAGTCACTTCACTTCTCTGCGCCTCAGTTACCTCATCTGTAAAATGGGGATTAGAACTGTGAGCCCCCCATGGGACAACCTGATCACCGTGTATCCCCCAAGCACAGTAAGCACTTAATAAATGCCATTATTATTATTATTATTATTATTATTATTATTATTATTATTATTATTATTCTCTGGGCCTCAGTTACCTCATCTGTAAAATGGGGATTAAGTCTGTGAGCCCCCCGTGGGACAACCTGATCACCTTGTAACCTCCCCAGTGCTTAGAACAGTGCTTTGCACATAGTAAGCACTTAATAAATGCCATTATTATTATTATTAGTAGTAGTAGTAGTAGTAGTGGTAATAGTAGTGGTTGTAATAGTATTTGTGTCCTGAGAGAAAGAATAGTAGAAAAGCTAAGGATTCATTGGGCTGGAGCAGAAAAAAATTGAACCATTAGACTTGGATTGTATTGGCAAATATTCTGCTTATAGGAGTTTGGGAAGCTTTCTGTTTAAAGATTTGTGAAAAGGCACTATATAGAAGTTGTGTTGGAAGTCTCAGAGTTCATTCTAAGCAAACGGGGCCACTCTAGGCAAATATGCTTTAAAGAGCCTTTCATTCATTCATTCAACAGTATTTACTGAGCGCTTATTGTGGGCAGAGCAATATAAACAGACACATTCTCTGCCCACAATGAGCTTACAGTCTAGAGGGGGAGACAAACATTAATATAAAGAAATAAATAATAGAGGAGCAGCGTGGCTCAGTGGAGAAGAGCACAGGCTTTGGAGTCAGAGGTCATGGGTTCGACTCCCGGCTCTGCCACCTGCCTGCTGTGTAACCTTGGGCAAGTCACTTAACTTCTCTGAGCCTCAGTTACCTCATCTGTAAAATAGGGATTAAGACTGTGAGCCCCATGTGGGGCAACTTGATCACCTTGTAGCCAGCGCTTAGAACAGTGCTCTGCACATAGTAAGCGCTTAACAAATACCATTATTATAAAGAAATAAATGACAGATATGGACATATGTACTGTAAGCACTTAATAAATACCATAAAAAAGAATACCGCTGAATTACCAAGGCGATCCTGACAAACACACTTTTGAACTTAAAATGGATACAAATTTCTCTTTCAGATTCAGAGATTCACAGCAAGGTCCTTGAATCTCCGAAAGACGGGCGACCTGACTTTCTGTTTTCCAGAAAAATCCAATTCTCCGCACACCAAGATTTGGCCGTTGCAAGGAGCAGGAAGTCTGTGCCACTTCGAAGATCTAACCCGAACCTTGACATCTGGGAACTCAAGCCCCCCAGTTGTAGCTACAAGGTCGGCAGGACTTTGGTTCTCCCCAGAAACCCAGCTGATACGAGGAAGAAAGAGCCTAAGGGAAATCTAAGCCGTTCCTTGGAGGGCCAAACTCTCCACTCCCAAATCAACCACGACCCCTCAGCAGTCGTGAAGAAGTCCACATTGCCTGAATTCAAAACTACATTCCCGCCCTTGGGTCCTCACGAAGCCAAGATCATGTTTGTGAGGCACGGGAAGTATCAGAGTGGCAGTTACCATAATCCCAAACCTCACGATTTTAGAAAGGTATGAAAGGACACGACAGTGTTGGAAATCTGAAATAACTGAGGCAAAATCCTTGTGGAATCATTTTTGTGTTGGGAAAAAAAATCTGTCAGGATGAGAGGTCTGTCAGGATGCTTCTAAATTTCTCATTTTCTTCTAAGTAGTGAGAAAACTCCCAAATGTGGTATCTGCTCAGATGTTGGGTAGAGACCGTCTCTATGTGTTGCCAACTTGTACTTCCCAAGCGCTTAGTACAGTGCTCTGCACACGGTAAGCGCTCATAAATACGACTGAATGAATCCTAAGCTGAACTAAAGTTCCCCTTATTCATTCAATCATATTTATTGAGCGCTTACCGTGTGCAGAGCACTGTACTAAGCGCTTGGGAAGTACAAGTCAGATCCTGGGACATTTAAGACTTGTAGAAGAGGCCTGAGTTGGTCTAGAAAATTGGTGGCAGTTGAAGTAGGCATGTGGCAGCGTGGCCTAGTGGATAGATCACAGGCCCGAGAGTCAGAAGGACTTGGGTTCTAATTCTGGCTCCAGCACTTCATTCAATCGTATTTATTGAGCACTTACTGTGTGCAGAGCACTGTACTAAGAGCTTGGGTGAGTACAATGCACCAATAAACGTATACATTCCCTGCCCACAATGAGCCTACAGTCTGGGGGGTGGGGAGGAGAGGGAGACAGACATTAGCGAAGCAGCGTGGCTCAGTGGAAAGAGCCCGGGCTTTGGAGTCAGAGGTCATGGGTTCAAATCCCACCTCTGCCAATTGTCAGCTGAGTGACTTTGGGCAAGTCACTTAACTTCTCTGGGCCTCCGTCCCCTCATCTGTAAAATGGGGATTAAGACCGTGAGCCCCCCGTGGGACAACCTGATCACCTTGTAACCTCCTCAGCGCTTAGAACGGTGCTTTGCACATAGTAAGTGCTTAATAAATGCCATCATAAAAAATATAAATAAATAATTGACAGATATGGACAGTGGGGCTGTGGGGCTGAGAGGGTGGGGAAGAACAAAGGGAGGGAGTCAGGGTGAAGCAGAAGGGAGTGGGAGGTGAGGAAAAGTGGGGTTTAGTCTGGGAAGCCTCTTGGAGGAGATGAGCCTTCAGTAAGGCTTTAAAGGCGGGGAGAATCATCGTCTGTTGGATTTGAGGAGGGAGGATGTTCCAGACCACAGGCTGGACATGAGAGAGGAATCTCAAGATAGACGACATAAGGGCACCATGAGAAAGTTAGCAAATATGGCCGTGGGCAAGTCACTTCACTTCTCTGTGCCTCAGTTCCCTCACCTGTAAAATGGGGATTAAGACTGTGAGCCCATATGGGTCAGGGACTGTGTCCACCGTGATTTTCTTATGTCCACCCCAGCGTTCAGTACAGTGCTTGGCACCTAGTAAGTGCTTAACAAATACCACAATTATTATGATTGTTTGCTTGTATCCACCCCAGGGCCTGGCACATAGTAAGCGCTTAACAAATACCACAATTATTATTATTATTTTTTTTTATTCAGCTGAATTCTTGTCTCTACCCTTTGAAACAAGTTTTTTTTGAACCAACTCAAAGAGCTTGTGATGAACCTGTCAGGCAACTAGATGGCAGCCTGCAAACTTGAATGCTGGAAGGCGCTGTTTGAAAACCCAAATTCCACCCCAGGGAATTCATCCCTGTTGATCAAAAGATTCAACCAGTCGATTAATCATATCTATTGAGAGCTTACTCTGTGCATAGCACTGCACTAAACGCTTGGGAGAGTACACCATAACAAAGGTGGTAGACATGTTCCCTGCCCACAATAATAACAATAGCAATGGTATTTGCTAAGTGCTTACTGTGTGCCAAGCACTGTTCTAAGCGTGGGGAAAGATACAAGGTGATCAGGTTTTCGTGGCTGGGGCTCACAGACTTAATCCCCATTTTACAAATGAGATAACTGAGGCACAGAGAAGTTAAGTGACTTGCCCAAGGTCACACAGCAGACAAGTGGCAGAGGTGGGATTAGAACCCATGTCCTTTGACTCCCAAACCAGTCCTCTTTCAACAAATAATGGCATTTTGTTAAGCACTTACTATGGGCAAAGCACCGTTCTAAGCACTGGGGGATACAAGGTGATCAGGTTGTCCCACGAGGGGCTCACAGTCTTATTCCCCATTTGACAGATGAGGTAACTGAGGCTGAGAGAAGTTAAGTGACTTGCCCAAGGTCACACAGAAGACATGTGGCAGAGCCAGGATTAGAACCCATGACCTCTGATTCCCAAGCCCGGGCTCTTTCCACTGAGCCACGCTGCTTCTCAGGACAAGGAGAAGAAGTGTGGTCTAGTGGATAGAGCCGGGGCCTGGAAATCAGCAGGACCTGGATACTAATACTAGCTCCTCCACTTGTCTGCTGTGAGACCTTGGCCAAGTCACTTCATTCATTCATTCATTCCTTCAATCATATTTATTGAGCACTTACTGTGTGCAGAGCACTGTACTAAGTACTTGGGAAGTACAAATCGGCAACATATAGAGACGGTCCCTAACCAACAACAGGATCACAATCTAGAAGGGGGAGACAGACAACAAAACAAAACAGGTAGACAGGGGTCAGTGCCATCAGAATAAATAGAATTATAGCTATATACACATTAATAAAATAAATAGAGTAATATGTACAAATGAATAGAGGAGTAATAAATATGTACAAATATATACAAGTGCTGTGGGGAGGGGAAGGGGGTAGGGCGGAGGGAGGGAGGGGGACGATGAGGAGGGGAGGAGGAGGAGGAGAGGAAAAAGGGGAGAGTTCAGTTTGGGAAGGCCTCTTGGAGGGGGTGAGCTCTCAGTAGGGCTTTGAAGGGAGGAAGAGAGTTAGTTTGGCGGGTGTGTGGAGGGAGGGCATTCCGGGCCAGGGGGAGGACATGGGCTGGGGGTCGACGGTGGGACAGGCCAGAATGAGGCCCAGTGAAAAGGTGAGCGGCGGCAGAGGAGCGGAGGGTGTGGGCTGGGCTGGAGAAGGAGAGAAGGGAGGTGAGGTAGGAGGGGGCGAGGTTATGGACAGCCTTGAAGCCAAGAGGATAAGATACCTACCCTCCAAACTCTTGTATAATGTATTTTAATGTCTAGTTAATAAAATTTCCAAGCGCTTAGTACAGTTCATTCATTCATTCATTCAATCGCATTTATTGAGCACTTACTGTGTGCAGAGCACTGTACTAAGCGCTTGGGATGTACAAGTTGGGATGTACAGTTCCAAGCACACAGTAAGTGCTCAATAAATACTATTGAATAAATGAATGAATAAAATACTTGAAGGCAGCGACCATGTCTATTTATTCCATTGTACTCTCCCAGGTGATTGGTAAGTGCACCATCCATAGTAAGTATTCAATAAATACTACTGATCGATCAATTTTACAAATGAGGAAATTGAGGTACCGAGAAGTTAAGCGACTTAGTGCCACACAGGTACGAGACCAAACCGGGACTAGAACCCAGATTTCTAGATACTCAGGTTCCTGCTCTATGTGTATGTATTGAGCACTTGCTTTGTGCAGAGCACTGTACTAATCGCTTAGGAGAGTACAATACAGTTGGTAGAAACCTCTGCCCTCAAAGAGTTGACAGTCTAACTAGACCATAGATGATGTACCCCTTGAGGGCCGGAGACCGTGTCTAATTCTTGTAGTGTAGTCTTTCCTAGCGCTTACTACAGTGCTCCTCACAAAGTAAGTGCTTGATAAATGCTATTACTCCTAGACCACACAGTTTCCCTGTCTGAAAATTCTCTGTTCCTCATGGGAATCCGAGAAGACAGACAAGTAGTTCCCGAGGTCATTCCTGAATAGAATCCTGGTTCCCCAAATCTTTTGGGTGGTGGAGATAAAGCGTGGCCGTATTTTCATTCAATCGCATTTATTGAGCGCTTACTGTGTGCAGAGCACTGTACTAAGTGCTTTATTGTTAACTCACCCTGCCTTCGGCACCTAGAAAGCAGTGAGGCCTAGTGGAGTGAGCCCGGGCCTGAGGGTCACAGGACATGGGTTCAGATTCCAGCTCCTCAACTTGTCTGCTGTGTGACCTTGGACAAGTCACTTCACTTAGAGAAGCAGTGTGGCTCAGTGGAAAGAGCACGGGCTTTGGAGTCTGAGGTCATGGGTTCAAATCCCGGCTCCGCCAATTGTCAGCTGTGTGACTTTGGGCAAGTCACTTCATTTCCCTGGGCCTCGGTTACCTCCTCTGTAAAATGGGGATTAAGACCATGAGCCCTCTGTGGGACAAGCTGATCACCTTGTAACCTCCCCAGCATTTAGAACAGTGCTTTACACATAATAAGCGCTTAATAAAAGCTATTATTATTATTATTATTATGTGAGTTTTAACGTTGTCATCTTCCTTTCCTATGGGCAGTATCGACCTGGTTTACCCAACTTTGTGACTTCTTCTGTCAGCGACCCTTTTGGTTTAAAGTTCAAATCACAGCATCTGGATACAGGTGAGTCACCGTCCTGGATGTCACCATGGGCAGATGATTAAATTGTAATTGATCAATATCAGTGGTGCTTATTGAGCTCCCGTTTGGTGCTTGGAGTGCTGAGATAGTTTTCCTTTGGCCTGGGGAATGTGCGATCATTTCTTGCACTTTTCCAGAGGGTGGAAAATGCTATGGAGTCACTGTTATATCATAAGTGCATTGTGGGCAGGGAATGTGTTTATGTTGTTATATTGTACCCTCCCAAGTGTTTAGTACAGTGCTCTGCACTCAGTAAACACCCAATAAATATGATTGAGTGATTGGAGATAAGAAAGATAAGGGGAGGGGGACGGGGTGAGGGGAGATGTCAGAGAGACTGAAGGAATCTATGTATTCCTTATTGAGCACCTACTGCGAGCAGAGCACTATACTGTTTCTTGGAAAATACGCTACTACAACCCACCCTGCACTCTCCCCTCCTCTAAAACCAACCTACTCTCCTAGGTTGTAAGCTTGTTGTGGGCAGGGAATGTATAATAATAATAATAATAATAATAATAATAATAATAATAATAGCATTTATTAAGCACTTACTATGTGCTAAGCACTGTTCTAAACGCTGGGGAGGATACAAGGTGATGAGGTTGTCCCATGTGGGGCTCACAGTCTTAATCCCCATTTTGCAGATGACGGAACTGAGGCCCAGAGAAGTTAAGCAACTTGCCCAAAGTCACACAGCTGACAAGTGGTGGAGCCGTGATTTGAACCCATGACCTTTGACTCCAAAGCCCGGGATCTTTCCACTGAGCAATGCTGCTTATCTGTTTGTTGTATGCCAGCAGTTAAAACAGTGCTTTGCACATAGGAAGCACTTAACAAATACTATTATTATTATTACTATTATTATTATTATTATTATTATTATTATTATTATTTTGTACTCTCCCACACTCTCAGTACAGCGCTCTGCACACAGTAAGCGCTCAATAATTATTGCTCTCCCTCACTCTCACCTCACCCTCCACAGGTCCTTTAGTCATGTTCTTCCCTCCGCCTGGATTTCCCTCCCTCTATGTATCTGACAGACCAGCACTCTCCCCATCTGCGAAACCCTACCAAAAGCACATCTCCTCCATCGGGTCTACATCATCTGCTGTGTGTGACCTTGGGCAAGTCACGACTCTTCTCTGTGCCTCAGTCCCCTCATCTGTAAAATGGGGAGTAAGACTTTGAGCCTCACGTGGGACATGGACTGTGTCCAACCTGCTTAACTTGTATCCACCCCAGTGCTTAGTACAGTGCCTGTCATGTCGTAAGTGCATAACAAATACCATAAAAGAACTGCGGTCTTTATGAAGTCCTTTCTAGGTGCCTCCCCTTCTAGACTGTAAGCTCACTGAGGACAGGGAATGTGTCTATTTAGGAGGCCTTCCCAGACTGAGCCCCCTTTTTCCTCTTCTCCTCCCCCTGCCCTACCTCCTTCTCCTCCCCACAGCACCTGTATATATGTTTGTACAGATTTATTACTGTATTTATTTTACTTGCACATATTTACTATTCTATTTATTTTGTTGATGATGTGCATTTAGCTTTAATTCTATTTGTTCTGACGACTTGACACCTGTCCACTTGTTTTGTTTCGTTCTCTGTCTCCCCCTTCTAGACGGTGAGCCCGTCGTTGGGTAGGGATCATCTCTAGATGTTGCCGACTTGTACTTTCCAAGCACTTAGTACAGTGCTCTGCACACAATGAGTGCTCAATAAATGCGATTGAATGAATGAATGAATTTATTGTCAGATCGTACAATACCAAGCACTTAGTATAGTGCTCTGCATGCAGTAAGTGCTCAATAAATACTTGGCTGACTGAATGACTAGGTGCCAAGCACTACATTAAGTGCTGAGGTAGGAACAAGATAAAGAGGGCAGTTGCCTCAAGAAGCAGCGTGGCTCAGTGGAAAGAGCACGGGCTTTGGAGTCAGAGGTCATGGGTTCAAATCCCAGCTCCACCAATTGTCAGCTGAGTGACTTTAGGCAAGTCACTTCACTTCCCTGTGCCTCAGTTCCCTCATCTGTAAAATGGGGGTGAAGACTTTGAGCCCCCCGTGGAGAAACCTGATCACCTTGTAACCTCCCCAGCGCTTAGAACAGTGCTTTGCACATAGTAAGTGCTTAATAAATGCCATTATTATTATTATTGCCATCCCTAGCTCATGTGGGGCTCACAGTCTAATTAGAAGGGAGAACAGTATTGAATCCCCATTTATAGTTGAGGAAACTGAGGCAAAGAGATGTAAACTGATTTTCCCATTGTCACACAGCAGGCAAGTGGATTAGAAACCAGATCTTCAGATTCCTAGGCAGCGTGGCTCAGTGGAAAAGAGCCCAGGCTTTGGAGTCAGAGGTCATGGGTTCAAATCCCGGCTCTGCCACTTGGCAGCTGTGTGACTTCGGGCAAGTCACTTCACTTCTCTGTGCCTCAGTTCCCTCATCTGTAAAATGGGGATGGAGACTGTGAGCCCCATGTGGGACAACCTGATCACCTTGTAACCTCCCCAGGACATAGAACAGTGCTTTGCACATAGTAAGTGCTTCAAAATGCCATTATTATTATTATTATTATTATTATTATTATTATTATTATTACTTTTTCCACCAGATCAAAACATGTTCTCTCTCCACAGCATGTACGGTACATATCTTTAATTTATTTTAATGCACATCTCCCTCATCTAGATTATATGATGATGATGATGGCATTTATTAAGCATTTACTATGTGCAAAGCACTGTTCTAAGCGCTGGGGAGGTTACAAGGTGATCAGGTTGTCCCACGTGGGGCTCAATCAATCAATCAATCAATCAATCAATCAATCGTATTTATTGAGCGCTTACTATGTGCAGAGCACTGTACTAAGCACTTGGGAAGTACAAATTGGCAACACATAGAGACAGTCCCTACCCAACAGTGGGCTCACAGTCTAAAAGGGGGAGACAGAGAACAGAACCAAACATACCAACAAAATGAAATAAATAGGATAGAAATGTACAAGTAAAATAAATAAATAAATAAATAGAGTAATAAATATGTACAACCATATATACATATATACAGGTGCTGTGGGGAAGGGAAGGAGGTAAGATGGGGGGATGGAGAGGGGGACGAGGGGGAGAGGAAGGAAGGGGCTCAGTCTGGGAAGGCCTCCTGGAGGAGGTGAGCTCTCAGCAGGGCCTTGAAGGGAGGAAGAGAGCTAGCTTGGCGGAGGGGCAGAGGGATTGGGGGCATTCCAGGCCCGGGGGATGACGTGGGCCGGGGGTCGATGGCGGGACAGGCGAGAACAAGGTACAGTGAGGAGATTAGCGGTGGAGGAGCGGAGGGTGCGGGCTGGGCAGTAGAAGGAGAGAAGGGAGGGGAGGTAGGAGGGGGCGAGGTGATGGACAGCCTTGAAGCCCAGGGTGAGGAGTTTCTGCCTGATGCGCAGATTGATTGGTAGCCACTGGAGATTTTTGAGGAGGGGAGTAATATGCCCAGAGCGTTTCTGGACAAAGATAATCCGGGCAGCAGCATGAAGTATGGATTGAAGTGGAGAGAGACACGAGGATGGGAGATCAGAGAGAAGGCTGGTGCAGTAGTCCAGACGGGATAGGATGAGAGCTTGAATGAGCAGGGTAACGGTTTGGATGGAGAGGAAAGGGCGGATCTTGGCAATGTTGCGGAGCTGAGACCGGCAGGTTTTGGTGACGGCTTGGATGTGAGGGGTGAATGAGAGAGCGGAGTCGAGGATGACACCAAGGTTGCGGGCTTGTGAGACGGGAAGGATGGTAGTGCCGTCAACAGAGATGGGAAAGTCAGGGAGAGGACAAGGTTTGGGGGGGAAGACAAGGAGCTCAGTCTTCGACATGTTGAGCTTTAGGTGGCGGGCGGACATCCAGATGGAGATGTCCTGAAGGCAGGAGGAGATGCGAGCCTGGAGGGAGGGGGAGAGAGCAGGGGCAGAGATGTAGATCTGGGTGTCATCAGCGTAGAGATGATAGTTGAAGCCGTGGGAGCGAATGAGGTCACCAAGGGAGTGAGTGTAGATTGAGAACAGAAGTCTCACAGTCTCAATCCCCATTTTACAGATGAGATAACTGAGGCCCAGAGAAGTTAAGTGACTTGCCCAAAGTCACACAGCTGACAATTGGTAATAACGATAATAACTGTGTTTTTTTGTGCTTACTAAATAAGCACTTTTTTACACATAAAACATTTGTTAAGCACTTACTGTGTGCCAAGCACTGTGCTGAGCACTGGGGTGCATACAAGAAAATCAGATTGGACCTAGTCCTTGTCCTGCTTGGGACTCCCAGTCTTAATCCCCATTTTACAGATGAAGGAACTGAAGCACAGAGAAGCAAAGTTACTTGCCTAAAACCACACAGCAAAGTATCAGAGCCAGGGTTAGAACTCATGACTTTGACTCCCAAGCCCGAGTTCTATCCACTATGTCATGCTGCTTCCCAAAGCTTTCAGCTCCTTGTGGGCAGGGAACCTGTCTCTGAATCTGTTTTATTGTTCTCTCCCAAGCCCTTAGTTCAGTGGTCAGCATATGCCCGTTGTTGGGTAGGGATTGTCTCTATCTGTTGCTGAATTATACTTTCTAAATGCTTAGTACAGTGCTCTGCACACAGTAAGCGCTCAATAATGCCCTCCACACATCTGCCAAGCTACCTCTCTTCCTCCTTTCAGAGCCCTACTGAGAGCTCACCTCCTCCAAGAGGCCTTCCCACACTGAGCCCCCTTTTTCCTCTCCTCCTCACCATCCCCCCAGCCCTACCTCCTTCCCCTCCCCACAGCAACTGTATATATGTTTGTACAGATTTATTACTCTATTTATTTTACTTGTACATACTAACTATTCTATTTATATTGTTAATGATGTGCATTTAGCTTTAATTCTATTTGTTATAATAATAATAATAATAATAATAATAATGGCATTTATTAAGGACTTACTATGTGCAAAGCACTGTTTCAAGTGCTGGGAAGGTTACAAGGTGCTCAGGTTGTCCCACGGGGCACTCAGTCTTAATCCCCATTTTTTTACAGATGAGGCAACTGAGGCCCAGAGAAGTGAAGTGACTTGCCCAAAGTCACACAGCTGACAAATGGCAGAGCCGGGATTTGAACCCATGACTGTTCTGATGAGTTGACACCTGTCTACATGTTTTGTTTTGTTGTCTGCCTCCCCATTCTAGACTGTGAGCCCATTGGGTAGGGACCATCTCTATATGTTGCCAACTTGTACTTCCCAAGTGCTTAGTACAGTGCTCTGCACACAGTAAGCGCTCAGTAAATACGATTGAATGAATGAATGAAGTAAACGCTCAATAAATACCACTGATTGATTGTTTCACGTTATTCATTCATTCATTCAATCGTATTTATTGAGCGCTTACTGTGCGCAGAGCACTGTACTAAGCCCTTGGGAAGTACAGGTTGGCAACATAACGTTATCCGAAGAACGTCCCCTTACTCCCCATCTGCTCTATCCAAAAAGCAGAAAGACAATCAGAGTCATCAAGAACTGAGTGCAACAGAAAGAGTAAGACACTCATTGCCGAGGCTGAGCTCACCTTAGACGGCAGCAGCTGAAAGATCCACACGCAAATTTATCTTTGCTGCACCTCGGGGCTTCCAATCCAGACTGTTTTAAATTGACAGGTTTCCCATCCAGATTCCTGCAATAGTTAAATGTTCATTTAAATGGTTAAATGAGCAGCAGTGTGGCCTAGTGGTTAGAGACTGGGCCTGGGATTCAGGGGGTTCTAATCCTGTCTCCGCCACTTACCTGCTGTGTGACCTTGGGCGACTGACTTCACTTCTCTGGGCCTCAGTTTCCTCATCGGCAAAATGGGGATTCAATTCCTATTTTCCCCCCTCCTTAGGCTGTGAGCCCCATTTGGGAACTGATGATCTTGTATCTATCCCGCGCTAAGAGCTTCCTAGAAATGCTCTGCTCTTATCTCTACCATCCTGGGGGATATTTCTTTCTATTAATTTGCATTTAGCCACTAATTCACCAGGTTCTGACAGTTTTCCTCTCACTCGGCGTTGCCGCTCTGTAGCGATTCTAGTTTTCCTCAGAATGGGAAACTAGAAACTAGTCTTGTAGACTGTGAGCCCACTGTTGGGTAGGGACTGTCTCTATATGTTGCCAATTTGTACTTCCCAAGCGCTTAGTACAGTGCTCTGCACATAGTAAGCGCTCAATAAATACGATTGATGATGAATGGGATACAGTTGCCACTGGTGTATGTGGTCGCTTTGACTTGCGTGCTTTTCTCTTTTTTCTCCCAGTGCACAGACTGCAATCTCTGAAAGACAAGCCACCAAAGGGATTGAGATATGTCACCTTTAAGCCTCTAGAATGTACCTGGGATGCAAAACTCATCCTACCCAAAAGCCCTTGGCCCCTGAAGTCTGCTTCTTTCACGGTGAGTTGGATTTTTGTTCGCATGTTTTGTTTTGTTGTCTGTCTCCCCCTTCTAGACAGTAAGCCTGTTGTTGGGTAGGGACCGTCTCTATATGTGGCCGACTCGTACTTCCCAAGAGCTTAGTACAGTGCTCTGCACAAAGTAAGCACTCAGTAAATACGATTGATTGAATGAATGAATGTTGGAAAAATCCCTTCCATCCACTCCTGACCTTGGGCTTCTAGAAGGTGCCTTGTCTTCCCCTTAGAGGTTGCCCTGGAGGTGTTCCCATTTCATATAGCTGGGAGTACTGGAAAAGATGCAGCTTTCTCCCAAGACGCGGCGTGCCCCAATGGAAAAAGCACATATCTGGGAGTTAGGAGACCTAGGTTCTAGTCCCAGGTCTGCTGTGTGACCTTGAGACAGCCATGTAACCTCTCTGGGCCTCAGGACCCTCATGGGGATTGGATACCCATTTTAGCTTTTAGACTGGCTGACCTGATTATCTTGAGCCTATCCCAGGGTTTAGCCCATGGTAACCACTTAATTATAATTACAGTTATTATTATTAATAATAGTAATAATAATTATTATTATGGTACTTGATGATGATGGCATTTGTTAAGCGCTTACTATGTGCAAAGCACTGTTCTAAGCACTGGGGGGATACAAGGTGATCAGGTTGTTCCAGGGGGGGCTCACATTCTTAATCCCCATTTTACAGATGAGGTAACTGAGGCTAAGAGAAGTGAAGTGACTTGCCCAAGGTCACATAGCAGACATGTGGCGGAGCCGAGATTCGAACTCATGACCTCTGACTCCAGAGCCCGGGCTCTTTCCACTGAACCACGCTGCTTCTCAGCGTGGTTGTTAAGCACTTGTTAAGCACTTACTATGTGCCAAGCACTGGTCTAAGCACTGGGATAGATACAAGTTAATCAGATTGGACATGTCCCTCTCTCACATGGAGCTCACCCTCTTAATCCCCTTAATCCCCATTATTGTACAGATGAAGTAACTGAGGCCCAGAGAAGTTAAGCATCCCGCCCCAGGTCACACAGTGGAGCCAGGATTAGAACCCAGGTCCTTCTGGTTCCCTGGACCGGGCTCTAGCCGCTAAGCCTTCTAAACCTAGCTCCACCACCTGCTCAGCTATGACAACTTGGGCAAATCACTTAACTTCCCTGGGCCTCGGTTTCTTCAACTGTAAAATGATCACGGGCAGAGCTTCTGAGCCAAGGAACTCAGCAGCGGCGGCTGAGATGGAGGGCGGCTGGGCGTTCAAGATCCAAAATACTGAGTACAGTGGCATCCAGAGCCTTATAATAATAAATAAATAATAAATAATGATGGCATTTATTAAGCGCTCACTATGTGCAAAGCACTGTTCTAAGCACTGGGGAAGTTACAAGGTGATCAGGTTGTCCCACAGGGGGCTCACAGTCTTAATCCCCATTTTACAGATGAGGGAACTGAGGCCCAGAGAAGTGAAGTGACTTGCCCAAAGTCACACAGCTGATAAGCGGCGGAGCTGGGATTAGAACCCATGACCTCTGGCTCCCAAGCCTGTGCTCTTTCCACTGAGCTACACTGCTTCTGTAAGGGAATGCGTCTGTCATACTGTTGTACTGGACTCCTCCAAAGCACTTCGTCCAGTGCTCTGCCAGCAGTAAGCACTTAGAAAATATGATTGACTGACCGCCACAGCCTAAGGGAACTGATGCAGGTCCTCCAGCCTCGATGGCTGCCCACAGTGGCTAAGGGGTGACCGACTCGCCCCCACTGCTAATCTCAGGGCCGAGACCCTCTCGGGGCTGGGACTAGGGCTACTTCCCCTGACTTGGAGTCGGCATTTGGTCCTCAGCGCCATGGGAGGAAGTGCGGTGAGCACGGCGTGTTCTCAGAGCCCACGGACCGTATGTCCACACAGATGTGGAGGAAACAGTTGGGTCCAGTGGGTGGGAAAGGCCTCTTGATCTTCGGGGGTTCATTCCCCTGGCACCTACTACAGTACTCTGCACCCCAGGGTTGCTCAGGAAGTACCATCCCTACTTTGGTGGCTACTGCAGAGTCAGAGCAGGTCTGGAAAGGCATTCTCCCACCTGTCAATTCTGGAAGACGAGGGAAGTGGCGTCCAGTGACTCCGCCTGGTGATCGTCAGGCAGTTTGGGGTTTCGTCCAAGGTGGGGCGGATGTCTATCCGGAGGGTGGGACCACCCAGAGGGTGTGTGCTGGGGGGAAGATCCAGTGTTTCACCTGGAGGCCAACGGTTGCGGGTGGGCAGGGGTGGTCACAAGAGAATTCCATCCTGGGATGAGCTATTTTTCCCAGGAATCGCGCTCAGATGCTCAAAATGCCAAGCGGGTAATAATTAATAATAATAATAATAATAATAATAATGATAGCATTTATTTAGCACTTACTATGTGCAAAGCACTGTTCTAAGTGCTGCGGAGGTTACAAGGTGATCAGATTGTCTCATTGGGGGCTTACAGTCTTAATCCCCATTTTACAGATGAGGTAACTGAGGCCCAGAGAAGTTAAGCAACTTGGCCATCATACTCCTACCGAAATGGCATCTCCTCCAATACTACTACTACTACTACTACTACTACTACTACTACTGCTACTACTACTAATGATAACATTTATTAAGCGCTTACTATATGCAAAGCACTGTTCTAAGTGCTGGGGAGGTTAACAAGGCGATCAGTTGTCCCACGGAGGGCTCACAGTCTTCATCCCCATTTTACAGATGAGGGAACTGAGGCCCAGAGAAGTTAAATGACTTGCCCAAAGTCACACAGCTGATAAGTGGTGGAGCCAGGATTTGAACCCATGACCTCTGACTCCGAAGCCCGGGCTCTTTCCACTGAGCTACGCTGCTTCTCCTCCTCCTCCTACTACTACTACTAATAATAATAATTATAATAATCATCGTACTTGGTAATCATTGTACTTGTCGAGCACTTACTATGTGCTAAGCGCTGTTCTAAGTGCTGCAGTAGATAGAAGTTAATCAGGTTGGACACAGTCCCTGTCCCCCACGGGGCACCCATTCTTAATCCCTATTTTACAGATGAGGGAACTGAGGCCAGAGACGTGAAGTGACTTGCCCCCAGAGCAGACACATGGGGGAGACAGGATTAGAACCCAGGTCCTTCTGACTCCTAGTCCCGGGTTCTAGCCACTAAGCCACACTGCTTCTCACTATATTTGTTAAATGTTCACTATGTACCAAGCACTGCGCTAAGCATGGGGTCATCATGTCCCCACATGAGTCTCACTGTCTAAGGCGGAGGAAGAATAGGTATTAAATTCTCATTTTGCTGAGAAGAGGTCGAGGCACAGAGAAGTGAAGTTTTTTGCCCAAAGTCACTCAGAATGTAAGTGGCAGAACTAGAATTAGATCTCAGGGCCTCTGGCTCCCGGGCAGCGTGGCTCAGTGGAAAGAGCCCGGGCTTTGGAGTCAGAGGGCGTGGGTTCAAATCCCGGCTCCGTCACTTGTCAGCTGTGTGACTTTGGGTAAGTCACTTCACTTCTCTGGGCCTCAGTGACCTCAGCTGTAAAATGGGGAATAAGACTGTGAGCCCCCCGTGGGACAACCTCATCACCTTATAACCTCCCCAGCGCTTAGAACAGTGCTTTGCACATAGTAAGCGCTTAATAAATGCTGTCATTATTATTATTATTATTTCTGCAAGGCCTGTTGCAAAAAGACTTTCCCAATTAAGTTCTCATTCACACTCCCTAAATGCTGTCATTATTATTATTATTTCTGCAAGACCTGTTGTAAAAAGACTTTCCCAATTAAGTTCTCATTCACACTCCCCACCCTACTTTCTCTTCTTGCTACATCACCTATTCACTCAATGTATCCCTAAATAATTTGGCACTCACTCCCCAAAGAACTTAAAGGCGTATCTTTTTACCCTGTTGCTTCCTTGTCATTTATTTTAGTGTCCATCTCCCCCATTAAACTGTCACCTTCTTGAGAGCACAGGTAGTGTCTACCAACTGCAGCAGACTCCCCCAAACGCTTAGTACAGTGCTCTGTACCCAGTGAGCACTGAATTGATACCATCGGTTGATGGAGAGTGATTTACTTTCGTATCAGCCTAAGGCTGGAGCCAGGAAACACTGACGATTGCCCCAAAAAGAAGAACAGACACTTGGTCAGCGTGACTCTGGGGATGGAGAGAGGAGGCATAAGGGAAGAGAGGAGAGGAACGAGGAGGTGGTTTCCAGTAAAACCCCCTCAGTGTTTCTCCGGCGTGGGGCTTTTACAGGAAAACCATTCTTAGTTCTAAGAGATCCCCTGCTACCCACTGAGAGGAAAAGGACGGGTGTGTGGGAAGAGGAGGGTGGGCTCAAATCGTCCCCCTTTCTGAATGGTTTTGAGCAGAGGGAGATTTACTCGGTTCATGTAGCTTTCCCTCCCAAGCAGGTCAAATTAAAGCTCATTTCTTGTCTTTGCAGAAGTTGACTCCCATCAAAGCAAGAAACAAGTGATGAGAGTATTCAAGCGCATCTAGACGCATCCCTCTCCCATCCCTGGTCCAGATGATTTCTGGGATTGGGGGAAATGAGGGGAAGAAGGCAACAGCAGTCGGTCCGGTCATTTGTAGGATATCCTCTTTTCACAAAAGATTTAATCATTTGGGAAATTCTAAAAAACACGTAATTGTTCTTTCAGATGTATTTACTGAGTGCTTACTGTGGGCAAAGCAGTGCGGTTAGTACAGTGTTTTGCCCACAGTAAGCACTCAATAAATACGACTGAATGAATAATTACGTGTTGTTGGGAGAGTGCAATACAACAACAGACACAAACAGATAATAATAATAATGATGGCATTTGTTAAGCGCTTACTACGTGCCAAGCACTGTTCTAAGCACTGTGGGGGGTACAAGATAATAAGGTTGTCCCACATGGGGCTCACAGTCTTAATCCCCATTTTACAGATGAGGTAACTGAGGCTCAGAGAAGTGAAGTGATTTGCCCAAGGTCACACAACAGACATGTAGCGGAGCAGGGATTAGAACCCATGACCTTCTGACTCACAGGCCTGAGCTCTATCCAGTAAGCCATGCTGTTTCTCAAAAAAACCATAAAATAATTATGATATATTTTGTATGGCATTTTATTATGTGCTTATTATGTGCAAAGCACTGTTCTTAGCGCTGGGGAGGTTACAAGGTGATCAGGTTGTCCCATGGGGGGCTCACAGTCTTAACCCCCATTTTACAGATGAGGGAAATGAGGCACAGAGAAGTTAAGTGACTTGCCCAAGGTCACACAGCTGACAATTGGTGGAGCTGGGATTTGAACCCGTGACCTCTGACTCCAAAGCCCGGGCTCTTTCCACTGAGCCACGCTGCTTCTATATTTGTTAAGCACTTACAATGTGTCAAACACTGTACTAAGTGCTGGGGTGGATGCAAGCAATTCGGGTTGGGCACAGTCCCTTGTCCCAAGTGGGGCTCACAGTCTCAATCCCCATTTTACAGATGAACTAAGTAATAATAATAATAATAATAATAATAATAATAATAGTATTTTTTAAGCATTTACTACATGCCAAGCACTGTTCTAAGCATTGCGGCAGATAACAAAGTAATCAGGTTGTCCCACGTGGGGCTCACAGTCTTAATCCCCATTTTACAGATGAGTTAACTGAGACCCAGAGGAGTTAGGTGACTCGCCCAAGGTCACACAGCAGACAAATGGTGGAGCCAGGATTAGGACCCACGTCCTCTGTCTCCTGCGCTCTTACCACTAGGCCATGCTGCTTCTCTAGTGAGGCACAGAGAAGTGAAGTGACTTGCCTAAGGTCACACAGAGGACAAGTAGCAGGCCTGGGTTTAAAACCCATGACTCTTCTGACTCTTCCAGCGTTTAGAACAGTGCTTTGCACATAGTAAGCGCTTAATAAATGCCATTATTATTATTATTATTATTATTCTAACCGTGCTGTATTTACTATGCCATGCTGCTTCCCGTAAAGTGTGTAAAGAAAAGAACTGTCTGCTAAGACTGTCAGATTATTCTTTCCTTCTTGTCTCCTTTCCTCATTCTGACTATGGGGTGTTTGCTGGAAACAGGCCAGGAAAACAACTTTTATGCTGAGTCTAGCTGGGTGAAATGAAGGGGAGGCCTAAAGGACGTTGATCAGAGAGTCAGGAGATCTGAATTTCAGTTCCCTCTGCCACTAGCTTGGTCTGTGACCTCAGACAAATCACTTCACCTCTCGGAACCTCTGTTCGCTCATCGACAAAATGGAGAAAAAATAAGTTCTCTCCCTCCCTTTCAGGCTGGGAACCAAATATGGAACAGAGACTGGGGGTGAGCCGATTATCTTCAATCTCCCCTGACGCATTGCAATGCCCAGATGATTAAAAGCAGCGTGGCTCAGTGGAAAGAGCCCGGGCTTTGGAGTCAGAGGTCATGAGTTCAAACTCCGGCTCCGCCAACTGTCAGCTGTGTGACTTTGGGCAAGTCGCTTAACTTCTCTGTGCCTCAGTTACCTCATCTGCGAAACGGGGATTAAAACTGTGAGCCCCCCGTGGGACAACCTGATCACCTCTTAACCTCCCCAGTGCTTAGAATAATGCTTTGCACATAGTAAGTGCTTAACAAATATCGTCATTATTATTATTATTACAAAGGGAAATGGGGCTTTCCAGGGGAAAGGCAGTAAATGGTGGTTCATTCGGCCAGTCACATTCACTGAGCGCTTACTGTGGGCAGAGCACTGTACTAAGTGCTTGGGAGCGTACAAAAGAACAATAAACAGACACATTCCCTGCCCACAGTGAGATTACAGTCTAGACTGTGAGCCCACTATTGAGTAGAGACCATCTCTATATGTTACCAACTTTTACTTCCCAAGCGCTTAGTACAGTGCTCTACACACAGTAAGTGCTCAATAAATACGATTGAATGAATGAATGGAGAACTCCCTTTCACTGGCACAATCTGAACACCACCCCGGATTCTGCTTTTTTTAAAAAAGAATTTGGTAATTTTTAAACCCTTACTATGTGCAAAGCACTGTACTAAGCGTTGTGGTAGGAACACCCTAATCGGGTTGGACACAGTCCGTGTTCCACATGGGGCTCACAATATTAATCCCCATTTTACAGATGAGATCACTGTGCCACAGATAAGCTAAGTGACCTGCCCAAGGTCACAGAGAAGACAAGTGGCTGAACTGGAATGGAAGCCAGTTCCTTCTGATTCTTAGGCCTATGCTCTAGTCACTGCTGCATTTCCTCTTTTTGTCCTCTGCTGCTGAGAATCAGCGTGCCTCGGTGGAAAAAGCCCGGGCTTTGGAGTCAGAGGTCATGGGTTCAAATTCCGGCTCCGCCAATTGTCAGCTGTGTGACTTTGGGCAAGTCACTTCACTTCTCTGTGCCTCAGTTCCCTCATCTGTAAAAATGGGGATTAAGACTGTGAGCCCCCTGTGGGACAACCTGATCACCTTGTAACCTCCCCAGTGCTTAGAATAGTGCTTTGTACATAGTAAGCGCTTAATAATCAATCAATTGTATTTATTGAGCGCTTACTGTGTGCAGAGAACTGTACTAAGAGCTTGGGAAGTACAAGTTGGCAACATATAGAGATGATCCCTACCCAACAGTGGGCTCACAGTCTAGAAGAGATGGCTAAATAAATGCCATCATCATCATCATCATCATTTCTTGCATTTGGATTTTCACCCTTTATTCACCCCTCCCTCAGCCCCACAGCATTTATGTCCATAGCCGTAATTTATTTATTTATTTATATTAATGTCTGTCTCTCCCTCAAGATCATAAGTTGGTTATGGGCAGGGAACTTCTCTACCAATTCTGTTGTATTGTCCTCTCCCAAGAGCTTAGCACGGTGCTCTGTACGGGCCTGGGCATCTGAAGGACCTGGGTTCTAATTACAGCTTCACCATTTGTCTGCTTGTGACTTTGGACAGGCCAAATCTCCATCCCCAGCCCTGATCTCTCTTCCTCTCCGCAGTCTCACATTTTCTCCTGTCTTCAAGGCATCTCTCCTTGGAGGTCCACCTGTCACCTCAAACTTTAACAGATCTCCTTATCTTGCCACTCAAATCTTGTCCTTCCCCTGACTTTTCCATCACTTAAGACGGCATCCACCATCCCTCCTGTCTCACAAGCCTAGAGCCTTGGCGTTTTCCTTGACTCCTCTCTCTCATTCAACCCACATATTCAATCTATCACTAAATTCTTCCAGCTCTATTTTCAAAAAATCACTAAAATCTGCCCTTTCCTCTCCATCCAAACTATTGTCATGTTAATCCAAGCACTTATCCTATCTAACCCTGATTACTATATTAGCCTCCTTGCCAAGCTCCCTGCAACCTATCTCTCTCCACTCCAGTCCATACTTCGTTCTGCTTCCCCGGGTCATTTTTCTACAAAACCGTTCAGTCCATGTCTCTCCACTCCTTGAGAACCTCCAGTGGTGGCCCATCCACCTCCGCATCCAACGGAAACTCCTTACCATCCACTTTAAAACACTCAATCCCTCTCCTACCTCACCTGGGTCCTTTCCCACTCCAACTCAGCCCATACACTTCACTCTTCCAATAATAATAATAATGGCATTTATTAAGCACTTACTATGTGCAAAGCACTGTTCTAAGCGCTGGGGGGGATACAAGGTGATCAGGTTGTCCCATGGGGGGCTCACAGTCTTAATCCCCATTTTACAGATGAGGTAACTGAGGCACAGAGAAGTTAAATGACTTGCTCAAAGTCACACAGCTGACAATTGGCAGAGCCGGGATTAGAACCCATGACCTCTAACTCCAAAGCCCATGCTCTTTCCACTGAGCCACGCTGCTTCTCAATGCCAGCCTACTCACTATGCCTCGATCTCGCCTGTCTCCCCGCTGACCTCTCGCCCCCAGCAAGGCTTAGTGTATAGAGCCCAGGCCTGAGAGTCAGAAGGCCCTGGATTCTAATCCTGGCTCCACCCATGTCTGCTGTGTGACTGTGGGTGAGTCACTTCACTTTTCTGGGCCTCAGTAACCTCATTTGTAAAATGGGGATTAAGAGTGTGAGCCCCTGTGGGACAGGGACTGTGTCCAACCTGATTGTCTTGTATCTACCCCGTGCTTAGAACAGTGCTTGGCACACAGTAAGCGTTTAACAAATAACATAATTATTACTATTATTATTATAACTGACAATTACTCTCTCCCCTTCAAAGCCTTATCGAAGGGATTTCTCCTCCATAAGGCCTTCCCTAAATCCTCTTTTCCTTTTCTTCCACTCCCTTTGCATCACTCTCTCTTGCTCCCTTTATTTATCCCCCATCCCAGCCACACAGCGATTATGTACAAATCCTTAAATCATTTATTTATATTAATGCCTGTATCCCTTCTAAACTGGAAGCTTGTTGTGAGCAGGGAATGTGTCTGCTACGTTGCTATATCGTACTCTCCCAAGAACTTAGTACAGTGCACTGCACACAGGAAGTGCTCAGTAAAATGATTAATTGATTATAGTAGAAGACATCTGCCAATGAGATCAATGGAATATTTACTCCAACTATAAGCGCTATGGTAGATCGCTCAATAAATATGATTGAATGAATACAAGATAATAATAATAATAATAATGATGGTATTTGTTAAGTGCTTATTATGTGCAAAGCACTGTTCTAAGTGCTGGGGAGGTTACAAGGTGATCAGGTTGTCCCATGGGGGGCTCACAGTTTTAATCCCCATTTTACATATGAGGGAACTGAGGCCCAGAGAAGTGAAGTGACTTACCCAAAGTCACACAGCTGACAATTGGTGGAGTCGGGATTTGAACCCATGACGTCTGACTCCACGGTACTTCTAGCCACGCTACTTCTCTAATCAAGTTAAGATAGTCAAGTTGGACACAGTCCCTGTCCCGCCTGGGGCTCACAGACTCAGTAGGAGGGAGGAGGATCACACATAGTAAGCGCTTAACAAATGCCATCATTATTATTATTTAATATTGAATCCCCATTTTACAGATGAGGAAACTGAGGCACAGAGAAGCCAAGTGACTTGCCCTAGGTCTCACAGAGCAGACAAGTGGTGGGATCAGGACCGAGATCCTTTCACTTTCAGGCCCACACTCTCTCCAGCAAGCCACATTTCCTCCTTGTCTGGTTTTGCTGTAGACAGCAAGAAGGGTGAACGGAAGAAAAGGCAGTATAGTTTCCGTTCTTCTGTGCCGTTAGGATCCCTTGGTAGGAGTAACAATATTTATGAATAACAATTGTGGTATTTGTTAAGCGCTTACTAGGTGCCAAGCACTGTACTAAGCCCTATGGTAAATAGAGGATAATCAGGTTGGACACAGTCCCTGTCCCACATGGGGCTCACAGCCCAAGTAGGCAGGAGAACAGCTATCAAATCCCCATTTTACAGGTGAGAAAATGGAGGCACAGAGAAGTTCATTCATTCTTTCATTCATTCAATTGCATTTATTAAGCACTTGCTGTGGGCAGAGCACTGCACTAAGCACTTGGGAAAGAACAATAAAACAATAAGAAGTGACAATCCCTGCCCACAACAAGCTCACAGTCTAGATGGGGGGGGGGGGGGGGGGAGAGACAGACATCAGTACAAATAAAATGACTTGCCCAAGGTCATGCAGCAGGCAAGTGGAGGGACAGGGGTTTGAACCCAGAGCTTGGCTCTTTCCACTAGGCCACACTGCTTCTCACACTTATTAATTCAATCATATTTATTGATTGCTTCCCGTGTGCAGAACACTGTGCTAAGTGCTGGGAAAGACTGCAACTGGAAATTAGGCAGGATCCTTGCCTGTTGGGGGATTTCAATATAAAAAGCCGCCCATTGCTTTGTGTGAAAATTGTTTTTCCTTTCGAATGAAATGCATTTGTGGGTTTCCTCTGTCCAGATCCCCCTCCCCTGCCCAACATCGCTCCTGCCTGTCAGTCAGCCATTTGCATTTATTGAGCCCTTACTGTGTGCAAAGCATTGTCCTAAGTGCTTGGGAGAGCACAACACACTAATATAACGGAGCCATTCCCTGCCCACAATGAGCTTCCAGTCAGAGAAGCAACGTGGCTCAGTAGAAGGAGCACGAGCTTTGGAGTCAGAGGTCATGGGTTCAAATCCCGGCTCCGCCAATTGTCAGCTGGGTGACTTCTCTGGGCCTCAGTTACCTCATCTGTAAAATGGGGATTAAGACTGTGAGCCCCCCATGGGACAACCTGATCACCTTGTAACCTCCCCAGCGCTTAGAACAGTGCTTTGCACATAGTAAGCGCTTAATAAATGCCATCATCATTATTATTATTGTTATTAAAGGCAAGACTGAGAGAATTGATGAGAGTCGGGCTTCAGGCAAACAAACTTGAGAGGAAGCAGTGTTGCCTAATGGTTAGATCCTGGGCCTGAGAGTCAGAAAGACCTGGGTTCTAATCCCGGCTCTGCCACTTGTCTGTTGTGTGACCTCAGGCAAGTTACTTCACTTCTCTGGGCCTCAGTTTCCTCAACTGTAAAATGGGAATTAAATCCTCCCTCCTACTTGGACTGTGAGCTGCAAGTGGGACAGGGACTGTCCAACCTGATTATCTCATATCTGCGCCAGCATTTATGGTTGGAGTAAATATTCCACTTACCACATTGGAGGCTGTGAACCCCATGTGGGGCAGGAACTGTATACAACCTAATTATCTTGTATCTATCCTGGCACTTAGAGCAGTGCTGGGCATAATAATAATAATAATAATGGCATTTATTAAGTGCTTACTATGTGCAAAGCACTGTTCTAAGTGCTGGGGAGGTTACAAGATAATCAGGTTGTCCCACGGGGGGCTCACAGTCTTAATCCCCATTTTACAGATGAGGGAACTGGGGCACAGAGAAGTTAAGTGACTTGCCCAAAGTCACACAGCTGACAATTGGCAGAGCTGGGATTTGAACCCATGACCTCTGACGCCAAAGCCCGTGCACTTTCCACTGAGCCACGCCGCTTCTCTTAGCTGCACAAGCACTTAGTACAGTGCTCTGTGCACAGTAAGTGCTCAATAAATATGACTGAATGAATGAGAAAGCGTCAAAGGCGGATGATTAAGTGATCGAAACATCGATCAAAGAAAACAGCAGAGACTCAAGTTTTTTTGGCATGGAAGAAGGTACTGGTAAAGCACTTCTGCATCTTTACCAAGTAAAACTCTACGGATGCACAAACCATTCATTCATTCATTCAATTGTATTTATTGAGTGCTTACTGTGTGCAGAGAACTGTACTAAGTGCTTGGGAAGTACAAGTTGGCAACATATAGAGACGGTCCCTACCCAACAGCAGGATCACTTTATGACAGAAAATAAGAGGTTCTGAAGAGGGTGTATGCATGGAGTCGCTATGGGTCAGAAACGACTCGATGGCATTTGAAAAAGAAGGATCCTGGTGCTTAGCAAAGAGTTTAACAACATCATAAGTGCTTAAATACCATTAAAAAGCAAACCCAAAACCCGGAGGTCTGCATAGGGAAAATTCACCTGCACTTCCTGAGGTCCTTCGGGCGGGAAGGGGAAGACCAAAGACCCTTGAAGCCCTTCAGCTCTGCCTGGGAATGGGAACGTCGACTGAGCTCCGAGGAAAAATCCTGCCTGTTAGACAGAGCTGGGGAGTCCGCCCTGGGCTTTTTCCCAACTTCCACATCTGAGACGGAGGAAGCGGAGGATCTGTGCACTCTGTCACATAAAGAGGTTCTCTGTTGGCCAGGGAGAGAGGCCAAGCCAGGCTGCTCCTCACGAGCTAGACAAGATTGGACCTTTCAAACCCACTCACTTTTCGCATCTGCAGTTATTTTTGACAATGACGAGGGTCGGAACCATTGTTGTGAGCTTCAAGTGGGGAATTCTTTCTTTTTTCTACTGCATGCAACAATCTGAAGTCTGTAACCTTATCTTTAGAAGCAGCTGGCCTAGTAGAAAAAGCACGAGCCGGGGAATCAGAGATCGTGGGTTCTAGTCCTGGCTCCGCCACATGTCTGCTCTGTGACCTTGGACAAGTCCCTTCACTTCTCTGTGCCCCAGTTACCTCATCTGTTAAATGGGAATCAAGACGGTGAGCCCCATGTGGGATGGGGATTGTGTCTAACCAGATTACCTTGTATCTATTCCATCATCAATTGCATTTATTGAGCGCTTACTGTGTGCAGAGCACTGTACTAAGCTCTTGGGAAGTACTCCAGTACTTGGAGTACTTGGAAGTACTCCAGTGCTTAGAACAGTGCTTGGTACAGAGTAGGCACTTTACAAATATCACAATTACTATTATTATTAACCAGCTGGCTTGAGAAACAGAAGAGAATGGAAATTTGCTCATTTCTGGCAATTGAGGCCGGGGAAAGGGGGTGCGTAGATCATAAACTTCTAAGTGCCTGAGATGAACAGAGAAAACATGCAGCCTAATGGGTACAGCACAGCCCTGGGAGCCAGAAGGAACTGGGTTCTAATCCCAACTCTGCCACTTGTCTGCTGTATGACCTTGGGTAAGTCACTGACCTTTGCTCTGCCACTTCAAACTCATTTAACATCCATCGCATTCAATAGTGTCTCAATTTGCCTTCCTGATGTCTTAACTTCCTCCCTCTATTTCCGATTCACTCCCTCTGCCCTACTGCGTATTCATTCCTACACCTGTGCCTTTAATGATAATAATAATAATGATAATTATAATAATCATGGTATTTGTTAAGCACTTCCTATGTGCCAAGCACTGTGCTAAGGACTGTGGTGGTAGCCCAGTTTCATCTTTTTCACTGCCAACCCCTTTCGCACATTCTCCCTCTGGCCTGAACTCTCTTGCCCTCTCTCCTCACCTTCAAAGCCTTTTTAAGGTCACACCTCCTCCAAGAGGCCTTCCCTGATGAAGTCCCATTTTCCCGCTCCTTGTGGGCAGAGAATGTGTCTTCTAACTCTGATATAGTGTACTTTTCCAAGCACGTAGCACAATATACGCTGAGAAGCATGGCTTGGTAGAAAGAGCACGGGCTTGGGAGTAAGAGGACATGGATTCTAATTCCGCCTCTGCCACTTGTCTGCTGTGTGACCTTAGACAAGCCACTTAACTTTTCCGTGCCTCCGTTACCTCATCTGTAAAATGGGGATTAAGACTGTGAGCCTCATCTGGGACAACCTGATTACCTTGTGTCTTCCTTTGTATATTCTTGTTGTTACAAGTCCCTGATTGGCACAGGAGTCTGGTAGCTGTGACTTTGACACTTTATTCTTTTATTAATTTACAGAGCTATTTATCAGGTCAGAGTCGATAGTTTGTGGTAGATTTGCTAAGCACTCAATAGCACCAGTCTTTCTCAACCTCATTAGCAAGCCCGAATAAGCTTCTTTCCAAACCTCCAGAAGGAAAATGTACCCATTCATCCTGAATCCTCAGAAAATTACTCATCACGTAGGTATTCCATGTAACCTCCTGTTTGTTTATTTCCACAAGGAAATATTAGAAACAGACTTTCATTGAAGTAGAAGGGTTACATTTTTAGTGCTTATAAAATGAGCTATTTGCGTTCCGACCAGTTTAGATTTCCTTTAAAAAAGACTTGGATAAACTGACTATTCTCCAGTTGAAATCTACTGCTTAAAAACCTGTCACGTTCAGAAGGAAATTTCTCCAACATTTTCACTAATGTAGAAATTGAAACCCCGATGCTTGACTTGCACAAAGTGGAGAACTAGAACGAGAAGCAGCATGGCAGAGTGGAAAGAGATTGGGGTCAAGGGACCTGGGTTCTAATCCCAATTCTGCCACTTGATGGCTGTGTGACCTTGAGCAAGTCACTTTACTTCCCTGTGCCTCAGTCCCTTCATCTACGAAATGTCCTCCCTTCTATTTAAACTGTGAGCTCCACATGGGACCTGATAATCTCCTGTCTATCCCAGCCAGTCAGGAAACCCAGGTTTCAAATCCAGACTCCGCCACACCTGCTGTGTGACCTAGGGTAAGTCACTTAACTTCTCTGTGCCCCAGTCTTCTCATCTATAAAATGGGGATTAAATACCTGTTATCCCTCCTATTTAGCTTGTGAGCCCCATGTGAGACAGGGACTCTGTCTGCCCTGATTACTTTGTACCTATCCCAGTGCTTAGTACATAGTAAGCACTTAAATACCACATTACTGCTATTGGCTTTCAATCAGGGCTGAAGAAATAATAGTAATGATAATAATAATAATATTTAAGTACTTACTATATGCCAAGCACTATTCTAAGCCCTGAGGTAGATATATTATAATCAGGCCAGGCACAGTGACTTGTCCTATATGGGGTTCACAGTCTTAGATGAAAAGAGGAAGGTTATTTTACCTCCATTTTTAAGATGAGAAAATGGAGGCCCTTAGAAATAAAGTGACTTGCCCCAAGTCACACAGCTGGCAAGTGATGGATCTGGGATCCAGAGGGTCCTCTGACTCCCTTACTTCTTTGAGGTCTGTTACTTTTGGACTCAAGCGCTTAGTACAGTGCTCTGCACACAGCAAGCACTCAATAATAATAATAATAATAATACTAATAATAAATGGTATTTGTTAAGCGCTCACTATGTGCCAAGCACTGTTCTAAGTGCTGGGGAAGATACAAGGCAATCAGTTCGCTCCAAGTGGAGTTCACAGACTTAATCCACATTTTAATAATAATAATGGTATTTGTTAAGCACTTCCAATGTGCCAAGCACTGTTCTAAGTGCTGGGATAGATATAAGGTTATCAGGTTGTCCCACGTGGGGCTCCCAGCCTTAATCCCCATTTTACAGATGAAGTAACTGAGGCCCAGAGAAGTGAACTGACTTGCCCAAAGCCATAAAGCTGATAAGTGGCAGATTAGAACCCACGACCTCTGACTCCCAAGCCCGTGCTCTTTCCATTAAGCCATGCTGCTTCTCAATAAAAACGATTGAATGAATGAATGAATAGCTCTCATCCCTGCTAAAAGTTGCTTCCCGTCCTGGCCCCCACACTTGCAATAAGAAGTTGTCAGTTCCACTCTCGGGCACACCAATTATTTATTATTATTATTGTTATTATTATTATTATTATCATTATTATTACTACTATTATTATTATTATTATGGTATTTGTTAAGCACTCACTATATGTCAAGCACTGTTCTAAGTGCTGAGCACTGTTCTAGTCCCTCATGCCACCTATTCCCAGGAGAGTCCAACTTGGTGGCATTATCAAGCCCGAACTGAATCCAAACTCCCCTTGATCACAATTCACTGCCATTTGTCTGATGTGTGATCCTGGGTAAGTCATTTCACTTCTCTGCGCCTCAGTTACCTCATCTGAAAAATGGGGATTGAGGCTGTGAGCCCCAAGTGGGACAGGGACAGTGGCCAACCCGATTATCTTATATCCACCCCAGTGCTTAGTACAGTTACTGGCATACAGTAAGCACGTAACAAATACCACAATTATTATTATTATTATTATTATTTGTTATTATTATTTCCCTCTTTCTTCATTCTCCCAATTCCCACTCCCATCCCCAACAAAAATAAAAAATATTGGGATATATCTTTGTTGGGTAAGGATTGCCTCTTTTGCCGAATTGTACTTTCCAAGCGCTTAATACAGTGCTCTGCACACAGTAAGCGCTCAACAAATACGATTGAATGAATCTTGTATTTCTGTCTCCGATCTCAAATCACCCTGAATGATTGAAGGTCATTTCCCTTCCCTTGACATTATAAAGGTAAAAGTATATTAACCCAGTTATAGCTGTTAATTGCTATTCTATCAAAGAACCAACAATGAATTTAATGCTGAATTTGAAATAATCATTATCTTCTTTCTCCTCTTAATCTTCTGCCATAATTCACATTTATTCGGAGTTCGATGGGTAAGTAGAGTCAAATTACTTGTTAGTGAGTGAGGTATAAAGGGTATAGATTAAAACAATAAGCAAATCATAAAAATTAGAGGAAAGAGGAAGATATTTAAAGTTAATGTACTCTGCATTTAATGGGATTAATATTCTCCACTACTGAGCTTGAAAGAACAGCGAAAGAAAATTTGAACACCACCTGAGGTAATTTGGAATTTCATATTCTATACACAATGGTGAGCATTACATGAATAATTGATGTAATTAAGTTTATGGACCTTGGAAGTGCTCTTCCCTGTTATTTTAGGTGGCCTCTGAAGTAGTACTAGTAGTAGCATTTATCAAACACCGACATGGTGTGCTACACTGTACTAAACTCTTGGGAAGCAGAGAATGACAAAGTGACAAATTCCCTTCCCCCAAAGAGATCCCAAATGTGAGAATAATATCTCTGCTAAATTAAGAACGCAGAGCTGGGAGGAGACCTGGGTTCTATTCCCAGCTCCGCCACTTGCCTCCTGTGTCGCTTGGCTTCTCCATACCTCAGTTTCCTCATCTTTAAAATAGGAATTCAATACCTGTTCTCCCTCCTTCTTAGACTGCGAGCCCTGTGTAGGACAGGGACTGTGTCTAATCTGATTGTCTTGTAAACACCCCAGAGCTCGGGACAGTGCTTGGCACGTTAACAAATACCACAATTATGATGATTGACGTGCACTGATCTGGGGTCTTTTAAATGCTCCTTGAGTCTGAGTTAAAAATGGAACCAGACTGCTAGCCCTCTCACTGCCTTGTGATTATTTCTGATCATGAAGGTGGAACGCATTTATTAAGTGCTTACTATGTGCAAAGCACTGTTCTAAGCACTGGGGAGGTTACAAGGTGATCAGGTTGTCCCACGGGGGGCTCACAGTCTTAATCCCCATTTTACAGATGAGGTAACTGAGGCACAGAGAAGTTAAGTGACTTGCCCAAAGTCACACAGCTGACAATTGGCGGAGTCGGAATTTGAACCCATGACCTCTGACTCCAAAGCCCGGGCTCTTTCCACTGAGCCAGCTGCTTCAAAGCTGCATTGAAGGTCCATCTCCTCCAAGAGGCCTTCTCCGACTAAAACCTTCATTTCTTCTTCTTCTGTGACACCCTTGCATTTAGATTTGCTCCCTTTTTTCACCCCTCCCTCAATCCCACAGCACTTCTAACCATATCTGTAATTTACTTATTTCTATTAATATCTGTCTTCCCCTCTAGACTATAAGCTCACTGTTGGCAGGGAATGTGTCTGTTTATTGTATTGAACTCTCTCAAGTGCTTAGTACAGTGCTCTGCACACAGCCAATGTTGGCCGTCTCCCCCTTCTAGACTGTGAGCCCATTGTTGGGTAGGGGCCGTCTTTATATCAATCAGTCATTCGTATTTATTGAGCGCTTACTGTGTGCAGAGCACTGTACTAAGCGCTTGGGAAGTACAAGTTGGCAACATATAGAGACAGTCCCTACTTTATATGTTGCTGACTTGAACTTCCCAAGCGCTTAGTATCGTGCTCTGCACACAGTAAGCGCTCAATAAATACAATTGAATGAATTGAGTGAATGAATGAAGTGACTTGTCCAAGGTCACACGGCAAGCAGCAGAGATGTCCCCTAGACCTTAGGTTCTTTGACTCCCAAGAATGAGCGGAGGGTCGGGAATAAAAACACGTAGGATCTGGTCCTGCCTTTCTCTCTGTGTGGAATGAGGATTCTGGCAGTGTGCTGGGATTTTCTGTAGCTTCCTGTTGGGCGGAAAAACTTCTCGGCTTGGTGTTTCTCTCCTTTTCGAGGAACCGGGCCGCTTAGGTCTCATATCTTGGGCTCACGGCTTAAGTAGACAGGACGGCAGCAGCCAGAGCCGAAGGAAGAGAGTCTGTGCGGTAAATGCTCTCTAAATATCATTGATTCCCCAATACCGTTATATAGGATGTGACCTCAAAATGTCTCCATGGGCCAATCAATCCATGCTTTCACTGAGTGCGTACTGTGCGCGGGGCACTGTACTAAGCACTACTCTCCTACTACAACCCACTTCCTTCTTCTAATGCTAACCGTCTCAATGTGCTATGCTTTCATCTATCTCGCCGCCGACCTCTCTGCCTCTGGCCTGGAACGCGCTCCTTCCTCAAATCTGACGGACAATGACTCTCCCCTTCTGGCTCAGTGGAAAGAGCACGGGCTTTGGAGTTGGAGGTCGTGTGTTCAAATCCCAACTCCGCCAATTGTCAGCTGTGTGACTTCGGGTAAGTCACTTAACTTCTCTGTGCCTCAGTTACCTCATCTGTAAAGGTAACTTTACAGATCAGTTGATCTGTTGATCAGATGATCAGTTACCTCATCTGTAAAATGGGGATTAAGACTGTGTGCCCCCCGTGGAACAACCTGATCACCTTGTAACCTCCCCCAGTGCTTAGAACGGTGCTTTGCACATAGTAAGTGCTTAATAAATGCCATTATTATTATTATTGTTATTATTCAAAGCCTTATTGAAAGCCCATCTCCTCTGAGAGGCCTTCCCTGACTAAACTCCCCTTTCCTCTTCTCCCACTCCCTTCTGCGTCACCCTGACTCGCTCCCTTTCTTCATTCCCCTCGCCCAGCCCCACACCACTTCTGTCCACATCTGTCATTTATTGATGTCTACTCATGTCTGTTTCCCCCCACCTCTAGACCCTAAGCTCACTGTGGGCAGGGAATGTGTGTGTTTATTGGCATACTGTACTCTCCCAGGTGCTTAGTACAGTGCTCTGCACACAGTAAGCACTCAATAAATATGATTGAATGAATGAATGAATGACTACAACAGAGATGGTAGACATGTTCTTTGCCCCCACAGGCAGGATCAATCAATGGTATTGATAGCATCATCATCAATGGTATTTATTGAGCACTTACTATGTGCAGAGGACTGTACCGAGTGCTTGGACTGAGGTGAAAACCTTTCCCTCGACTCCTCCAGTCATTGCTGTTACTCCTCTTCTGGTCTCCCCGTCAAGGCTGGAAGCTCCCTGTGGGCACAGAATGTGTCTACCAACTCTGTAACAGTGTATTCTTCCAATAATAATAATAATGGCATTTATTAAGCCCTTACTATGTGCAAAGCACTGTTCTAAGTGCCGGGGAGTTTACAATCAATCAATCAATCAATCAATCAATCGTATTTATTGAGCGCTTACTATGTGCAGAGCACTGTACTAAGCGCTTGGGAAGTACAAATTGGCATCACATAGAGACAGTCCCTACCCGATAGTGGGCTCACAGTCTAAAAGGGGGAGACAGAGAACAGAACCAAACATACCAACAAAATAAAATAAGTAGGATAGAAATGTACAAGTAAAATAAATAAATAAATAAATAAACAGAGTAATAAATATGTACAACCATATATACATATATACAGGTGCTGTGGGGAGGGGAAGGCGGTAAGGCGGGGGGATGGAGAGGGGGACGAGGGGGAGAGGAAAGAAGGGGCTCAATCTGGGAAGGCCTCCTGGAGGAGGTGAGCTCTCAGCAGGGCCTTGAAGGGAGGAAGAGAGCTAGCTTGGCGGATGGGCAGAGGGAGGGCATTCCAGGCCCGGGGGATGACGTGGGCCGGGGGTCGATGGCGGGACAGGCGAGAGCGAGGTACAGTGAGGAGATTAGTGGTGGAGGAGCGGAGGGTGCGGGCTGGGCAGTAGAAGGGGATCACGTTCTCCCACGGGGGGCTCACAGTCTTAATCCCCATTTTACAGATGAGGGAACTGGGGATACCGAGCCGGGATTTGAACCCATGACCTCTGACTCCAAAGCCCATGCTCTTTCCACTGAGCCACGCTGCTTATCTAGTGCTTCCAAGTACTTATCATAATGCTCTGCGCACAATAGTGCCCAATAAATACTATTGATTGATTGATTGATTGATCGGTAGAGCCAGTTAAACCGATTACATGTTACAGCCTAGCTCATGGTTGGGAAACTAGAGTTATGACTCCTGACTTTCCTGTGAGGGCCTTGGTCATTTAAGGGATGCTCTTGACAAAACAGTGTGGCCTAGTATTAATAATAATAATAATGATGGCATTTAGCACTTACTATGTGCAAATCATAGTACATTGAACATGGTCCCGGGAGTCAGAAGGATCTGGATTCTAATCCTGGCCCTACCATGTACCTGCTGAGTGACTTTTGGCAAGTCACTTCACTTCTCATTCATTCATGCATTCATTCATTCATTCATTCAATCGTATTTATTGAACGCTTACCGTGTGCAGAGCACTGTACTAAGCGCTTGGGAAGTACAAGTCGGCAACAGAGACGGTCCCTACCCTACAATGGGCTCACGGTCTAGAAGGGGGAGACAGACAACAAAACAAAACATGTGGACAGGGGTCAAAATCGTCAGAATAAATAGAATTATAGCTATATGCACATTAACAAAATAAATAGAATAAGAAATATGTACAAGTAAAATAAATAGAGTAAGAAATCTGTACAAATATATACAAGTGCTGTGGGGAGGGGAAGGAGGTAGGGCAGGGTTGGGGGAGGAGGAGCCTCAGGCATTCAGTGCCTCAGTTACCTCATCTGTAAAATGGGGATGAAGACTGTGAGCCCCACATGGGACATGGACTGTATTCAACCTGATTTGCTTGTCATAGCATAGTGGATAGAGCACAGACCTGGGGTTCAGACGGTCACGGATTCTAATCCCAGCTCTGCCTGCTGTATGACCTTGGGCAAGTCACTTTACTTCTCTGTGCCTCAGTGACCTCATCTGTAACAATAATAATGATAATGATGGTATTTGTTAAGCGCTTACTATGTGCCAAGCACTGTTCTAAGTGCTGAGTGTAAAATGGGGATTGAGACTGTGAGCCTCATGTGGGACAGGGACTGCGTCCAACCCCACTTTGCTTGTATCTACACCAGCGCTTAGTATAGCGCCTAGCACATAGTAAGCACTTAACAAATACCATCATTATTATTATCTACCTGTGAGCCCGCTGTTGGGTAGGGACCATCTCTATATGTTGCCATCTTGTACTTCCCAAACGCTTAGTACAGTGCTCTGCACACAGTAAGCGCTCAATAAATACGATTGAATGAATCTACCTCAGCACTTAGTACAGTGCCGGCATATAGTAAGCACTTAATAAATATCCCCCGCAAAAAAACCCCAAAAAAATAAAGAAGCACCAATCTTCATTCATTGTTGTTATTGTCATGCTGTGGAGTTGTGTCAGACCCATAGCGACTCCATAGACACATCCCTCCCAGGCTGCCCCACTTCCATCTGCAATCATTCTGGTAGTAAATAATAATAATTGTGATATTTTTAAAACATTTATTCTGTGCGGAGCACCGTGGTATTTTATAAAACAATCAGACTGGACATATCTAACCTAATCAGGTCCCGTGTGGGGCTCACAGTCTAAGTAGGAGGGAAGACAGATATTGAATCCCATTTTTGCAGGTGAGGGAACTGGAAAGTGACGTACACGCCGAAGATCACACACATGTTACGTGGCAGAGCCGGGATTAGAACCCAGCTCCTCTGACTCTCAGGCCCAGTTACTTTCCACTAAGCCACACTGCTTCCCTAAGAGACGCCTGGTTCTCATGACAATTCAGCTCCCTTTCCCTAAAGAAGCCAACCTACCTTCTCTAGCCTGCTATGACAAATTCGTATAGAGGAAATGATTCATTAATCAAAACAACGTTTATTGAGCGCTTACTGTATTTATTGAGCGCTTACTGTGTGCAGAGCACTGTACTAAGCACTTGGGAAAGTACAAAATATCTAAATGGTCAAACTAGGCCTCCATATTTTGACTAATTTTCTGGTTGGAAAGGGACAGAAGAATCAGTAATGATAATAATAATAATAATAATAATAATAATAATGTTTTTTGTTAAGTGCTTCCTAGGTGCCAAGCACTGTTCTAAGCACTGGGGTAGATACAAGACAATCAGGTTGTTCCTCGTGGGGCTCACAGTCTTCATCCCCATTTTACAGATGAGGTAACTGAGGAACAGAGAAGTTAAGTGACATGCTCAAGGTCACACACAACCGACAAGCAGTGGAGCCGGGATTAGAACTCAAGACCTCTGACTCCCAAGCCCGTGCTCTTTCCACTAAGTAGCCAACCTACCTTCTCTAGCCTGCTATGACAAATTCGTATAGAGGAAATGATTCATTAATCAAAACAACACCCTTATCATCATCAATGGTATTTATTGAGCGCTTACTGTGTGCAGAGCACTGTACTAAGCACTTGGGAAAGTACAATGCAACAGAGTCTGTGCAGACATGTTCCCTGCCCACAATGAGCTGACAGTCTAGGGGCAGACAGACTTGATTCATTCATTCATTCATTCAATCGTATTTATTGAGTGCTTACTGTGTGCAGAGCACTGTACTAAGTGCTGGAGAGTACACTATATATGAATATATAGCACATAATATACAATTTAATAATAATGATGATGACATTTATTAAGCCCTTACTATGTGCAAAGCACTGTTCTAAGTGCTGGGGAGGTTACAAGGTGATCAGGTTGTCCCACGGGGGGCTCACAATCTTAATCCCCATTTTACAGATGAGGTCACTGAGGCCCAGAGAAGTGAAGTGACTTGCCCAAAGTCACACAGCTGACAGGGCGGAGCCGGGATTCAAACCCATGAACTCTGACTCCAAAGCCCGGGCTCTTTCCACTGAGCCACGATTTAAGGTTACAGATGACATTCATGTTTATAAAAATCAGTGAAAGTTTTACTCTGGCCCTGAACCTTGATTTTCAGCTACGTAGAAGGTATCCTGAGAGACTATCAGAGCCGATGGAGAAGAGGCGATTTAACCGTGGCAGGCTATCCTGTTGCAGAAGTTCTTCTGAGCCAGAAAGAGTCCAAACAGGTTTCAGTCCAAGGTAGCCTGGACCAATCAATCAATCAATCAATCAATCATACTTATTGAGCGCTTACTATGTGCAGAGCACTGTACTAAGCGCTTGGGAAGTACAAATTGGCAACACATAGAGACAGTCCCTACCCAACAGTGGGCTCACAGTCTCAAAGGGGGAGACAGAGAACAGAACCAAACATACCAACAAAATAAAATAAATAGGATAGAAATGTACAAGTAAAATAAATAAATAAATAAATAAATAAATAGAGTAATAAATATGTACAACCATATACACATATATACAGGTGCTGTGGGGAAGGGAAGGAGGTAAGATGGGGGGATGGAGAGGGGGACGAGGGGGAGAGGAAGGAAGGGGCTCAGTCTGGGAAGGCCTCCTGGAGGAGGTGAGCTCTCAGCAGGACCAGCTAACATGGTGTCCCTTACACTTCTGAACAAGGAAGAAACAGTGACAATAATTTTGGCTGGGGAAACCTGCCCCCAGTTCAAGACAGGTGACGGGAAAGCCCGCCGGTTCTGGAAGGTGACTCAAAAACCAAGTTATTCCAGTCTTGCCCTGTTGCTCGGTTCAGGAAATGAATTTCGGGAAAGAACGTTAGCACTTAAATTTGAGTCTAGAAATGAGGCGGGTAAAAGGGCTTGTCTCAGTGGAAAGAGCCTGGGCTTGGGAATCAGAGGTTGTGGGTTCGAATCCCGGCTCCGCCACTCGTCAGCTGTGTGACTTTGGACAAGTCATTTGGGCCTCAGTTCCCTCTTCTGTAAAATGGGGATGAAGACTGTGAGCCCCACGTGGGACAACCTGATCACCTTGTATTCCCCCAGTGCTTGGCACATAGTAAGCGCTTAACAAATATCATTATTGTTGTTATTATCTACAGTGCATCAAAGCGCCCTTTAGTTAAAACTGATGCCAGCTCCTTTATTCAGTGTTGAAACTAACCGAAGTTTAGAAGGCCTGTGACACAACCCAGAATTCAATGCTGTGGCTTTGCCATCACTAAAATAGGTGAGGCAGCAGAGGGTAAGAAGATGAAAGTTCCTTTGGTCCTGCTTTGAATAAGGCTATTATCCCCTCCATTAAGTTTTTACATAGCTGATAAGCTTTTTTTTTTACGGTATTTCTTAGGTGCTTAGTATGTGCCGGGCACTGTACTAAGCACTGGGGTAGATACAAGATAATCAGGATGGACAAAGTGGGATCGTGTCCATCATCCCACACAGGGCTCACAGTCTTAATCCCCATTTTACAGGTGAGGTAATCGAGGCAGAGAAAAGTGAAGCGACTTGCCCAAGGTCACACATCAGACAAATGGTGGAGCCGGGATTAGAACCCAGGTCCTCTAAACTCCAGGCCCCCGCTCTTCCCATTAGGCCACAATGCTTCCACAGCACTTATGTACATATCTGTAATTTATTTATGTCGGTGTCTTTCTCCCTCTCTAGACTACAATAAAAATGATGGTATTTGTTAAGCGCTTACTATGTGCGCAGCACTGTTCTAAGCACTGGGGGGGGGTGGTTACAAGGTGATTAGGTTGTCCCACGTGGGGCTCACAGTCCTCATCCCCATTTTACAAATGAGGTAACTGAGGCCCAGAGAAATTAAGTGACTTGCCCAAAGTCACACAGCTGACGAGTGGCGGAGCTGGGATTTGAACCCATAACCTCTGACTCCAAAGCCCGGGCTCTTTCCACCGAGCCACGCTGCTTCTGCTTCTCTTCCAACAGCCTCTTCAACATCCTAATCCTCCTCCTTTGACATTGTCGACCACCCCTTTCTCCTGGAAACGTCATCCAACCACGGCTTCACTGACATCGTCCACTCCTGGTTCTCCTCTTATCTCTCTGGCTGCTCATGCTCAGTCTCTTTCACCGGTTCCTCCTCTGTCTCCCACTCCATAACTTGGGTTGTGGGGGAGGGAGGCATCCCCCAAAGGTTCAGTTCTGGATCCCCTTCGATTCTCCAACTACACCCACTCCCTTGAAGAACTCATTCACTCCCCTGGCTTCAACTTCCACCCATCTACGGATGATTTCCAAATCTTCATCTACAGCCCTGATTTCTCTCCCTCTTTGCGATCTCCTACTTGGATGTTCGCTTGTCACATCAAGGTTAACATGTCCAAAACAGAGCTCCTTCTCTTCCCATCCAGACCCCGTCCTCCCCATGACTTTCCCGTCACTGTAGACACCACCACCACAGTTCCCTTCTCACGAGCCCGTAACCTTGGCGTTATCCTCCGTCATTCAACCCAGTCAATCCATCACCAACTCCCGTCGGTCCCACCTTCGTGACACCGCTAAAATCTGCCTTTTCCTCTCCAGCCAAAGTGCTACCACATTAATACATTCGCTTATTCTATCTTGCCTTGATGATCGTATCAGCTTCCTTGCCGACCTCCCAGCCTCCTGTCTCTCCCCACTCCAGTCCGTACTTGAGTCGGCTGCCCGGATTCTTTTTTCTACAGAAAGGTTGAGGCCGTGTTTCCCCACTCCTCAAGAGTGGTTTCCGGCGGTTGTTCATCCATCTCTGCATCAAACAGAAACTCCTCACCATTAGCTGCAAAGCCATCCATCCCCTCGCCCCCTCCTGCCTCACCTCACTCCTCTCCTCCTCCAACCCAGCCCGCACACTCGGCTCCTCTGATGCCAACCTTCTCACTGGGCCTCCATCTCATCTCTCTCACCGCCGACCCCTGGCCCACGACCTGCCTCTGGCCCGGGACGCCCTCCCTCCTCCTATCCCACAGACAACCACTCTCCCCGGCTTCAAAGCCTTCTTGAAGGCCCTTCTCCTCTTTCATTCATCCCCCGTCTCAGCCCCGCAGCCCTTACATCCAGATCTGTCACTTCTTGATGTCACTATTGATGTCTTTTTCCCAGCTCTAGGCAGGGAGCTTGTGGAGGGCAGGGGTTGTGTGTTGTGGTTGGCCGACCCTCCGGGAGATGAGTTTGCAGCCCTAAACACGTCCGCTTCCCACCCACCCCCACCCTCGAGGGGCAGCTAGACCCAGCTCTCTGTAGCTCGTGTCTAGGGGAGATGCCTCCACCTTCTGCAGGAGCCAGGCCTGTGCCCAAGGCCCTGCCCACTCCCCTACCTCCTCCTTTTCCTCCCCTACCTCCTCCTTTTCCTCCCCTACCTCCTCCTTTTCCTCCTCTTCCTCTTCCTCCTCTCCATCCTCCTCCTCTTCCTTCTCCTCCTCCTCTTCCTACTCCTCCTCTTCCTTCTCCTCCTCCTCTTCCTTCTCCTCCTCCTCTTTCTTTTCCTCCTCCTCCTCCTCCTCTCTTCTCTTCTCCTCTTCTTCTCCTCCTCCTCTTCCTTCTCCTCTCCTCTTCTTCTTCTCCTCCTCCTCTTCCTCCTTCTTCTCTTCCTTCTCCTCTCCCTCCTCCTCCCCTCTTCTTCTTCTCCTCCTCCTCTTCCTTCTCCTCTCCTCTTCTTCTTCTCCTCCTCCTCTTCCTCCTTCTCTTCCTTCTCCTCCCCCTCCTCCTCCTCCTCTTCCTCCTCCTTCTCTCCGTCCTCCTCCTCATCTCCTCGTCTTCTTCTCATTCTCCTTCTCTCCTCCTCTCCTCCACCTCCTACTCCTCCTCTCCCTCCTCCTCCTCGTCTCCTCCTCCTCCGCCTCCTCCTCTTCTTCTCCTCCTCCGCCTCCTCATCTCCTCCTCTTCTTCTCCTCCTCCGCCTCCTCATCTCCTCCTCTTCTTCTCCTCCTCCCCTCTTCTTCTCCTCCTCCTCTCCTCCTTCCTCTCGTCTTCTCCTCTTCCTTCTCCTCCTCCTCTTCCTTCTCCTCCTCTTCCTTTTCCTCCTCCTCCTCCTCCTTTTCCTCCTCCTTCTCTTCCTCCTCCTCCTCCTCCTTCTCCTCCTCCTCCTTCAACTCCTCCTCTTTCTCTTTCTCTTCCTCCTCCTCCTCCTGCTTCTCCTCCTCCTCCTTCTACTCCTCCTCTTTCTCCTCCTCCTCCTCCTCCTCCTTCTCCTCCTCCTCCTTCTACTCCTTCTAATCCTCCTCTTTCTCCTCCTCCTTCTCTCCCTCCTCCTCCTCCCCCTCCCCTTCCCCCCCGGCCCCCCCCCCCCCCGGGGGTGCCGGTGCCTATAAAATGTCGGGGTCCCCTTGGCCGGGCGCTGGACACTGCGCCGCCCCGACCTCCCGACGACCCCCGGACCCTCGGACCCCCCGGACCCTTCGGTGCCCGCCGTGCCCTCGGACCCCCGGACCCCCGGTGCCCTCCGTGCCCCCCGGCCCCTCGGTGCCCGCCGTGCCCTCCGTGCCCCCCGGCCCCTCGGTGCCCGCCGTGCCCTCGGACCCCCGGCCCTCGGATCCCCGGCCCCTCGGAGCCCCCGGTGCCCTCCGTGCCCTCTGCCCTTCGGCCCCTCGGCCCCCCCGGCCCCTCGGACCCCCCGGCCCCCCGGTGCCCGCCGTGCCCTGTGCCCCCCGGCCCCTCGGTGCCCCCGGTGCCCTCCGTGCCCTCTGACCCTCGGCCCTCGGCCCCCCGGCCCCTCGGACCCCCCGGAGCCTCGGTGCCCCCGGTGCCCTCTGCCCCTCGGTGCCCTCTGCCCCCCTGCCCTCTGGTGCCCTCCGTGCCCTTTGCCCCCCGGTGCCCTCGGACTTCCCGGCCCCTCGGTGCCCTCGGTGCCCTCGGTGCCCTGTGCCCCCCGGCCCCGCGGTGCTGCCCCGGGGCGCTGGGGAGGCTTGCCCGGGTGTGTGTGGGGGGGGGGGGGCGGGGGGCGGGCCGGATGGCGGGGCCCGGGGGTCCCGGGGGTCCCGGGGGTCCCGGGGGTCTGTGGGCGTCGGGCCGGGCGGGCCCGGGGCTGCGGGTGTGGCGGGTGGAGCGGCGGGCGCCGGCCCCGGTGCCCCCCGAAAGCCACGGACACTTCTTCGTGGGCGACGCCTACCTCGTGCTCCGCTCCCCCCCCGCCGCCGCCCCCACCGCCGCCGCCCACCGCATCCACTTCTGGCTAGGTACCCACACCCACACCCACAACGGCGGGAAAGGGTTTGTTGAACCCTTACTGTGTGCGGAGCACTGTGCTAAGCGCTTGGGAGAGGACAATATAGCAATTAACAGACACATTCCCTGCCCGCAACGAGCCTACATCTCTTCTTCCTTTGGAGAAGTCCCTCTGGGAAAATGGGATCTCTTTAACCTAGTGCAGAAGAGCGCGTGAAATACCACTGTTCAGCTTCTGGCTGGGGAAAAAAAAAAATCTAGACATCCTTCTGCTCTCTAGATCCAACTCAGCGTCCAGAATCAAATTACTCAATGAGTTCCACCGATCTGAAATGCTCTAGAGGAATTCCCATGACCTACTGACCTTGCTTTTACAGCGTCATTTGAGTAATAATAATAATAATAATAATGGCATTTGTTAAACGCTTACTATGTGCAAAGCACTGTTCTAAGCGCTGGGGGGGATACAAGGAAATCAGGTTGTCCCACATCATCATCATCATCATCATCAATCATATTTATTGAGCGCTTACTGTGTGCAGAGCACTGTACTAAGCGCTTGGGAGGCTCACAGTCTTAATCCCCATTTTACAGATGAGGGAACTGAGGCCCAGAGAAGTGAAGTGACTTGCCCAAAGCCACACAGCTTTGGTGGAGTCAGAATTTGAACCCATGACCTCTGACTCCAAAGCCCATGCTCTTTCCACTGAGCCATGCTGCTTCCCCTACAATTATAGTGGAGTACAGTTATAAGCAAACGGGAAGCAGAAGGGAGAGTAAAGACACAGTTGTAAAATGAGTTCTTGAAACTGGGGAAAACGGAGGAGATTCCCCCTAGATTATAAGCAGTCGGCCACAGAGACTAGAACACTGGGTTTGCAATCCCAGGAGCAGATATGAGTTTCTAAACTGCTTTTTGTCTCACTGCCCTAAAGGAGAAAGGGAGTCGATTGTGGTGATGCAGAGAGGAGATTGATAACTACCTTCTAGACTGTAAGCTATCTGTGGGCAGGGAATATGCTTGGTTATTGTTACATTGTACTCCCTTGAGCTCTTACTACAGTGCTCTGCACACAGCAGGTGCTCAGTAAATACAATTGAATGAATGACTAATGGGCACACACAGTCAGAGAGCTTAAGTAATATACTTCTAGGACCGTTTCTACCTCCGAGCGTGTCTCCAGAAGTGAAACAATCAATCAGTGCTAATAATAGTAATAATAATAATGGTACTTGTTAAATGCTTACTATATGCCAAACACCGTTCTAAGCTCTGGGGCAGTTACAAGGTAATTAGGTTATTCCACGCGGGGGTCACGGTCTTTATCCCCATTTTACAGATGAGGGAACTGAGGCAGAGAGAAATTAAGTGACTTGCCCAAAGTCACACAGCTGATAAGTGGCGGGGCCGGCATTAGAACCCACGACCTCTGACTCCCAAGCCCATTCTCTTTCCACTAAGCCTCGCTGCTTCGCATCTACTACTTACTGTGTGCCGAGCAATTACTCATATTTATGCCATGCTTACTGTGGACAAAATGCCATTTTAACTGGTTAAGGAGGTACGGTATGATGGAGTTCTTCTAGACTGTGAGCCCGCTGTTGGGTAGGGACCGTACTCTATATGTTGCCAACTTGTACTTCCCAAGCGCTTAGTTCAGTGCTCTGCACACAGTAAGCGCTCAATAAAGACGATTGAATGAATGAATGAATGGATGAGTTGGTAGGCACAATCCTTGCCTTCACGGAGTTTACAGTCTGGGGAGAAGGGAGGACAGGTGGCCTCCATTGCAACCCTGTCACCAGCCCCGACTCATGAAACCTCCCAGAGTGGATTTTTAAATATAAGACGAGGATCTGTGGGAATTGTTCCCAGCTTTAGTCTAGCGGACATTTGGAAAGCTGGCACCTCTTCACCGCAAGGGAAATGGTGTCTTCCATAGCTCCTGCATTTTGCTCCTTCTTACTGTGCCTCTCCAAAAGGCAATTACTCTAGCCGACAGACAGAGAAACAGCGTGGCTCAGTGGAAAGAGCTCGGGCTTGGGAGTCAGAGGTCATGGGTTCGAATCCCGGCTCTGCCACATGTCTGCTGTGTGACCTTGGGCAAATCACCTCACTTCTCTGAGCCTCAGTTACCTCATCTGTAAAATGGGGATTAAGACTGTGAGCCCCAAGTGGGACAACCTGATCACCTTGTATCCCCCCAGCACTTAGAACAGTGCTTTGCATATAGTAAGCGCTTAAAAAATGCCATTATTATCATCCCCACCTTCAAAGCCTTAGTGAAGGCCCGTCTTCTCCATTAGACTTTCCCTGACTAAGCCCTCCTTTCTCCTTCTCCCACTCCCTTCTGCATCTCCCTGACTCTCTCCCTTCATTCAGCCTCCCTTCCCAGCCTCATAGCACTTTTGTCCAAATCTGTCATTTATTTATGTATGTTAGATGGCCTTACTCACCCGCTAGACTGAAAACTGATTGTGGGCAGGGAAAGTGTCCATTATATTGTTCTGTGATACTCTCCCAAGCGCTTAGTAGAGTGGTCTGTGCACCCTAAGTGCTCAATAAATATGACTAATTGACTGACTGCCTCCAGTCTCCTACCCACCTTTTTCCCTCCTTGGGAGTTCCTACTCCTTCACATTCTCCAGACCAGTGCCCTCCCCATCTTCAAAGTTTCCTGAAAACCTGCCTCCTCCAGGGGGTTTTCCCTACTTAATTTCCACTAATCAATGGTATTTATTAAGCACTCCCTGTGGGCAGTGCACTCTACTAAGTGCTTGGGAGAATTCAAGCAGTGTGGCCTATTGGAAAGATCACGGGCCTGCGAGTCAGAGGGTCTGGGTTCCGATCTACAGTTTGCTTGCTGTGTGACCTTGGGCAAGTCACTTCTCTGTGCCTCAGTTTCCTCAACTCTAAAATGGGAATCCGCTACCTCTTCCCCCTCCCACTTAGACCACGTGAACACCAGGTGAGATAGGGATTGTATCCAACCTGATGAATGGTATCTACCCCAGTTTCAGAACGGTGCTTTGACATAGAGTAAGTGCTTAACAAAGATAATAAAAATGATAATAATCCTAATAATATGCAGTGGAATTGGTGGGCACATTCCTTACCCTCAAGGAGCTTACAGTCTAAAAGCAGAGGCAGACATTAAACTAAATTTTGGGTATGTATGTGAATGTTGTGGGGCTGAAGGCGGGGGGAATTTAAAGTGGGTACAATTCCTAGTGCAAGGGTGCAAGGGGCGAGAAGCAGCATGGCTCAGTGGAAAGAGCGCAGGCTTGGGAGTCAGAGGTCGTGGGTTCGAATCCCACCTCCCCCATATGTCTGCTGTGTGACCTTGGGCAAGTCACTTCACTTCTCTGTGCCTCAGTTCCCTCATCTGTAAAATGGGGATTAAGACTGTGAGCCCCACATGGGACAACCTCATCTCCTTGTATTCCCCCCCCCAGCGCTTAGAACAGTGCTTTGCACATAGTAAGCGCTTAACAAATACCAACATTATTATTATTATTAAGGGTAAGCAGAAGGGAGAAGGAGAATGGGAAATGAGGGCTTAAAGAAGATTTTAGACTGTGAGCCCACTGTTGGGTAGGGACTGTCTCTATATGTTGCCAATTTGTACTTCCCAAGCGCTTAGTACAGTGCTCTGCACATAGTAAGCGCTCAATAAATACTATTGATGATGATGATGATGACTTCAGAGGAGGGGAGTGACATGCCCAGAGCGTTTCTGTACAAAGATGATCCGGGCAGCAGCGTGAAGTATAAACTGAAGTGGGGAGAGACAGGAGGATGGGAGATCAGAGAGGAGGCTGACGCAGTCATCCAGTCAGGATAGGATGAGAGTTGCAGACCACTGTAGTGAGCGCTTGGGAGAGTACGCTAGAAGAATATCCAGACACATGCCCTGCCCACGAGTGTAGTGAGCGCTTGGGAGAGTACGCTAGAAGAATATCCAGAGAGATGCCCTGCCCACAACGAGTTGTGTTTCCTGTTTCAGGGAAAGAATGCAGTCAGGATGAAAGCACAGCAGCCGCCATCTTCACCGTCCAGCTGGATGATTACCTCGGGGGCCGCGCAGTCCAGTACAGAGAGCTGCAGGGCTATGAATCCACTGAATTTGTTGCCTATTTCAAAGGAGGGTTGAAATACAAGGTGAGTCGTTCATTCATTCAGTCAGTTGTATTTCCTGAGCGCTTACTGTGTGCTGAGCACTGTACTAAGCCCTTGGGAAGTACGATTAGAGAAGCAGCGTGGTTCAGTGGAAAAGAGTGTGGTCTTTGGAGTCAGAGATCTGGGTTCAAATCCCCGCTCCACCGATTGTCAGCTGTGTGACTTTGGGCAAGTCACCTGACTTCTCTGGGCCTCAGTTACCTCACCTGTAAAATGAGGATTAAGACTGTGAGCCCCCCATGCGACAACCCGATCACCTTGTAACCTCCCCAGAGCTTAGAACGGTGCTTTGCACATAGTAAGCGCTTAATAAATGCCATTATTATTATTATTATTATTATTGCAATTACGAGCACCATGGCCTAGTGGCAAGAGCCAGGGCTTGAGAGTCAGAGGTCACGGGTTCTGATCCCGGCTCTGCCACTTGTCTGCCGTGTGACCTTGGGTAAGTCACTTCACTTCTCTGTGCCTCAGTTACCTCATCTGTAAAATGGGGATTGAGACTGTGAGCCCCAAGTGGGACAGGGACTGTGTCCAACTGGATTAATTTATAATCTACTCCAGGGCTCAGAACAGTGCCTGGCACATATTAAGCTCTTCACAAATACCACCATTATAATAATTATTATTATTACAATTCAGCAACAAATAGAGGCAATCCCTGCCCACAGAGTGTTCACAGTCTAGTTTCCCAGCCTACAAATTCCAAGCCTGTCTTCCACCCTCAATCGGTGGCATTTACTGAACGTTTAGACTGTGAGCTGGTCGTGGGCAGGGAATGTGTCATATCATCCCCCTTCTAGACTGTGAGCCCGCTGTTGGGTAGGGACCGTCTCTATATTTTGCCAACTTGCACTTCCCAAGCGCTTAGTACAGTGCTCTGCGCACAGTAAGCGCTCAATAAATACAACTGAATGAATGAATGAATGAATCATCCTCTCCCAAGTGCTTCATTCAGTGCTCTGCACGCAGTAAGCGCTCAATAAATACCACTGATTGGTTGACTGTGTGCAGAGCATCATACCACTACTACTAATAATAATGGTATTTGTTAGGTGCTTAACTATGTACTGTACTAAGCGCCGGGGTGGATACAAGCAGATCGGGTTGGACACAGTCCCTGTCCCACGTGGGGCTCACAGTCTCAATCCCCATTTTGCAGATGAGCTAACTGAGGCCCAGAGAAGTGAAGTGACTTGAAGTGTACTAAGCGCTTGGGAGAGTGTAACGGGGAATCTGTCTGTCGTTCTATCGTCTTCTCCCAAGCGCTTAGTACGATGCTCTGCACAAAGTAAACACTCAATAAATAGGATTGAATGAATGAACGTTGGGAGACCCAATCCCTGCTCTGTAGCTTTGACCTAGACTGATGTGTCAAGATGTGAAAATCTTTCTTAATTCAAACCAAAGTTATCTTTGAGGGCAGGGATCATGTCGACTAACTCTAATGGCCTGTCCTAAGCTATCAGATCAGAAATCAATCCGTGTGATTTATGGAGAGCACTGTACCAAGCGCTCAGGAGTAATGACACTTGAGTTAGTAGGCAGGATCCCTGCCTTCAGGAGTTTGCAGTCTGCACAAGAGTAAGCGTTCAGTAAACTTGTTGTGATGGTTTTATTTTATCAATGATGTGCATATAGCTATAATTCTATTTATTCTGATGGTTTTGACACCTATCTACATGTGTGTTTTGATGTCTGTCTCCCCCTTCTAGACTGTGAGCCTGGTGTTGGGTAGGGACCATCTCTATATGTTGCCGACTTGTACTTCCCAAGTGCTTAGTACAGTGCTCTACATGCAGTAAGTGCTCAATAAATACAACTGAATGAATGAATGAATGGTTTGTATAAGTAGTAACTGAGTGTCTTGTCTCTCTGAGCAGAGCTCTGTAATAATAATAATAATAATAATAATAATAATAATGATAATGATAATAATAATAATAATTCAGGTATCTGTTAAGCGTTTACTATGTGCCAGGCACTGTACTAAGTGCTGGGGTGTATACAAGCAAATCGGGTTGGTCACAGTAACTGATACAGATGATGTAACTGAGGCAAAGAGACGTGAAGTGACTTGCCCAAGGTCACACAGCAGACAAGCGGCAGAGCCAGGATTTGAACCCATGGCCTTCCGTCTCCCAGGCCTGGGCTGTAGCCACGACACCGTGCATCAGGGAGTGGGAATTAAGGTGCAGTTGTTCGATAGAGCATGGGCCTTGGAGTCAGAAGGACCTGGGTTCTAATCCCGGCTCCACAACTTGCCCGTTGTGTGACCTTGGGCAAGTCATTTAACTTCCCAGGGCCTCAGTTCTCTCATCTGTAAAATGGGGACTGTGAACCCCATGTGAGACAGGGACCGTGTCCAAACTGATTAGCTTGTATCTACTCCAGCACTTACTACAGGGTGTGGCACATAGTGTTTAACAGATACCATAAAAAGAATAGGTGATGATCCTTGCCCTCAGAAAGCTTACAACCTAATGGCTTTCCCTTTAAGAGAATGAAATCTCACAGTCCGATACGATTGGTAGGGAACTATGATTACCGACCATCCTATCGAGGATAAGCTCTTGGCAACAGTACCCTAAATTTGTCTGGTGATAACTAATCATCCATGACCAAATGGGGGGAAAAATATATAATGCTGTGAGAAGAGATGGTTTGTCAGGAAGGATGTCTTTATCACTTGTAAGAGCGCAACACTAATCTTGCCGTCAGAGCCTGAGAGCCCAAGATAATTGTTGTCATACAGCCATCACTGCTGGAAAATATGAAGAGAGAGAGAGAGAAAGGAAGGAAGGAAGGAAGGAAGAAAGAAAGAGAAAGAGAGAAAGGGAGGGAGGAAGAGAGGAAGGAAGGAAGGGAGGAAGAGAGGAAGGAAGGAAGGGAGGGAGGGAGGAAGGAAGGAAGGGAGGGAGGAAGGAAGGAAGGAAGGAAGGTAGGAAGGAAGGAAGGAAGGAGAGAAAGGAAGGAAGGAGAGAAAGGAAGGAAGGAGAGAAAGGAAGAAAGAGAAAGAAAAAGACAAAGAGAGGGAGGGAGGAACAGAGGAAGGAAGAGAGAGAGGGAGGAAAGGAGGAAGGAAGGAAGGAAGGAAGGAAGGAAGGAAGGAAGGAAGGAAGGAAGGAAGGAAGGAAGGAAGGAAGGAAGGAAGGAGAGAAAGGAAAGAAGGAGAGAAAGGAAGGAAGGAGAGAAAGGAAGAAAGAGAAAGAAAAAGACAGAGAAAGAGAGAAGGGGAGGGAGGAACAGAGGAAGGAAGAGAGGGAGGGAGGAAAGGAGGGAGGAAGGGAGGAAGAAGGAAGGAAGGAAGGAAGGAAGGAAGGAAGGAAGGAAGGACAACAGCTGTTAGGTCTTTCACCATTGCCTCTAGATGATAATAACAATAATAACTGTGATATTTGTTAAGTGCTTACTATATGTTAGGCACTGTATTAAGCACTGCAGTAGATACAAACCAACTGGGTTGGACAGAGTCCTTGTCCCACAAGGGGCTCCTAGTCTTAGTCTCCCTTTTCCAGATGAGGGAACTGAGGCACAGAGAAGTGAAGTGACTTGCCCAAGTTCACACAGCAGACAAGTGGCGGAGCCGGGATTAGAACCCATGACCTTCTGGCTCCAAGGCCCGTGTTCTATCCACTACGCCATGCTGTTTAACTCGGTGAAGCGAGTCTGTGGAGAAAGCAGAAAGGAGGCACTGGGTTAGCTTATGAGGAGAGGCAGAGCCATCTAAGGTAGAAGCAGCATGGTGGAGGGGATAAAACGTGGGTTCTAATCCTGGCTCTGCCACATGTCTGCTGTGTGACCTTGGGCAAGTCACTTTACTTCTCTGTGCCTCAGTTACCTCCTCTGTAAAATGGAGATTAAGACTGTGAGCCCCAAGTGGGACAGGAACTGTGACCAAACTGATTACATTGTATCCACCCCAGCGCTTAGAACACTATTTGGCACATACTAAGTGCTTCACAAATACCACAATCATTATTAATATTATTATGGCTTGAGCACGCTTCAATCTCTCCTTGCTTATAATAATAATAATGATGGCATTTGTTAAGCACTTACTATGTGCAAAGCACTGTTCTAAGCACTGGGAGGATACAAGGCAAGCAAGTTGTCCCACGTGGGACTCACAGTCTTCATCCCGATTTTACAGACGAGGCAACTGAGGCCCAGAGAAGTTAAATGACTTGCCCAAGGTCACACAGCAGACATGTGGAAGAGTCGGGATTCTAACCCATGACCTCTGACTCCGAAGCCCATGCTCTTTCCACTGAGCCACGATGCTTCTCTTAATAATAATAATAATAATAATAATAATAGCATTTATTAAGCGCTTACTATGTGCAAAGCACTTTTCTAAGCACTGAGGAGGTTACAAGGTGATCAGGTTGTCCCACGGGGGGGCTTCACAATCTTCATCCCCATTTTACAGATGAGGTAACTGAGGCCCAGAGAAGTGAAGTGACTTGCCCAAAGTCACACAGCTGGTAATTGGAGGAGCCGGGATTTGAACCCATGACCTCTGACTCCAAAGCCCGGGTTCTTTCCACTGAGCCACGCTGCTTCTTATCTTTAATCGGCCTGATAAAGCATCTGAGCAGAGTTTCTCTCACAGGCCCCGCTCTTGCCTACAGGAAGCAGAAGGGACATTTCAATCGTTCAATCAATCAGTGATATTTATCGAGTGCTTACTACTACTACTAATAATAATGTTGGTATTTGTTAAGCGCTTACTATGTGCAAGGCACTGTTCTAAGCGCTGGGGAGGTTGCGAGGTGATCGGGTTGTCCCACGGGGAGGCTCACAATTTTAATCCTCATTTTACAGATGACGTAACTGAGGCACGGAGAAGTTAAGTGACTTGCCCAAAGTCACACAGCTGATAGTTGGCGGAGCTGTGCAGAGCACTGGCCTAAGCTCTTGGGAGAGGAGGACAAAACAAGAGAGTTGCTAGACACTTTACCTGCCCACAGAGATGATGATCAATCAATCAATCATATTTATTGAGCGCTTACTGTGTGCAGAGCACTGTACTATGCGCTTGGGAAGTACAAGTTGGCAACATATAGAGACGGTCCCTACCCAACAGTGGGCTCACAGTCTAGAAGGGGGATGATGGTATTTGTTAAGCGCTTACTATGTGCAAAGCACTGTTCTAAACGCTGGGGAGTTTACAAGGTGATCAGGTTGTCCCATGGAGGGCTCACAGTTTAAGTCCCCATTTTGCAGATGAGGTAACTGGGGCCCAGAGAAGTGAAGTGACTTGCTCAAAGTCACACAGCTGACAATTGGCAGAGCTGGGATTTGAACCCATGACCTCTGACTCCAAAGCCTGTGCTCTTTCCACTGAGCCACCCGGCTTCTCTGAGGACTTAGGGTCTTGAGACATTTCCAAACTCTTCTTTCTTGCTTTCTGGACACAGGCTGGAGGTGTCGCTTCAGGCTTCAATCACGTCATCACCAACGAGCTGTCGGCCAACAGGCTCCTTCACGTCAAGGGCCGCCGGGTGGTCAGGGCCACCGAAGTGCCCCTCAGCTGGGCCAGCTTCAACCGGGGGGACTGCTTCATCGTCGACTTGGGACCGGTGAGGCCATATTCTCCGCGGGGCAGGGAGGTGGGGGTGGAGGGGAGCCCCAGCAGACCCAACCTGTCTAGCCAGAGGGGCCTCACTTGATAATAATAATAATAATAATAACTGTGATAATGGTTAAGCGCTTACTACGCGCCAGGCACCGTCCGAAGAGCTGAGGTAGATGCAAGCAGCAGCTGAGGTAGATGAGAAGCAGCGTGGCTCAGCTGAAAGAGCCCGGGCTTGGGAATCAGAATTCGTGGGTTCTAATCCCGGCTCCGCCACATGTCCGCTGTGTGACTTTGGGCAAGTCGCTTAACTTCTCTGAGCCACAGTTACCTCATCTGTAAAATGGGAATGAAGACTGTGAGCCCCACGTGGGACAACCTGATCACCTTGTATCCCCCCTCCAGCGCTTAGAACAGTGCTTTGCATATAGTAAGTGCTTAATAACTGTCATCATCATTATTATTATTATTACAAACTGATCACCTTGTATCCGCCCCAGCGCTTAGAACAGTGCTTTGCATATAGTAAGTGCTTAACAAATACCATCATTATTATTATCATTATTACAAAGTGATCACCTTGTACCCCCCCAGTGCTTAGAACAGTGCTTTGCATATAGTAAGTGCTTAACAAATGCCATCATTATTATTATTTATTACTTAAGCAAATCGGGTTGCTACCATCCCTGTCCCACATGGGGCTCACAGTCTTAATCCCTGTATTCCAAATGAAGGAACTGAGGCCCAGAGAAGTGAAGTGACTTGTCCAAGGTCACCCAGCAGACAGGTGGAAGAACTGGGATTAGAACCCAGGTCCTTCTGACTCCCAGGCCCAAACTGAGTCCACTAGGCCATAATCATCCTCATCCAGAGAAGCAGTGTGGCTCAATGGAAAGAGCCTGGGCTTGGGAGTAAGAGGTCATGGGTTCAAATCCCGGCTCTGCCACTTGTCAGCTGTGTGACTTTGGGCATGCCACTTCACTTCTCTGGGCCTCAGTTACCTTATCTGTAAAATGGGGATGAAGACTGTGAGCCCCACGTGGGACAACCTGATCACCTTGTATCCTCCCCAGCACTTAGAATGGTGCTTTTCATATAGTAAGCACTTAACAAATGCCATTATTATTATTATTATTATCCTAATCACAACACTAGTGTTAAGCCTTTACTATGTGCCATGTACTATACAAAGCGCTGGATAGATACAAGATAACCAGGAAGGTCAAGGACCCCATCCCACATGGGGCTTCCAGTCTAAGTAGGAGGGAGGCGAGGAAACTGAGGCCTAGAAAAGTGAAGTGACTTGCCCAAGATCAAACAGCAGACAAGAACCAGAGCCAGGATTAGAATCCAGGGCCTGTGACTCCCAATCCCAGGATCTTTCCACTACGCCACACTGCTTCTCTGCTAAGTGGTCCTCCTCACCAACTCTGGTTGGTGAACGGTAATAAAAGATTAATCTTTTAGCTCGTGATTCTTCATTAATTTCAGATTATCAAAGTGATTTAGTTACTCCTTGTCCCGTGACAGAAATGCATGACTTTCAACAGCCGTTTCTTCATACCCTACTGCCCTCTTGCTCAATTCCCATGGCTTCGGAACTAGATTCTAGATTCTTTTTTAAATTGAAAACCATTTTGCTCTCGTATGGGGGAGTGGAGTGGGGTGTGTGTATGTGTGTGTGTATTTGTGTAAACGCGTCTACCTACTCTATAATTAGTGGCAAACATTTTCAATGAATCAGTGGTATTTACTGAGTGCTTCCTGTGGGCAGCGCACTGTAGTAAACATTTGGAAGAGTACAATACAGACGCTTCAATTCAAAGAGGTTGACATTTTCACAGGACAGCTGTGAAATCGGGTTTAAAATGACATTTGACACTTAGTAAGTGCGTAACAAATGCCATTTGAAAAATCCATTTCTGAGGTAATAATAGAAATATTACCTCAGAAATGGCTTCTTAAAAATTGAATTATTATTCTATTATTTATGTATCTATTAAGCACTTACTAAGTGCCAAGCACTGTATTCATTCATTCATTCAATCATATTTATTGAGTGCTTACTGTGTGCAGAGCACTGTACTAAGCACTTGGGAAGTACAAGTTCTCCCCCTTCTAGACTGTGAGCCTGCTGTTGGGTAGGGACCATCTGTATATGTTGCCAACTTGTACTTCCCAAGCGCTTAGTACAGTGCTCTGCACACAGTAAGCGTTTAATAAATACGATTGAATGAATGAATGAACTAACATATAGAGACGGTCCCTACCCAACAACGGGCTCACAGTCTAGAAGGGGGAGACAGACAACAAAACGAAACAAAACTGTACTAAACACTAAGGTAGCAACAAGCTAATCGTATTGGACACAGTCCCTATTCCACGTGGGGCTCACAGTTTTAATGCCCATTTTACAGATGAGGGAACTGAGGCCCAGAGAAATGAAGTGACTTGCCCAAGTTCACATAGCTGGCACGTGTCAGAGCCGGGATTAGAACCCAGGTGGCAGAGTCAGGATTAGAACCCAGGTCTTTCTGAGTCCCTGGCCCATGCTCTATCCACTAGGCCACGGTGCTTCTATGTGGTCTGATCGAGTCCTCCGTTCCTCTCCTGAGAAGGCAGTGAAAGGAGGACTTCATCATCATCATCATCAATCGTATTTATTGAGCGCTTACTATGTGCAGAGCACTGTACTAAGCGCTTGGGAAGTACAAATTGGCAACATATAGAGACAGTCCCTACCCAACAGTGGGCTCACAGTCTAAAAGGGGGAGACAGAGAACAAAACCAAACATACTAACAGAATAAAATAAATAGAATAGATATGTACAAATAAAATAAATAGAGTAATAAATATGTACAAACATATATACATATATACAGGTGCTGTGGGGAAAGGAAGGAGGTAAGATGGGGGGGATGGAGAGGGGGACGAGGGGGAGAGGAAGGAAGGGGCTCAGTCTGGGAAGGCCTCCTAGGACTTGTTGGGAGAACTTCACACACCCCACCTCACTGAGGCTCACTGACTCAAAAGGAGCTACTTATGTAAGCAAAGGCCAAACATGATCAATCTGTAACGTTATCCTAACAGATCACTGGAAAAGAGCACGGGCTTTGGAGTCAGAGGTCATGGGTTCAAATCCCGGCTCTGCCAATTGTCAGCTGTGTGACTTTGGGCAAGTCACTTCACTTCTCTGTGCCTCAGTTACCTCATCTGTAAAATGGGGATGAAGACTGTGAGCCCCACGTGGGACAACCTGATTACCTTGTAAGCTCCCCAGCGCTTAGAACAGTGCTTTGCACATAGTAAGCGCTTAATAAATGCCATTATTATTATTATTATCACTGAAAACTCCCGAGTTTTTAACCAACTGAAAACAAAGCGGGATCATTTAAACTCTTGTCATATGCGATCCAATTTTCCCCGACCCGTAGCGACTCCAGGGACACATCTCTCCCAGAACGCCCCACCTCCATCTGCAATTGTTCTGGATCCACAGAGTTTTCTTGGTCAAAATACAGAAATGGTTTATCATTGCCTCCTTCTGTGCAGTAAATTTGAGTCTCTGCCCTCAACTCTCTTCCATACCGCTGCTACCCAACACTGGAGAGTTTTGACTTCTAACAGATTGCTTTCCACTGTCTAGCCACTGGCCATGCTAAGAATGGAATGGGTAGGCCTCTGCTTCACTCTCTCCCATGCATGAAACTGGTAGAGTATTGGGAACTCTTCAGATGTGCTCTTGAGAGGGGATTTAAACTCTACCGTAAACCTAATTGAGTTCTGCTTTTCTTCTGAACAACGATAATAAGAATTGCGGTATTTAAGCGCTTACGCTACACCAAGTCCTGGGATAGGTGAAAGATAATCAGATTGGACACAATTCCTGCCCCACATGGGGCTCACAGTCTAAGGTATTTAATCGTCTTAGGCACGAAGAAGTTTGGTGAATTGCCCAAGGTCACAAGGCAGGAGAGTGGCAGAGCTATGTTTGGAATTCAGGTCCTCTGACTCCCAAGTCTGGGCTCTTTCCACTAGGCCAGGACTGATTGCCACCCAGATTTGATTTTTATATCTGTACCCACCTTTATCTCCCAATTTGCCTGCAAAGCATTTGCATTCTCTGGCCCCTAGGAAACCTAGCCCTGTTTGTTCAGACGGTGGGGTGAAGATTGGAATTAAACTGCAGATTGGAATTAAACCGCAAGAATGCCATCTTCTTGTCTTGCCGTTGAACCTTGCAAGGGGAAGGCAGGGACAGAGACCCCTCTAAATAACGAGGAGAAACAGTCATTTGCAAACGGAGTTTTGTGGTCTGATTACTAGAACCTTCCTGGGAGAACTGCTGAAGTATCATTTTTTTCAAATGGCATTTGAGTGCTCCAGTGACCCAGGCACTGTACTAAGCACCGGCATAGATACAAACTAATCAGGTTGGACGCAGTCCATGTTCCACTTGAGTTCACAGTCTTTATCTCCATTTTACAGATGAGGAAACACGGAGAAGTTAAGCAGCTTGCCTTGTATCACATAGATGCCTAGTGGCAGAGCCAAGGCATTATTATCATTATATTTAAATACTTACTGCATGCCAGGTACTAGGCTAACTGCTGAGGTGGATAGAAGCAAATTGGGTTTGACACAGTCCCTGTCCCTCATGACGCTCGCAGTCTTAATCCCCATTTTGCAGACGGGGTAACCGAGGCCCAGAGAAGTGAAGTCAGGCGCTGTACTAAGTGCTGGGGTGGATACAAGCAAATCAGGCTGGACACAGTCCCTGTCCCACATGACGCTCACAGTCTTAATCCCCATTTTACAGATGGGGTAACCAAGGCCCAGAGAAGTGAAGTCAGGCACTGTACTAAGTGCTGGGGTGGATACAAGCAAATCAGGCTGGACACAGTCCCTGTCCCACGTGTCACTCACAGTCTTAATCCCCATTTTACAGATGGGGTAACAGAGGCCCAGAGAAGTGAAATGGTCACAGAGCAGACAATTGGCAGAGCTGAGATTAGAACCTAGGTCCCCCGACTTCAGATCTGTGAGCTTCCCCCCATAGCTCTCTGCCTCCCTAAATTACAGGTATTAGACAGAAGGCCCAAAACAGATTAAAATCAACATGATATGCAGACTTTGGTGCTTTTACATTTGGCTATCCTGTCAGTTGCAAGGAATAGCACTTAGTACAGTGCTGCACACTCAGTAAGCGCTCAGTAAATACCAGTGATTGTGGTCAGGGAGTGAGTCTACCAACTCTGTACTGTACTCTTCCCAGTGTGCAGTCCAGTACTCTGCACACAATAAGAGTTCAAGAATTAATAACTGACCTATGTGCAGTGAGTTAAGAAACAGCAGTCCTGTGGTAAAGGCAACCACTTTGAATTGAAGGGCCTGTTTATTTGTTGTGTTTTACTCTCCCAAGCACTTAGTAAAAATAATAATTAGGGTATTTGTTAAGCGCTTACTCTTTGCCAAGCACTGTTCTATGTAAGCGCTGGGGTAGATACAAGGTAATCGGGTTGTCCCACGTGGGGCTCACAGTCTTTATCCCCATTTTACAGATGAGATAACTGAGGTGCAGAGAAGTGAAGTGGCCTGCCCAAGGTCACACAGCAGACAAGTGGCGGAGCCGGGGTTAGAACCCGTGGCCTCAATCAATCAATCAATCAATCAATCAATCAATCAATCATATTTATTGAGCGCTTACTGTGTGCAGAGCACTGTACTAAGCGCTTGGGAAGTACAAGTTGGCAACACATATAGATAGTCCCTACCCAACAGCGGGCTCACAGTCTAAAAGAGGGAGACAGAGAACAAAACCAAACATACTAACAAAATAAAATAAATAGAATAGATATGTACAAGTAAAATAAATAAATAAATAAATAAATAGAGTAATAAATATGTACAAACATATATACATATCATCATCATCATCATCAATCGTATTTATTGAGCGCTTACTGTGTGCAGAGCACTGTACTAAGCGCTTGGGAAGTACAAATTGGCAACATATAGAGACAGTCCCTACCCACCAGTGGGCTCACAGTCTAAAAGGGGGAGACAAAACCAAACATACTAACAAAATAAAATAAATAGAATAGATATGTACAAGTAAAATAAATAAATAAATAGAGTACTAAATATGTACAAACATATATACATATATACAGGTGCTGTGGGGAAGGGAAGGAGGTAAGATGGGGGGGACTGGGCTCTTACCGCTAAGACACGCTGCTTCTAGTACAGTGTTCTGCACATAGTAAGGGCTCAATCAGTATGATTGGCTGATTGACTGACTGTGTGACCCACATGCCGTGAAGAGGAAATCCTGCCTCCATACCTTTATGGACTACTTGGAAATTGTACCTGTAAGCACTCAATCAGTGGTATTTATTGCATGCTTTAATGTGTACAGACAGTGTACTAAGCATTTGTAAATAATAATAATAATAATGATGGCTTTTGTTAAGCGCTTACTATGTGCAAAGCACTGTTCTAAGCATTGGAGGGGCATACAAGGTGATCAAGTTGTCCCACGTGGGGCTCACAGTCTTAATCCCCATTTGACAGATGAGGTAACTGAGGCTCAGAGAAGTTAAGTGACTTGCCCAAGGTCACACAGCAGATATGTGGTGGAGCCGGAAGTCGAAGTCATGACCCCTGACTCCAAAGCCCGTGGTCTTTCCACTGAGCCACGCTGCTTCTCAATACAATACCAGTGAGTTGGTAAACATATTCCTTGCCCACAACAAGGTTACAGTTCTCTGGTAGAAGACAAGTACAGTGCTCTGCACACAGTAAGCGCTCAATAAATTCAATTGAATGAATGACATTAAACTGAAAAGGAAAATTCTACCAAGGCACGTGGAGGGTCCTAGGAATAGACATTTTTCTTATTATAGGTAATATTATCTCCAGAGACAGAGCACAAACTGGCTGACTGGAGTTCTGGATTCCCCTCCAGTTATTATTTTTTTTAATGATATTTGTTATGCGCTTACTACGTGCCAGGCACTGTACAAAGCGCTGGCGTAGATACGAGATAATCAGGTTGTCCACCGTCCACGTCCCACTTGGGTTGCTCAGTCTTAATCCCACATTACAGATGAGGAAACCGAGGCCCAGAGAAGTGAAGTGACCTTCCCAAGATCACAAAGCTGGCAAGTGGAAGAGCCAAGATTAGGATACGGGTCCTCTGACTCCGGGGCCTGAGCTCTTTCCACGAGGCCACGCTGATTCATAGTCTGATTCATAGTCACATGCCCTGCTTTGTGTTGTTACTTAAATGACTCAAGAAATCTTGCTTCCTTGAGAAAAATGCAACAGTGTTTCCATGTCTGTTTTTATCCAGAGTTAGGCTCTGGATAGAATATCATTAATATGGTATTTGTTAGGTGTTTACTATGCACCAATCAGTCAATCAATAGTATTTATTGAGCTCTTACTGTGTGCAGAGCACTGTACTAAGCGCTTGGGAAGTACAAGTTGGCAACATATAGAGACGGTCCCTACCCAACAGTGGGCTCACAGTCTAAAAGGGGGAGACAGAGAACAAAACCAAACATACTAACAAAATAAAATAAATAGAATAGATATGTACAAGTAAAATAAATAAATAAATAAATATGTGCATACATATATACAGGTGCTGTGGGGAAGGGAAGGAGGTAAGATGGGGGATGGAAAGGGGGATGACGGGGAGAGGAAGGAAGGGGCTCAGTCTGGGAAGGCCTTCTGGAGGAGGTGAGCTCTTAGTAGGGTCTTGAAGGGAGGAAGAGAGCTAGCTTGGTGGATGGCACTGTACACCGGGCACTGTACTAAGCATTGGAATAATGGTGTTTGTTCATTCATTCATTCATTCATTCAATCGTATTTATTGAGCGCTTACTGTGTGCAGAGTACTGTACTAAGCGTTTGGGAATTACAAGTTGGCAACATATAGAGACGGTCCCTACCCAACAGCGGTCTCACAGTCTAGAACTAGAACTGTGAGCACTGTTAAGTGCTTACTATGTGCCAGACAATTTACTAAGTGCCAGGGTGGATCCAGGTTTATGAGGTTGGACACAGTCTCTGACCCATGTGGGGCTCACAGTCTCAATCCCCATTTTACAGATGAGGTAACTGAGGCCCAGAGAAGTGAAGTGACTTGTCCAAGGCCACACAGCAGACAAGTGGCGGAGCTGGGATTAGAACCCAGGTCCTTCTGACTCCCAAGCTCTGGCCATCTTCTAGACTTGTGAGCCTGCTAATGGGTAGGGACCGTCTCTATATGTTACCAACTTGTACTTCCCAAGAGCTTAGTACAGTGCTCTGCGCACAGTAAGCACTCAATAAATACGATTGAATGGATGAATAAATACGATTGAATGAATGAATGAATGAATTAGAGAAGCAGTGTGGTTCAGTGGAAAGAGCCCAGGCTTGGGAGTCAGCGTTCATGGGTTCAAATCCCGGATCAGCTGCTTGTCAGCTGTGTGACTTTGGGCAAGTCACTTAACTTCTCTGTGCCTCAGTTACCTCATCTGTAAAATGGGGATTAAGACTGTTAGCCCCCCGTGGGACAACATGACCACTTTGTATCCTCCCCAATGCTTAGAACAGTGCTTTACGTGTAGTAAGTGCTTAACAAATGCCATCATTATTATTATTATTATTAAGCCACACTGCTTCTCATCAATGCAGTGAGGCTGAGGGTAGGGTGAGTATCAGAGTGCTTAAAGGAATACAGGCCCATGTACAGAGGCGATGCAGAGAGGAAAAAAAACAGGGTGGGGAAATGACAGATTAGTCAGAGAAAGCTTCTTGGCGGAGATATTTTAGTAGGGAAGTTTAATTTAATTGGAGACCAAATGAGGATTTGGAGAAATATTTTCTTTAAAAAAAAAATAAACCCCTCTGGGTCGATTGAATAAAACGTTACTTTGTGTGTGGAATAGAACCAAAACTTCTCTGAATTGAGCAAGTGTTTGGAACTGCTTCGCTTATTCCCAGCTTTGCACGTACTGACTTCAGGATCGTAGAGATCTGTTTGTTGGAGATTGGCATAAAGTCACTGCCCTCCTCCCCAGAGTACAAGTACACTATTATTAGTATTAATATTTATTTAGCGCCTACTGTGTGCAAAGCACTGTATTAAGGGCTTGGGTGAGTACAATAGGACCTCAAACACATTCCCTGCCCACAAGGAACTCACACTACAAACAAGGCTGAAGCTAATGCAGTGTACTGGCTTTAATACCTTGGCTTTGTAATGCTAGAAAATGAAGGAAAAAATTCAGTTTCCTTTGCTGTTTTCTCTTGATGAAATCATGAATTCAGTATCCACACCCCTGTGTCCTCTCACCTGGATATAATGAGGTTTTTCTCTTCTTAGCACGGAAGAATTTGCAGTGGAAATTTTTGCATTATGGTGGAGGCTATGTTGAATTTGTATTTTTAAAACGCCTGTAATGAATAGAAAAAAAAATAATTCATCAGTCACAATGATAATAATAACTGCATTATTTGTGAAGTGCTTACTATTTCTGCCAAGCACTAGAAGCCCTGGGGTAGATACAGGATAATTGGGTCCCACATGGGTCTCACAGCCTAAGTAGGAGGGAGAACAGGGATTGAACCTCCATTTTGCAAGTGAGGGAACTGAGGAACAGAGAAGTGAAGTGACTTGTCCAAATCACACAGCAGAGGAGTGGCAAAGGTAGAATTAGAACCTGGGTCCTCTGACTCCCAAGCCCCTGCTCTTTCCACTATGCACTCCTACTTCCCAAAGGGGAAATATCACAGAACTAAGAAAATAACTGCAAAAAATGAAAATATTATTTTGTTCCTTGATGTAGAAAGTAGCCTGTAACTCAAAATGTGAGTTTGGCTTTTTTGTTGTTGTTGTTTTTTATTTAGTTACTTGTAAGATATTTTGATGGTTTTTATTGGTGTGTAGATCCTGGGCAAACTCCTGTCTTTAGAAATATACTTGTTGTTAAGAATGTAAATGTGTTTTTCAGAGGAGAAAAATGGCTACTCTATTAGAAAATGTCAGGTGAAGTGCTTATATTTTCCAAAGCTAAATTTACCAGCCAACAGAAAACAGGAAACCTCCACCCAACAGAAAAATAATTTGAAGCCTCAATGAAAACACTGAGGAAGTCTCAGGAAAACTTCAACATTCCTTAAAGGTGGTACACTTTAAAATTCTTCTTTCACTGAGTTTTAGACAGGCACTAATTAAATCGAGCATGGTTTCACAACATGCCTTTGAAATGAAGCGATGTGGCCTAGTGGAAAGAATCTGGACCTGGGAGTACGAGGATTTGGGTTCGAATCCCAGCTCTGCTGATTGCTTGTTGTGTGACCTTGGGCAAGTCCCTCAGTTTCCTCATCTGTGTAATGGGGGTTCAATACCTGTTCTGTCTCCTATTTAAACTGCGAGCTCCATGGGGGACAGGGACTATGTCCAATCTAACTTGTATCTACCCCAGCACTTAGTACAGTGCTTGGCACATAGTAAGTCGCTAACAAATATTAAAAATAATTAGTTAGGAACCTGTTCTATTCATCAGTTTAATAGAGGGATGAAATAATTCATCAAGAATATTTATTGAACTCTACTGTTCTAAATACTGGGGAGAGTACAATAGAGTGAGCAAACACAATCCCTGCCCTTAGGATATTATAGTCTAGGAGTAGTATATGGCTTTTTAACAGTATTTGTTAAGCATTTTCAATGTGTCAGGCACTGTGCTAAGCATTCATTTATTCACTCATTCATTCGTATTTATTGAGTGCTTACTGTGTGCAGAGCACTGTACTAAGCGCTTGGGAAGTACAAGTCGGCAACATATAGAGATGGTCCCTACCCAACAACAGGCTCACAGTCTAGAATGGGGAGGCAGACAACAAAACAAAGCATATTAACAAAATAAAATAAACAGAATAGTAAATATGTACAAGTAAAATAAATAGAGTAATAAATCTGTATAAACATATATACAGGTGCTGTGGGGAGGGGAAGGAGATAGGGCGGGGGGTGGGGAGGGGGAGAGGAAGGAAGGGGCTCAGTCTGGGAAGGCCTCCTGGAGGAGGTAAAAAGCACTGGGGTAAATACAGTCCTTGTCCCACATAAGGCTCACAGTCTTAATTCCCATTTCCCAGAGGTGATAACTGAGCCCCAGAGCAGTGGAGTGACTTGCCCAAGGTCATACAGCAGACAAGTAGCAGAGCTAGGATCAGAACTCAGGTCCTCTGACTCTCGGGCACAGGTTCTTTCCACCAGGCCCCGCCGCTTCTTGGGTATAAACAGTAGCCACGTCTAGATGAATCAGGCACTTTTTTGAGTGGATTATTGTCCCTGAAAATAGCTCTTTGCATCCAGTTGGCCGCAATGCATATTCTCACTGTGTGTTTTGGATGGAGAGCGGTGGGGAAATTAGGAAGTTCTTCCAAGCTCGGGTATATTTCTGGGAAGGAGACGATTGCGGTGTGGGAAGAAATATATATATATATATATATATATATATATATATATATATATATATATATATATATATATATATATATATATATATATATACACACACACACACATATACACACACACACACACGCACACATATATGCATATATGTATGCTTGCAGAACCTCGAGAAAAGCATGAGCTTTTCTTAAGGTGGGTTTCATCAGGTAAGTAAGCCCCCCAACCCCCTTCTGCCCCAAGCTAGGAGAACCAGTAAATGATGAGCCAAATGCATCATTATTAGCCTAAGTGGCAATCAGTGATTTGTGGGACGGGGTGCTCTACTCTGTCTCACTCTCCACCCTGAGAAGCAGTGTTTCCTAGCAGAAAGAGCCCAGACGTGAGAGTTAGAGGAGCAGGGTTCTAATCCCGGCTCCGCCACTCGTCTGCTGCGTGACCTTGAACAAGTCACTTCACTGCTTTGGGCCCCCATTGTCTCAACCATAAAATGGGGATCCAATACCTCTTCTCCCCTTTAGACTGAGAGCCCCATGTGGGACAGGAGCGCTGTCCAACTTGAACATGTTTATTGATCACTTATGGTGTGCAGAGCACTGTACTACTACTATCAATCAATCAATCAATCAATCGTATTTATTGAGCGCTTACTATGTGCAGAGCACTGTACTAAGCGCTTGGGAAGTACAAATTGGCATCACATAGAGACAGTCCCTACCCAACAGTGGGCTCACAGTCTAAAGGGGAGAAGAGGTATTGGATCCCCATTACTACTACTACTAATAATGGCTTTTATTAAGTGTTTATTATGTGCAAAGCACTGTTCTAAGTGCTGGGGAGGTTACAACATGATCGGGCTGTCCCACCAGGGGCTCACAGTCTTAATCCCCATTTTACAGATGAGGGAACTGAGGCCCAGAGAAGTGAAGTGACTTGCCCAAAGTCACACAGCTGACAATTGGCAGAGCTGAGATTTGAACCCATGACCTCTGACGCCAAAGCCCATGCTCTTTTCCACTGAGCTTCACTAAGCGATCAGGAGAGTACAATACAAGAACTAACAGACACATTCCCTGCCCGCAACGAGCTCACAGTCTAATAATAATAATAATTTTGGTATTTGTTACACACTTACTATGGGAAAAGCACTGTTCTAAACACTGGGGAGGATACAAGGTGATCAGGTTGTCCCATGTGGGGCTCACAATCTTAATCCCCATTTTACAGATGAGGTAACTGAGGCACAGAGAATTTAAGTGACCCGCCCAAAGTCACACAGCTGACAAGCGATGAAGCCGGGATTTGAACCCATGACCTCTGACTCCCAAACCTGGGCTCTTTCCACTGAGCCACGCTGCTTCTCTAAGTCTAGGTGTGGGAGACAGACATTAATAGAAGTAATGTGGCCTAGTGGCAAGAGCACGGGCTTGGGAGTTAGAGGATGTGAGTTCTAATCCCGGCTCTGTGCTTGACAGCTGTGTGACCTTCAGCAAGTCACTTCGCTTCTCTGTGCCTCAGTTCCCTCACCTGTAAAATGGAAATTAAAACTGGGAGCTCCATGTGGGACAACCCGATTACCTTGGTATCTTGTCCCACGTGGGGCTCACAGTCTTAATCCCCATTTTCCATTTGAGGTAACCGAGGCACAGAGAAGTGATGTGACTTGGCCAAGGTCACACAGCAGAGAAGGGGCAGAGTTAGGATTAGAACCCAGATCCTTCTGACTCCCAGGCCCCTGGTCTATCTACTAGACCACACTGTATATATTGTACTCATATTCATCTCAGCAATTATGTGCCTATGTTTATTCAATTGCCTATTTCATTATTTTCATTATTCTGTAAATATTTTTATGCTTGTCTCCCCCATTAGAGTGTAAATTCCCCGTGGGCAGGGAAAGCGTGATTTTGTGATCAAGTACGTCCCAAACACTTAGAACAATACAATCTACCCAGTGGGTGCCCAATAAATACTAGTCCTGCTACCTATCTGTTAGCTGTTTATTCCTATCTTGTTAACTCGTTTATTCGATTATTTCTTTTGATTACTCTTTCGTTCATTCATTCAATCGTATTTATTGAGCACTTACTATGTGCAGAGCACTGTACTAAGCGCTTGGGAAGTACAAGTTGGGAACATCTAGAAACAGTCCCTACCCAATAGCGGGCTCACAGTCTAGAAGAGTGAGACAGACAACCACACAAAACATATTAACAAAATAAAATTTGTAAGCACTTTTGCCTGGGTTCTCCTGTTAGAGAATAAGCTCCTTATGGGCAGGGAAAGTGTTGCTTTTTGTGTGTTGAGGGTTTGTGACTTGCAGTGAGAAATTACATTTTCACCCTGGTTGACCAAAATTTAGGGGAGCTCAGGCTGACAGCACCTTGATTCCAAAGTAGTATCCATTCATTCATTCATTTAGTCGTATTTATTGAGGGCTTACTCTGTGCAAAGCACTATACTAAGCTCTTGGGAGAGGACAATATAACAATAAAGAGTCACATTCCTTTCTCGCGACAAGCTAATATCCACCTATTATAGTCATTCAATTGTATTCATTGAGCGCTTACTGTGTGCAGAGCACTGTTCTAAGCGCTTGGGAAGTACAAGTTGGCAACATTCATTCATTCATTCATTCAATCGTATTTATTGAGCGCTTACTGTGTGCAGAGCACTGTACTAAGCGCTTGGGAAGTACAAGTTGGCAAAATATAGAGACGGTCCCTACCCAACAGCGGGCTCACAGTCTAGAAGGGGAAGACAGAAATCAAAACAAAACATATTGACAAAATAAAATAAATAGAATAAATATGTACAAATAAAATGAATAAATAAAGAGTAATCAATATGTACAATCTATAATATTTAATGAACCCTTTCTTTGTCAGCACTGCACTATACACCTTGGTAATATAGTATAAAACTCTCAGGGGGTGTGTGTGTGTGTTTGTGTGTAGCCTTCATTCTTTTTGAAAACACGAGTGCAGCGAGTGGTCACTTCCCAAGCAACAGGGACTCCAAAAATAATCCAGATTGGTGGGCAGGGAACCCTGGCCGAACGGTAAATAGCGTTTTGTTTGGCCCTGTACATTTCCAGATCTAGAGAAAGGGGACAGTCAGCAGCTATTTGGGGGTTTCATACCTGCTTGGCTTGGTATTTTGCCATTTTCAAATGCTGCTATTTCAAGCATGATTTGACTGAGAAAAAAAAAATGATCTTATTTCCTGCCAGGTTGGATCAGGGGAGAATGGGGAGGGTTTTTGGAGGTCCTTTGGGGGACTCTGGGGGATAGATGAGAGGGGTCAATCTGTTGTGCCGTCGCCGTTTCCTGGCAGGCAGGACCTGGCGGTGACTATCACACTCTGGTTTGGCCCAGCCATGGGAGGCGGTGGGCTATTTGACCACTTGGTCCAACTGGTAGAGCTGGTTTTAGAGCGGACTTACCCCGAGACACCAATTTTAATGAGCTCCCACAGATGGAGGAGGGAAATGGGGAAGGAAGGACTGCTCTAGGGTGAAATGCCAGCGTGACTTAGTGGAAAGAGCCTGGGCTTGAGAGTCAAAGGTCGTGGGTTCTAAACCTGGCTCCCCCACTTGTCTGATGGGTGACTTCAGGCAAGTCGCTTCACTTCTCTGTGCCTCACTTCCTTCATCTGTAAAATGGGGATTAAGACTGTGAACCCCACGTGGGACAACCTTTTAGACTGTGAGCCCACTGTTGGGTAGGGACTGTCTCTATATGTTGCCAATTTGTACTTCCCAAGCACTTAGTACAGTGCTCTGCACATAGTAAGCGCTCGATAAATACGATTGATGATGATGATGATGACAACCTGATTACCTTGTATCTCCCCCAGTGCTTGGCACCTAGTAAGTGCTTAACAAATGCCATTATTATTATTATTATCCCAGCAACCATATCAATCAATAGTAAGCCTCGAGCTCCCAATCAATTAAACCGTCCTATTTATTGAGCACTTACTGTGTACAGAGCCCAGTATTGACCATTTGGGAGAGGGCAATATAAAAGTGGTAGGCACGTTCCCTGCCCCCAAGGAGTTTACAATCTAGCTCTAACCCTGTCTCCACTACCTGTCTGCTGTGTGACCTTGGGCGAGTCACTTCACTTCTCTTTGCCTCAGTTCCCTGCCTCATCTTTAAAATGGGGATTGAAACTGTGAGCCCCATGTGGGACAGGGACTGTGTCCAACCGGATTTGCTTGTATCCATCCCATTCATTCATTCAATTGTATTTATTGAGCACTTACTGTGAGCACTGTACTAAGCGCTTGGGAAGTACAAGTTGGCAACATATAGAGACGGTCCCTACCCAACAGTGGGCTTACAGTCTAGAAGCGCTTAGTACGGTGCCTGGCATGTAGTAAGTGCTTAACAAATACGGTAAAGATCATTATTATTAGTTCCTGAGGGGGACAGGGGGTGTGGGCAGGGACAGTTGGTCAATCAATCAATTGTATTTATTGAGCGCTTACTGTGTGCAGAGCACTGTACTAAGCGCTTGGGAAGTACCATTGTGCTTCGGGGGTGGGGGATGGAGGAAATGAATTATCTTCATCAACATCAACGGCAACCATGACAGCACTATCGCATGGGAGAGCTTCCCTCTCTTCCTGCTTAGTTTAAATTCGTTGGGGTTTGATTGCAAAGACTTTAGGTGGGTTACTGATGTATACATTTCAGTACCGCTATTATCACATTTTAATTACCTCCAAACAGCCTCCAAATCATGCTGTTTAAAAAAAAATCAAATTTGATTACGACTTCATCGAAGTCTTCTTTTATTCTTTTCTTTTTTCTCCGAAATAGTTTGGGTCAGAATGATGGGAGATAACTTAGTAGAAAATAGATTCTTCTTTAATCTTTAATGATGGAGGGAGGTGAGGTTTTTCCATTTTGATCCCCAGAAGTGAAAAATAAACAGAATGAACTACATCATCATCAATGGTATTTATTGAGTGCATACTTTGTGCAGAGCACTGTACAAAGGGCTTGGAAGAATGCAATACCACAGAACTAACTTACATGTTCCCTACCCACAGTAAGCTTACAGTCTCGACAGGGAGGCGAATATCAAAAGTAAGTACATTGAATTGTGGACGATTAATTGTGGACAGGAAATATATCTACTAACTCTGTTGTATTGAATTCTTCCAACCACTTAGTACAGTGCTCTGCACATAGTAAACACTCAATAAATACCATTGAATGATTGATAAATCACTAGTATTTGTTGAGCATTTACTCTATGCAGGGCACTGTACTAAGCACTTGGGAGAGTGCAATAGAATTAGGAGACACGGTCCAGGTTGAGAGAAGCGGTGTGGCCTAGTGGATAGAGCACAGGCTTGGGAGTCAGAAGGAGATGGGTTCTAATCCTGACTCTGCCACTTGTCAGCTGGGTGACTTTGGGCAAGTCACTTCACTTCTCTGTGCCTCGGTTACCTCATCTGTGAAATGGGGATTAAGACTGTGAGCCCCACGTGGGACGTAGACTAGGTCCAACCTGATTAGAAAAGCAGGGTGGCTCAGTGGAAAGAGCACGAGCTTGGGAGTCAGAGGTCATGGGTTCAACTCCCGGCTCTGCCGCCTGCCAGCTGTGTGACTTTGGGCAAGTCACTTAACTTCCCTGTGCCTCGGTTACCTCATCTGTAAAATGGGGATTAAGACTGTGAGCGCCACATGGGACAACCTGATCACCTTGTATCCTCCCCAGTGCTTAGAACAGTGCTTTGCACATAGTAAGCGCTTAACAAACACCAAAATTATTATTATTATTTGCTTGTCAGTCCGTCAATCACATTTATCTCTTTATTGAGCACTTACTGTGAGCAGAGCACCATACTAAGCAGCTGGGAGAGTTCGATATAACAATATAACAGACACCTTCCCTGCCCACAGTGAGTTTCAGCCTATCTACCCCAGAGCCTGGCACATAGTAAGCATTTACTCCCTTCAAGGCCCTGCTGAGAGCTCACCTTCTCCAGGAGGCCTTCCCAGACTGAGCCCCTTCCTTCCTCTCCCCCACGCTCCCCTCTCCATCCCCCCATCTTACCTCCTTCCCTTCCCCACAGCACCTGTATATATGTATATATGCTTGTACATATTTATTACTCTATTTATTTATTTATTTTACTTGTACATATCTATCCCATTTATTTTATTTTGTTAGTATGTTTGGTTTTATTCTCTGTCTCCCCCTTTTAGACTGTGAACCCACTGTTGGGTAGGGACTGTCTCTATATGTTGCCAATTTGTACTTCCCAAGCGCTTAGTACAGTGCTCTGCACATAGTAAGCGCTCAATAAATACGATTGATTGATTGATTGATTGACTGAATTAACAAATACCATTTAAAAAACCCACCACCCTCATGGATTTTACAATCTCATGGGCGTGAAGTCTGACCGAACCTCCCCTCTAGACCGTAAGCTTGATGTGGGCAGGGAAGGTGTCTGTTTTCTGTTCTATTGTCCTCTCCCAAGAGCTTAGTACAGTGCTCTGCACACAGTAAGCGCTCGATAAATACGATTGATGATGATGATGATGATGATTGAATGGATGAAACACTGTGAGGAGTGATCAGTAAGTTTGCCCCTGTGAGGGACGGGACGGAGGGTCTTTCTGGGGTGGGGAGCGTCTGACAGTGCAGGCCTGGGCATGGGTTTCTTTGTAGGAGATCTTTCAGTGGTGCGGTTCTTCCTGTAACAAGTACGAGCGTCTGAAGGCCAGCCAGGTGGCCGTGGGGATCCGCGATAATGAGCGCAATGGCCGGGCCCGGCTCTTTGTGGTGGAGGAAGACAGCGAACCGCCGCAGCTCCTCAAGGTCAGTGCTTCAGTCTGCTGAGAGCTCACCTCCTCCAGGAGGCCTTCCCAGACTGAGCCCCTTCCTTCCTCTCCCCCTCGTCCCCCTCTCCATCCCCCCCATCTTACCTCCTTCCCTTCCCCACAGCACCTGTATAGATGTATATATGCTTGTACATATTTATTACTCTATTTATTTATTTATTTATTTTACTTGTACATATCTATTCTATTTATTTTATTTTGTTAGTATGTTTGGTTTTGTTCTCTGTCTCCCCCTTTTAGACTGTTGGGTAGGGACTGTTGGGTAGGGACTGTCTCTATATGTTGCCAATTTGTACTTCCCAAGCACTTAGTACAGTGCTCTGCACATAGTAAGCACTCAATAAATACGATTGATTGATTGATTGCTTCAGTGACCCCCCTGGCCTCCCCATGGTGAAGGGCGGAGGGGAGAGGGGACGGTGGCCGCCCAGCACCCCCGGAAAGGACCCCATCTTACCTCCTTCTCTTTGCCACAGCACCTGTATATATGTTTGTACATATTTATTGCTCTATTTATTTATTTATTTATTTTACTTGTACATATCTATTCTATTTATTTTATTTTGTTAGTATGTTTGGTTTTGTTCTCTGTCTCCCCCTTTTAGACTGTGAGCCCACTGTTGGGTGGGGACTGTCTCTATATGTTGCCAATTTGTACTTCCCAAGCGCTTAGTACAGTGCTCTGCACACAGTAAGCGCTCAATAAATACGATTGATTGATTGATTGATTGATTGATTGACCCCCCACTCCAGAAAAATTCCATCCATCTCCACCAAGACTCCAGAAAGGAGAAGGGCCTTGGAATGTTTGTAATGGTATTGCGAAGCGCTTACTATGTGCCAGGCACTGTACTAAGCACTGCGGTAGATAGGGGATCGTCAGGTTGGACACGGTCCCTGTCCCACATGGGGCGCATGGTCTTAAACCCCATTTTACAGGCGAGGGAACTGAGGCACAGAGAAGTGAAGGGTCTTGCCCAAGGGCACTCAACAGGAAACTGGCATTGTTGAGATTTGAACCCAGGTACTCTGTCTCCCAGTCTGTGATCTTTCTACTGGGCCTTCTCATGGGCCTTCTAAAGGGCCTTCTCTTTCTCTTCTTCTTTTTACAGTATCTGTTAAGTGCTTACTATGGGACAGGCCCTGTACTAAGCTCTGGGATGGGTACAAGCTAATCAGGTTGGACAAAGTCTGTGTCCCACATGGGGCTCACAGTCTTCATCCCCCTTTTACAGATGAGGGAACTGAGGCACAGAGAAATAAAGTGTCTTTCCCCAAGGTCATTCATTCATTCATTCAATCATATTTATTGAGTGCTTACCCTGTGCAGAGCACTGCACTAAGCGGTTGGAAGAGGACAACACAACAATAAACAGACATATTCCCTGCCCACAAGGAGGTCACAATTTAGAGGGGAGTCTGCGCCAACACTTAGCACAGGCCTTAGCACAAAGGAAGTGTCAGTGTATGCCACAATCAATATCACCCTCAGACAGGCCAAGGAATCATTGCCGCAGCTGCTGGTAGTCTAAGTGGGAGGAGAACAGGTTTTGAAACTCCATTTACAGATGAGGGAACTGAGGCACTGAGAAGTTAAATGATTTGCCCGAGGTCACACGGCAGATAAGTAGTGGAGCCGGAATTTCAACCCTTGTCCTCTGATTCTCATGCCTGTGCTCTTTCCACTAGGCGTTTCTCCTTCGATGGCAGGAAATCTCCTAGAAATCTCCTAAATCTCCTAGAAATCTCCTAGATTTCCACTCTGGCTCCTGCATTATTAAGCGCTGGCCTGGAACATATCTCCCAACACTGTTATATTGTTCTATCGTACTCTCCCAAGCACTTAGTACAGTGCTCTGCACACTGTAAGCATTCAATAAATACAACTGATTGATTAAGGAGAGTCTAGGGGAGTGCCACTGTGCTCTCTGTATTTTCCCAGGCTCTTTGTACGGTGTCTAAGATGCTCAATAAGTATCACTGATTGTGTCGAAACAAAGGGCTGAAGGGCTGCGGAGAAGTCGTCTAATACATGAATCCAGAGCAAAATCTCCAAGCCCAGTAAAATGTTGTATTTCAGAACAAATTGGGTCCCCTCCAGCAATTGTCTCGTCTTATGCCACTGGGTTGTCTCCGACCCGGAGCGACACTATGGACACATCTCTCCCAGACCGCCCCGCTCTCCATCTGCCATATGAGAAGCAGTGTGGCTCACTGGAGAGAGCCCGGGCTTTGGAGTCAGAGTTCATGAGCTAGCTCTCTTCCTCCCTTCAAGGCCCTGCTGAGAGCTCACCTCCTCCAGGAGGCCTTCCCAGACTGAGCCCCTTCCTTCCTCTCCCCCTCGTCCCCCTCTCCATCCCCCCATCTTACCTCCCTCCCTTCCCCACAGAACCTGTATATATGTATATATGTTTGTACATATTTTTTTTTACTCTATTTATTTATTTATTTAATTTATTTGTACGTATCTATTCTATTTATTTTATTTTGTTAGTATGTTTGGTTCTGTTCTCTGTCTCCCCCTTTTAGACTGTGAGCCCACTGTTGGGTAGGGACTGTCTCTATATGTTGCCAATTTGTACTTCCCAAACGCTTAGTACAGTGCTCTGCACATAGTAAGCGCTCAATAAATACGATTGATGATGATGATGATGATGGGTTCAAATCCCGGCTCCGCCAATCGTCAGCTGTGTGACTTTGGGCAAGTCACTTCACTTCTCTGTGCCTCAGTTACCTCATCTGTAGAATGGGGGTTAACACTGTGAGCCCCTCGTGGGACAACCTGATCACCTTGTAACCTCCCCAGCACTTAGAACAGTGCTTTGCACATAGTGCTTAATAAATGTCATTATTATTATTGTTATTATTGTTATTATTGTTATTGTTATTATTATTGTTATTATTATTGTTATTATTCTGGCAGTGGATCCACAGAGTTTTCTTGGTCAAAATCCGGAAGTGGTTTACCATCGCCTCCTTCGGTGCAGTAAACTCGAGTCTCCATCCTCGCCTCGCTCCTGTGCCTGTGCTGCCCAGCACAGAGGAGTTTTGACTTGTAGCAGTTGGCCTGCCACTCGCTAGCCACTGGCCAAGCTAGGAATGATAATAATAATAATAATAATAATAATAATAATAATAATAATAATAATAATAATAATAATAATAGTATTTGTTAAGCGCTTACTATGTGCAAAGCACTGTTCTAAGCGCTGGGGGGGATACAAGGTGATCAGGTTGTCCCACGTGGGGCTCACAATCTTAATCCCCATTTTACAGATGAAGTAACTGAGGCACAGAGAAGTGAAGTGACTTACCCAAAGTCACACAGCTGACAACTGACTCTCCCTCCCATAGCCGAGACTGGTAGACGACTGGAAACTCTCCAGGTGCAACCCTGAGAGGTGGTGGGAATCAGTGGTATTGTGTTTGTATTGTTATGGTGTCCTCTCCAAAGTGCTTAGTACAGTGCTCTGCACATAGTAGGTGCTCAGTAAATATGATTGAATGAATGAATGAATTTATTGAGCGCTGACCACGTATGGAGCAGTTGCATCCAAATGTCACCATGTTTTCTTTTGTTGATTGTCTCCCCTTTCTAGACTGTGAGCCCGTTGTTGAGTAGGGACCATCTATATGTTGCCAACTTGTACTTTCCAAACGCTTAGTACAGTGCTTTACATACAGTAAGCGCTCAATAAATGTGATCGAATGAATGAATCCAGTTATCTCACCTAGCCTTGCTTCAAAATATTAGGACTCAACAGTGATGGGTTCAGTTAGTTCACCCAACTCCCCAGTTCTCATTAGCCAGATGGCTCTGCCTCCGCTTATCTGTTTGTTAGCTTGTTTTAGTTGCCTTCTTATCAATCGTGGTTATGTGATTTTGTCGCTTGTTCCCTTGAGTCAGGGAGTGAATGTGTTTAAATAATCAAAGTCCAGGAGACTGACTTTCTGCCCTGTTCATATCCCAGGATCTGCCCACACTTTCTTATTCCAGAGCAGCAGCATGGGAGGGTGGCTAGAGCTCAGGCCTGGCAGTCAGGAGGTCATGGGTTCTAATCCTTCATTCATTTATTCAATCGTATTTCTTGAGTGCTTACGGTGTGCAGAGCACTGTACTCAGCACTTGGAAAGCTCACCTCCTCCAAGAGGCCTTCCCAGACTGAGCCACTTCCTTCCTCTCCTCCTCCCCATCCCTTCCGCCTTACCTTCTTCCCCTCCCCACAGCACCTGTATATATGTTTGTACAGATTTATTACTCTATTTTACTTGTACATATTTACTATTCTATTTATTTTGTTAATGATGTGCATTTAGCTTTAATTCTATTTGTTCTTATGACTCGACACCTGTCCATATGTTTCATTTTCATGTCTTTCTCCCCCTTCTAGACTGTGAGCCCATTGTTGGGTAGGGACCGTCTCTATATGTTGCCAACTTGTACTTCCCAAGCGCTTACTACAGTGCTGTGCACACAGCAAGAGCTCAATAAATACGATTGAATGAATGAAAGAATATAGAGGCAGTCCCTCCCCAACAACAGTTTTACAGTATTAAAGGGGGAGACAGACAGCGAAACAGAACAAGACAGTACCATCAAAATAAATCCTGCCTCCGCTACTTGCCTGCTCTGTCTTCTAGACTGTGAGCCCGTTGGTGACTAGGGATTGTCTCTGTTGCCAAATTGTACTTTCCAAGCACTTAGGACAGTGCTGTGCACACAGTAAGCGCTCAATAAGTATGATCGAATGAGTTTCCTTACGCAAGTCACTTCACTTCTCTGAGCCTCTGTTACCCTATCTGTAAAATGGGGATTAAGACTGTGAGCCCCATATGAGACAGGTACTGTGTCCAACCCGATTTGCTTTAATCTATCCCAGTGCTTAATACGGTGTCTGGCATATAGTAAGCACTTAACAAAATGTCATAATTATTATTATTATTCCTTCTTCCAGGCAATTGCCAAAATAGCCCCCACCACTCAGTTGCTAAGCTCCTTTTGTCAGGGATGGTGCCTGCACAGGAAGCAGCGTGGCTCAGTGGAAAGAGCCCAGGCTTGGGAGTCATTCATTCATTCATTCAATCGTATTTATTGAGTGCTTACTGTGTGCAGAGCACTGGACTAAGCGCTTGGGAAGTACAAGTTGGCAACGTATAGAGACGGTCCCTACCCAACAGTGGGCTCACAGTCTAGAAGGGGGAGTCAGAGGATGTGGGTTCTAATCCCACCTCTGCCACTTGTCAGCTGTGTGACTTTGGGCAAGTCACTTCACTTCTCTGGGCCTCAGTTACCTCATCTGTCAAATGGGGATTAAGTCTGTGAGCCCCCCGTGGGGAGCTGATAACCTGATCATCTTGTAACCTCCCCAGCACTTAGAACAGTGCTTTGCACATAGTAAGTGCTTAATAAATCATCATCATCATCATCAATCATATTTATTGAGCGCTTACTATGTGCAGAGCACTGTACTAAGCGCTTGGGAAGTACAAATTGGCAACATATAGAGACAGTCCCTACCCAACAGTGGGCTCACAGTCTAAAAGGGGGAGACAGAGAACAAAACCAAACATACTAACAAAATAAAATAAATAGGATAGATATGTACAAGTATGCTATTATTATTATTATTATTATTATTATTATTATTATTATTATTATTATTCTCTGTGCCTCAGTTCCCTCATCTGTCAAATGGGGATTAAGACAGTGAGCCCCACGTGGGGCAAACTGATTACCTTGTATCTACCCCAGCACTTAGAACAGTGCTTGGCACATAGTACGCGCTTAACAAATACCTTTAATATTATTACTATTATTATTACCAACTGGATGGTACACTCCAAGCACTTAGTAACAATAATAATAATAATGGCATTTGTTAAGCACTTACTATGTGCAAAGTACTGTTCTAAGAGCTACAGTGCTCTGCACCTGGTGAGCACTCAAACGATACCACTGATTGACTCAAGTTGGGTCTCTGGTTAATTTGCTCCTTGTGACGTGATCCTCAGAAGAGCCAAACTGATTGACTCTGGCAAAGGGCTGGCACATTCTCAACCGTCGGGGCAGATCTGATGAGAAGGCATTTTAGAGGCATCAATCAATCAATCAATTATATTTAGTGAGTGCTCACTTTAGGCAGAGCACTGTACTAAGCACCTGGGAGAGTACAATAAAACAGAGTTGGTATATCTATCTGGTCGTTTAAAAGTCACAGATGTGACAGGCAAAGATAAAGCACACTTATGTTTCAAATAGCAATCGGGGTGACGTGAAAAAATCTAAGCTCTTTTTTCTTTATTTTGAAAAAAAAGGTTGGAGATCTTTTCAGCTCTCCTTACGGGTACTCTGAAGATATTTCAGAGAAGCAGCATGGTGTAGTGGATAGAGCCGGGGCCTGGGATTCAGAAGGACCTGGGTTCTAATTTTGCCTCAGCCACATGTCTGCTGTGTGCCCTTGGGCAGGTCACTTCACGTCTCTGGGCCTCAGTTCCCTCACCTGGAAAATGGGGATAAAGACCGTGAGCCCCATGTGGGACGGGGAGTTTATCCAACACAGTTTGCTTGTATCCACCCCAGTGCTTAGTGCAGTGCCCGGCACAGAGTAAGCGCTTAACAAACACCACCGTTATCATTATTATTTTTCAATCACCGAATGGTGTTTATTGAACACTTAACAAATACCACAATTATTACATGAGGGAATTGTTTTTCTGAACCTCACTCTTTCCACCTTATCCACAGCAGGGTGGTGATGTACACTGCAAAGTGACTCCATCTACAAAGGGGGTTTTAAATAATTGGCACACCTCCAAGCCTTAATTAGGTCTGTAACTGCAAAATCTTTTATTTACAGCCAAGAAGAGGTAGGAAAAGCCCTCTGCCACCAGATATATTTTTGGAGTATATTTCTGCACTCTGCCGCTCCTCAATTTCTGTAAGGCACTTGTAGTGAGAGGGAGCCTAATAAATTAATCATGTTGGTATTGTAAAGCAGTATTATCTCCTTCTCCCTCTGACAGCCAAGTATTGTTAATTTAACCCGATGCGTCAGAGCCGCAGAAGACTTCAGAGAGACGGGTGATAAAATCTAGTGTTCTCCAAACACCACAGGCTGTCTTTCCACTTAGCCGAAAGACTCCACAGAAATCTCCCGAGTTGTAAAATATGAATTTCATAAATGATCTTTTTTTAAAAAAAATCATGTTTTTATCGTTCATCTTCAAAAACTTCAGGAGCCTGGCATTCTGGAGGTAGGATTCATTGCCTTTTAGACTGTGAGCCCACTGTTGGGTAGGGACTGTCTCTATATGTTGCCAACTTGTACTTCCCAAGCGTTTAGTACAGTGCTCTGCACACAGTAAGCGCTCAATAAATATGATTGATCGATTGATTGATTGCCGTGCTGCCTAATAGTAGCTGTGTTGTCTAGCAGAAAGAGCTCAGTCCTGGGAGTCATAGGGCCTGGGTTCTAATCTCCACTCAGCTACTTGCCAGCTGTGTGACCTTGGGCAAGTCACTCCACTTCTCTGTTCCCTCAGCTTCCTCATCAGCAAAATGGGGGCAGGGATTCATTATTTGTTCTCCCTTCTGCTTAGACTGTGAATCCTGTGTGGGACAGGGACTGTGTCTGATGTGATTACCCTGTATCTATCACAGCACAGTGCTTGACGCATAGTAAGTGCTTAACAAATGCCACATGAGAAGCAGCGTGGCTCAGTGGAAAAGAGCATGGGCTTTGGAGTCAGGGGTCATGGGTTCAAATCCCGGCTCTGCCAGTTGTCAGCTATGTGACTTTGGGCAAGTCACTTCACTTCTCTGGGCCTCAGTTCCCTCATCTGTAAAATGGGGATTAAGACTGTGAGCCCCCTGGGGGACAACCTAATCACCTTGTAACCTTCCCAGCACTTAGAACAGTGCTTTGCACATAGTAAGCGCTTAATAAATGTTATTATTATTATTATTATTATTACAGTGCACTCCCCTTACCTACCCCTCTCATGTCTTCTTCCCCTTGTCAAAAATCTCCAGACTTCATACTCCTGTAGGAGAGGAATCTGGGACAAATGAAAGACAGTTCCCATAAGAGTTGGGAGGGAAGGTTGATTTGGGTATCTGTTTATTCTAGCCCAGCTGAATTTTCTAGATGTCACAAAACATCTGACTTTATTCTAGATGTTAATGACTCCTGTTGGCCCTTTCTACTTCCACGATTGAGGGGTACCTCAATCAAGAGTATGTGTCGAGTGCTTAACTCTGTGCAGAGCACTCTTCAGAGAAGCAGCCTGGCTCAGTGGAAAGAACACCGGTTTGGGCATCAAAAGTCATGGGTTCAAATCCCTGCTCCACCATTTGTCAGCTGTGTGACGTTAGGCAAGCCACTTCACTTCTCTGTGCCTCAGTTACCTCATCTGTCAAATGGGGATTAAGACTTTGAGCCCCACGTGGGACAACCTGATCACCTTGTATCCCCCCAGCACTTAGAACAGTGCTTTGCACATAATAAGTGCTTAATAAATGCCATCTTCATTATTATCATTATATTAGAGGATCCTAGTTCCTCAGAGTAGAGAAGCAGTGTGGCCTAGTGGAAAGAGCCCTGGCTTGGGAGTCAGCAGACCTGGGTTCTAATTTCGGCTCTGCCACTGAATTTGTGTGACCTTGGGCAAGTCACTTAGCTTCTCTGGGCCTCCATTTTCTCATCTGTAAAATGGGGATTAAATATAATCAATCAATGGTATTTCTTGAGTGTTTATTATGTGCAGAGTGATCAATTAATCAGTCAAGCTTATTGAGCGCCTTCTGTGTTCAGAGCACTGTACTAAGCATTTAGGAGAATACAATACAACAGAATTCACAGATATGTACCCTGCCAATAATGAGCTGACAGTCTAGAGGGGGAACTGTACAGTGCCATTCTCATTCCCCTTCTATCTATCAATCATATTTATTGAGCACTTACTGTGTGCAGAGCACTGTACTAAGCGCTTGGGAAGTACAAGTTGGCAACATATAGAGACAGTCCCTACCCAACAGTGGGCTCACAGTCTAGAATTCCCTTTAGGACAGGGAATGTATCCTCTCTGGTTATCTTATGTCTACTCCAGTGCTTTGTACAGTGCTAAGCACATAGAAAGTGCTTAACACGTCCAACAATTATCATTATTATTATCATTTTATTATCAGTGGACATGACTGTGATTCCATATGCTGAATTAATGCCAGCTATAGTAGTCTTCACATATTTTTTGTGCCCTTTCCCACTCCAGCTAAACTGATTTGTGGTGAGAAGCTTTACAGGATTTAGAAAACAAATTGTCCTGGTTGGGCTTTTTCTTTCCCGGCTGAAAATCACAGTGGCGAAAGTGAATAGGATTAAGACGTCTCAACTCACAGATCTGAGACTCATTCAACCCGATTTGCTTGTATCCACCCCAGTGCTTAGTACAGTGCCTGGCACATAGTGAGCACTTAACAAGTAACATTATTATTATTATTATTATTATGATTATTATTATTATTCTCCTGCTATAAGGACTGATCGAGGTCTGTGGCTTAATGGCTTAATCTAAAAGAGTTAAGTTCAGTGGAGAGGGCAGTGTTGGAAAGCCCCAGCAATACAAGGAAGCGTTTCTCTTATTGTAGTCACCTGAGAGGAAGAAGTTCACTGGAAAATAGAAAGTGGAAATTGGCAGGTGGTGGCTTTGAAAAATAGCCTGGGAAAGGCAGGCTTTACTATGCAATTCAGAGACCTTGTCAAATTAGCACTTCTGAGAAAAGGAGGTTGGGAAAGTGATACACAAAAACGGTACTGAAAATGATGGTGTTTTAATATTAAGGGTTTGCTATGTACTGAGCATTGGGCTACAAGGGAATCAAACCAGACTCTTCATTCATTCATTCAATTGTATTTATTGAGCTCTTACTGTTCATTTAGTCACATTTATTGAGCACCTACTGTGTGCAGAGCACTGTACTAAGCGCTTGGGCTAGTGCAGTATAACAATAAACAGACACATTCCCTGCCACAGTGAGGTTATAGTCTTGAAGGGGAAGTCAGACATTAATAGAAATAAATGTGACCAATATGGATATAAGGGCTGTGGGGCTGGGAGGGGGGGATGAATAAAGGGAGCACGTCAGGGTGACACAGAGGAGGAGAAGAGGAAAGGGGGGCTTAGTCAGGGAAGGCCTCTTGGAGAAGATGGGCCTTTAATAAAGCACTGAAGGCTGGGGAGAGTCATTGTCCGTCAGATATGAGGAGTGAGAATGTTCCAGGCCAGAGGTAGGATGTGGGCGAGGGGTCGGCGGCGAGATAGACGCGATTGAGGTACAGTGGGAAGTTTGGCATCTGAGGAGCAAAGCGTGTGGGCTGGGCTGTAGTAGGAGAGTAGTGAAGTGAGTAATCTGATAGGGAAGGAGAGTGGGGATCTTAGCCCCATTTTACAGATGAGGAAACTGAGGCCCAGAGAGGTTAAGTGACATAGCCAGGGCTACACAGCAAGACTGGGGCAGAGCTTGGGTTGTGTCTATGAGCGTCAGAGATTGCGTTGGGAGTCTGCCTGTGTGTGAGCCTCTATAGGAGTGGATGTGTTGTGTGTGAGAGGGGGTGTGAGTGAGGTGTGTGCATGTGGGTGTTTGACTCTGCAAGCTTCAACTTTGCATGGTTTTTGTTGGATTTCCTCCCGAGCAATCTGCTCTGCATCTGTCCCTTATCTGGGCGATTTTGTTCTAATGTCTGCAGGGGTGACTTGGGGATTTCCTCTTCCTTGGGGGCCTGCTTGGATTGGCAGATCCAATTTAGCTCCCCTACCCTGCCATCTCCAGGAAGCAGACTCAGGGCAAACGCTACCATTTTATTTTATTTTATTTTGTTAGTATGTTTGGTTTTGTTCTCTGTCTCCCCCTTTTAGACTGTGAGCCCACTGTTGGGTAGGGACTGTCTCTATATGTTGCCAATTTGTACTTCCCAAGCGCTTAGTACAGTGCTCTGCACATAGTAAGCGCTCAATAAATACGATTGATGATGATGATAATGATGATACCATTTCCCCTAAAAGCCTGGATCACAAAATTCAGGAAGAGAAAACGGGTTTAATAACAATAATTACGGTACTTGTTAAGCCCTTACTCTGTGCCAAGCACTGTTCTAAGCATTGGGGTAGATACAAGCTAATCAGGTTGGATACAGTCCCTGTCCCCCATGGGGCTTACAGTCTTAGTCCCCATTTTCCAGATGAGGTAACTGAGGCCCAGAGAAGTGAAGTGGCTTGCCCAAGGTCACACAACAAACAGGTGGCATTAGAACCCAGGTCCTTCTGACTCCCGGCCCGGGCTCTATCCACTAAACCACGCTGTCCACAAGATCCCAGATTAGCATCCAAGTGGCCTGAACTTCCTTGTTTACTTGCCCTTTTCTACCCTGTGTCCCCCCTACTAGGTAAACAACCCTCCTTAGTCTGTCCACTCCTACTGAATCAATACCTGGGAACCCAGATGGGACAGGGACAAAGAACAGTCTCAAGTGGAAGACTTTCTTTTTAAGGTTGAAAATGGGATTTCTGGCTAATTCCCATGGAGGAAGGGGTCAGCAGAATCCAAGAGGATGTAAAAAAAAAAAAAGCCACAAGGGTTAGATCATAATAATAATGATGTTATTTGTGAAGCACTTACTACGAGTCAAGCACTGTGCTAAGTGCAAGGTAATTGGGTTGGACGCAGACGCTGTCCCACAAAAGGCTCACAGTCTGAATCGCCATTTTGCAAGTGAGGGAACTGAGGCACAGAGAAGTGAAATGACTTGCCTCAAGTCACACAGCAGACAAGTGGCGGAGCTGGATTAGAACCCACTCCTGGGCGCGGGCTCTTACCACTAGGCTATAGATCAGTGGGTCCATCCAACTTGGTATTCCAGCTCCTTCAAAAAAACCAAAGGAGGAAGAGCGGGATGATTGATCTTGACATCCATCCTAATGGGTGGACCGTGTAGCATTCCTAGTGCTTTCTTCCCCATCCCTAACTTTTCCTTAGGTAAACTATAGCTTTAGGTAGGGTCCAGGGTAGCAGGCTGGAAGAACCCACAGGGGTTGGGAAGAGCAGCAGATGAGTACTGGATGGGAAGATGGCACCTCACCCCAAGTCCAGTAAGTAGCTTTGTCCCCGTGGCCCTGGAAATTGGGAGTAGGGAAGCTTCTCATCGTGTCACATCTTTGGTTTCCACATGGCCAAATGGATAGAGTCTGGTCATGGGAGCCCAAAGGTCATGGGTTCTAATGGGTTCTGATGGGACATCTGACCCAGTTTGTTTGTAGCCACCCCAGCGCTCAATACAGTGCCTGGCACCTGGTGAGCGCTTAACAAATACCACAAGGGAGGAGGAAAAGCAAGACTGCAGGGAAAGAGAGCAAACACTTGAATATAGCAGCTAGGGAGGGAAGAAGGGAGTGGGAGAAGAGGAAAGCTTAATTGGGGAAGGCCTCTTGGAGGAGGAAGTGCCTTCAGTAAGTATTTGAAGTGGGGGAAAGTCATTGTCTGTCTGACAATTATAGGTCCATCCCGGTTCACCTCCTCCTCACATCGTCCCGCAAGCTGGAATTCCCCAAATCCCCCCTTGAGCCCGACCCCAGATCAACGCATATTTCACTGGCTCTCGGACTTGGGTAGGGAAGTCAAAAGGATGAGCTGAGAAAGTTTTGTGGTCCTCTAGACTATAAGTCCCCTCTCAGGGTCACACCTGGAGAGTTTCCAGTCCTCTACCAGTCTCGGCTAAGGGAGGGAGAGTCAAGCCGAGGCCCGTCCAGTCCATTCCTAGCTTGGGCAGTGGCTAGCGAGTGGCAGGCCATCTGCTACAAGGCAAAACTCCCCCGTGCTGGGCAGCAGTGGCCTGGGAGAGAGTCGAGGGCAGAGATTCAAGTTTACTGGGTGGAAGGAGGCAATGGTAAACTGGATTTTTACCAAGAAATCTGTGGATCCACTACCGGAACGATGGCAGACGGAGAGCAGGGCGTTCTGGGAGAGATGTGTCCGTGTTGTCGCTATGGTCGGAAATGACTCGACGGCATAAAACAAGATTATAAGCTTGTTGTGGGCTCCCAAGTGCTTAGAACAGTGCTCTGCACACAGGAAGCGCTCAATAAATGCGATTGATTTGCATGAATGGTGTCTTCTCGGTTTCACTTTCTTCTGATTCTCCTTGCAAAGGTCCTAGGGAAAAAGCCAGAGCTTCCGGAAGGAGATGACAACGACGACAGTGTGGCAGATGTCACCAACAGGAAGATGGCTCAGCTCTACATGGTGAGCTCGGGGGTTAATAATCATCGTCATCATAATAATTGTGGTATCTGTTAAGTGCTTACTACGTGCCAGACACTGTACTAAGGGCTGGGGTGGATCCAGTTGGACACAGTCCCTGACCCATATGGGGCTCACAGTCTCAATCCCCAGTGGCTCAGTGGAAAGAGCACGGGCTTTGGAGTCTGAGGTCATGGGTTCAAATCCCGACTCCGCCACATGTCTGCTGTGTGACCTTGGGCAAGTCACTTAACTTCTCGGAGCCTCAGTTACCTCATCTGTAAAATGGAGATGATGACTGGTGAGCCCCATGTGGGACAACCTGATCACCTTGTATCCCCCCCAGCACTTAGAACAGTGCTTTGCACATAGTAAGCGCTTAACAAATGCCATTATTATTATTATTATTATTATTATTAAATGAGAATACCTGAGGCCCGGGGAAGTGAAGTGATTCACCCAAGGCCACCCATCAGACGAGTGACAGAGCCAGGATTGGAACTCATGACTTTCTGACTCCCAAGCCTGGGCTCTCTCCACTTCACCATGCTGCTTCTGACTGTATGACGGTTGGCAGTTGACTAGTTGTAGTCTCCTTAATAATAATAATAATTGTGGTATTTGAAAAACGCTTACCATGTGCCCGCTTTCTAAGCACCAGGGTAGTTACAAGATAATCGGTTTGGACCCAGTCCGTGTCCCACAGGGGGCTGACCTTCTTAATTACCATTTTACAAATGGGGGAACTGAGGCCCAGAGAAGTGACTTACCCAAGGTCACACAGAAGGCAAGTGGCAGAGCCGGGATTAGAACCCAGGTCTTTCTAACTCCCAGGCCCTGGATCCATCCACCAGGTCATGGTGTTTCTCCCACTGGTTGTGATTTTCCAGGGAAATTTTATGCCCCACAGCAGTATTTTAAGCCTACACCATTTTTCTCCAATGAGTGCAGAGCCAGAATTGCCTTCTCCAGGAACATCAGGTATTAACGATTTACCAGTGACCTCAGCGGGTAGAGAAAAGTGGGCAGCAATCAGAGCAGCACAGCATGGAAAGTTCCCGTTAAAAAAGAATCAGGAAGCTTATCTCTAGGAGAAAATGGCTTTCAGGGTCCATCAGTTAATGATATTTATTGAGCGTTTACCTGGTGCAGAGCATTGGGAGAGTAAAGTCAGTAGACACAATCCCTTTCCTCAAGAAGTTTAGGTTACTGTGTGCAGAACACTCTACTAAGCGCTCAGAAGAGTACAGTGGAGTAGATACAATCCCTGCCCTCAAGGAGCTGACATCCAACTGTGTCTGAAGTCAAGTTGGCAACATATAGAGACGGTCCCTACCCAACAACGGGCTCGCAGTCTAGAAGGGGGAGACAGGCAACAAAACAAAACAATGCGGACAGGTGTCAAATCAACAGAATAAATAGAAGTAAAGCTAGATGCACGTCATTAACAAAATAAATAGAATAGTAAATATGTACAAGTAAAATAGAGTAATAAATCTGTACAAACAGATATATCGGTGCTGTGGGGAGGGGAAGGAGGTAGGGCGGGGGGGATGGGGAGGAGGAGAGGAAAAAGGGGGCTCAGTGCAGGAAGGCCTCCTGGAGGAGGTGAGCGCTCAGTAGGATTTTGAAGGGAGGAAGAGAGCTAGCTTGGCGGATGGGCAGAGGGAGGACATTCCGGGCCAGGGGGAGGACGTGGGCCGGGGTTCGACGGCGGGACAGGTGAGAACGAGGTACAGTGAGGAGGTTAGCTGTAGAGGAGAAGAGTACTTCCCAAGCGCTTAGTACAGTGCTCTGCACACAGTAAGCGCTCAATAAATACGATTGAATGAACTGAGCACCGTATGAAGCACTTGGGAGAGTACAATAGAGTAGGTCGACATGATCCCTGCCCTCAAGGAGTTTAGCCTACTGGGTGCCAAGCACTACACTAAATGCTTGGGATAGTACAGCTTAATAAATAGGCACAAAAAGATTCTGGCCTCAAGAAGCTTACAGTTTATTATGTCCGAGCACTGTATAAAGCGTTTAGAAGAGTAAACAGACACAATTTATTCAGTCATTCACTCGTATTTATTGAGTGTTTACTTTCTGCAGAGCATTCATTCATTCATTCAGTAGTATTTATTGAGCTATTACTGTGTGCAGAGCACTGTACTAAGCACTTGGGAAGTCCAAGTTGGCAACATATAGAGACGGTCCCTACCCAACAGCAAGTTCACAGTCTAGAAGGGGGAGACAGACAACAAAACAAAACATATTAACAAAATAAAATAGAATAAATATGTACAAATAAAATAGAGTAATAAATATGTACAAACATATATACATATATACAAAGCACTGTACTAAGCTCTTGGAAAGTACAATTCAGCAACAAATAGAGATAATCCGTACCCCACAACGGGCTCACAGTCTACCCTGCCCTCAAGGAGGGTACAGTCTAGAAATAGTCGAGGCAAGAAACTGCTCAGACAGTCCAAACAGACTATGTTGTCCTGATATTTGAGAAATTGAAGGGAAAATATCTTGTTTACAGGTGTAATCTAGAGAGGCAGCATGGCCTAGTGGCTAGAGCCCAGGCCCGGGAGTCAGAAGGACCTGGGTTCTAATTACGGCTCCGCTGCTTGTCTGTGGGGTGACCTTGGTCAAGTCACTTCACTTCTCTGGGCCTCAGTTCCCTCATCTGTAAAATGGGGTTTAAGATTGTGAGTTCCATGTGGCACAGGGACTGTGTTCAATCTGATTACTTTGGATCTACCCCAGTGCTTAGAACAGTGCCTGGCACATAGTAAGAGATTAACAAATACTGTTTAAAAAGAAAAAAAAATAGTGTTATGACACTTCAGAAAGCAGAGTGAATAATTGTTTTATTTTCATTGTTCCCATGGACTTCTAGTTGCACGTGGCTTGTGACTGGATCTGATATTTATCTAACAAAGGCATCGGAGTGCGATTTCAAAAAATTCCTAGACGAAAGTGACTTTAGAATTGAAAGCAGCTTGATGAGACTTATTCGCCCACTTGTAATTCACTCAACAGGAAGCTTGCCTTGCAGTCCTAACTATTCCTACTTAAAAGTTCTCTACTTTTTTAAGTAAAACAAAATTTAAAAGTCACTCAGTTTAAATGAACTGGCGCAATTCAAGAAACTCACTGGGGTCATGCAGAATTTGCTTGTTTGGCCATTACAAAAGAAGATATTGAATGAATGTACCCTCCCAAGTGCTCAGTAGGGTGCTCTGCACATTGTAAGCTCTCAACAAACTGATTAATGTGAATTGCAAAGTCACAACGGAGAAAAGCCAAGAATGGGAAGGGGGATAGTTTCCTGGTAATTCAGCCACTGAACTGCAAAACCTGTGTGATCAACTCGAAACTGGTGGCTTCGCTCCCTCTTTTGGAAGGTTTCTGAAGTGCTGTCAAACTTAAACGTTTAGTAAATTGTCAGAAAGTCATTAATAATAATAATTGCGGTATTTGTCAAGCACTCTCCCAAATGCTGGGGCAGGTACCGATAATCAGGTCGGACACCATCTGTGCCCCATCCAGGGCTCACGGTCCAAGTAGGAAGGAGAACAGACATTGACTCCCCATTTTGCAGATGAGAAAACTGAGGCACGGAGAAGGGAATCAATCAATAGTATTTATTGAGCGCTTACTGTGTGCAGAGCACTGTACTAAGTGCTTGGGAAGTACAAGTTGGCAACATATAGAGACAGTCCCTACCCAACAGTGGGCTCACAGTCTAAAAAAGGGGAGACAGAGGACAAAATCAAAACATACTAACAAAATAAAATAAATAGACTAGAAATGTACAAGTAAAATAAATAAATAAATAAATAGAGTAATAAATATGTACAAACATATATACATATATACAGGTGCTGTGGGGAAGGGAAGGAGGTAAGATAGGGGATGGAGAGGGGGACAGGAAATTAATGGCATTTATTAAGCGCTTACTATGTGCAAATCACTGTTCTAAGCACTGGGGAGGTTACGAGGTGATCAGGTTGTCCCACGGGGGGCTCACAGTCTTAATCCCCATTTTACAGATGAGGTAACTGAGGCACACAGAGAAGTTAAATGACTTGCCCAAAGTCACACAGCTGACAGTTGGCAGAGCTGGGATTTGAACCCATGATCTCTGACTCCAAAGCCCGGGCTCTTTCCACTGAGCCACGCTGCTTCTTGGCCAAGGGCACACAGCAGACAAGTGGCAGAGCTGGGATCAGAACCCAGGTCCTCCGACACCCAGGCCATATTCTTTCCACAATGCCATGCATTTTCCTCAAACAAGCACAACTACAGAGTCAACAAATAGATTTTGAGCGATATTCTGTTGGACAGAAAGTCTATAAAAATTACATTACTCTCAAAAGGCTTATTGATGATCAGTTTTCAGGAGTGTGAGTAATGCAAATTTAAAGGGTTATGCATCTACATAGTACAGTGCTCAGCGCATAGTAAGTGCTGATAAATACCATTGAGAAGAAGCATGGCATATTGGTTAGATCCTGGGCCTGGGTGTTAGAAGGTCATAAGTACTAAACCCAGCTCTGCCACTTGTCTGCTCTGTGACCTTGGGCAGGTCATTTCGCTTCCCTGTGCCTCAGTTCCCTCGTCTGTAAAATGGGGATTGAGACTGTGAGTCCACGTGGGACAGGGACTATGTCCAACCTGATTTGCTTGAATCCATCCCGGGACTTAATACAGTGCCTGGCACGGAGCAAACATTTGACAAATACCATAAATGCTATTATCATTATTATTATTATTGCCATTGATTGATTGATTATGCATTAGAACAATTTGCTGCTTTTAGTCTTTGGTTCATATAGTTTTAAATCTTTGCCATATACAACCTAGTGGCTTGCTAAACTATAAGAGAAAAATAGATGGGATAAACACCTTGAACAGTGTGGCCTTTATGATAGCAAGCCTCTAAGGGTGTTACCATTCCAGAAAACAAGGAAATCTTTGCTGAATTAACGTTCCCCAGGGCGAGAGTATTGAAAATTCAGTTTAGAGAAATTTGTAATTTTTAATCTTTGGTCCATGTTTATAGTAGCCATATAATAACAATAACAATTTAATGTAATAACAATAATAATGATAGAGAAGCAGTGTGTCCTAGTGGAAAGAACGTGGGCCTAAGAGTGACAGGTTGTAATGCTGGCTCTGCCAGTTGCTGGCTGGGTGACCTTGAGCAAGTCACTTAACTGCTCTGTGCCTCAGTTTCCTCAACTGTAAAATGGGGATTCAACCCCATTTCTGCCTTGTACTCAGACTGTGAACCCTTTCTCTACCCCAGCGCTTAGAACAGTGCTTGACACATAGTAAGCGCTTAATAAATGCCAGAAAAAAATTAAAAATAACCAAATGGTAAACCCTAAGACAGGAGAAATTAAACCTTTGATTAGCGATTTGGGTTAACGCTAGAAAAACCATAAACAAGTCTGCACTTTGAGATGATCCAATCTGAAGAATGATCCACCTTCAACTGAGGCACCTGTTTAAATAGATGGATAAATCGGAATCGATCAATATTTAATATCACCGCTTCTAAGGAATTACGTTGTAGACATTTCTCTGGTTGCTAATTGTGCATAATTAAGGTAGTGTGCACTTAGTTGAGCTGAGAATCTTTAAGAAACAATGGTGCCAGCAATTAAAACAATTGTTCTTGCTGATGCAACTAAACAGAAACAAGTTTAGCAAGGTCCTCTTTGGGAAGAACAATATTTCTACTATATGGTTTTAATAGACTAACAAAGTAGCGCTGTTTGGGTTAAAAAAAATCCATCCCCCATCCTTATTTTTCCTCAGTGTTCCTGAGAAAGACACAAATCAGGGCAGTATACTCTTCTTGTACACACTCCTAAACTGTGAGCCTGCTGTTGGGTAGGGACTGTCTCTATGTGTTGCCGACTTGTACTTCCCAAGCGCTTAGTACAGTGCTCTGCACACAGTAAGCGCTCAATAAATGTGATTGATTGATTGATTGATTCTTGTAAATCTTCAAGCCAAACTCCCAGAAGCCTCCTCTCCTGAGCAGGGCCGGTCAATTAACTGGAGGGAGCACTTAGCGTCTTCATTTCCCTTCCTTTAATGCAGCGTGGCTCTATGGAAAGAGACCAGGCTTTGGAGTCAGAGGTCATGGGTTCAAATCCCGGCTCCGCCAATTGTCAGCTGTGTGACTTTGGGCAAGTCGCTTAACTCCTCTGTGCCTCAGTTACCTCATCTGGAAAATGGGGATTAAGACTGTAAGCCCTCTGTGGGACAACCTGATTACCTTGTAATCTCCTCAGCACTTAGAACAGTGCTTTGCACATAGTAAGTGCTTAATACATACCATCATTATTGTTATTATTAATCATACAGACTATCGTTGTTATTGTCTTTATTATCATGTACAGTGCCTACCACTCTGAGGTGCTTAATAGTTGCCAGTGGTTGATAGATTCATCTGCTCCCAATCTGCTCTGATTTCCCTTCCTTCATAATATTAGTAATAGCAATAATAATAATAACTATAATAATAGTACTTGTTAAGGGCTTAGTATGCACCAAGCAGTCCTGGGGTCCAAGGTAATCAGGTTGGACATAGTCCCTGTCCCACATGGGGCTCACAGTCTAAGTAGGAGGGAGTAGGATTTAATCCTCATTTTACAGATGAGGTTAATGAGGCCTGGAGAAGTTAAATGACTTACCCAAGGCCACACAGCAGACAAGTGGCAGAGCCAGGATTAGAACCCAAGTCCTCGGACCCCCAGGCCCCGGCTCTTTCCTTGAAACCACGCCCCCCCGATTACAAACTTGTTTTCGATCCGTCAATCAATGGTATTTATTAAAAGGTTACCGTGTGCAGAACCCTGTACTAGACGCTTGGGAAAGTACAGTAGAGTAGAGTTGGTAGAGGCAGCGATGCCCTGATGATTCATTTTGAAACACCAAAGTCACCTGCGATGTTTCACGCTGCTCATTTAGGTTTCGGATGCAAGTGGGTCGATGAAGGTTACCCTGGTGGCGGAGGAGAATCCTTTCTCCAGGAAGCTTCTCCTGTCGGAAGAGTGCTTTATCCTGGACTACGGCCAAGCCAGACAGATTTTCGTGTGGAAAGGTGAGGATAGAGACTTTTAGACTGTGAGCTCACTATTGGGTAGGGACCGTCTCTATATGTTGCCAACTTGTACTTCCCAAGCGCTTAGTACAGTGCTCTGCACACAGTACGTACTCAATAAATACGATTGATGATAGAGGGACGGACCGGGGCTGAGGCCCAGGGGCAGCCTTCCCGGGAAACTGCAAGGCAAATCAAAGGTCAAGCTCAGCCCCTTGTCTGCTGTGTGACCTTGGGTAAGTCACTTTACTTCTCCGGCCCTCACTGACCTCATCTGTAAAACGGGGTTTGAGACGACGAGCCCCACGCGGGACAGGGACTGTGTCCAGCTTGATTTACTTGTAATAATAATAATAATGATGGTATTTCTTAAGCGCTTACTATGTGCTTACACTGTTCCAAGCGCTGGGGAGGTTACAAGGTGAGCAGGTTGTCCCATGGTGGGCTTACAGTCTTAATCCCCATTTTCCAGATGTGGTAACTGAGGCACAGAGAAGTGAAGTGACTTGCCCAAAGTCACACAGCTGACAAATGGCGGAGCTGGGATTTGAACCCATGACCTCTGACTCCAAAGCCCGGGCTCTGTCCACTGAGCCACGCTGCTTCTCTACTTGTAACCACCCCAGCGCTCAGTACGGTTCCCCGTACATAGTAAGCTCTTAACAAATACCACAGTTAATTAATGAATTAAATCACTTCACTGCTCCGTGCCTCTGTTACCTCATCTGTATAATGGAGATTAAGATCGTGAGCCTCACGCGGGACATGGGCTGTGGCCAATCCATTTAGCTTGTATCTACCCCAGTGCTTAGTACAGTGCCTGGCACGTAGTAAGCACTTAACAAATAACACAATCAATTAATTAAATCACTTCACTTCTCTGTGCCCCAGTTACCTCATCTGTAAAACGGGAATTAAGATTGTGAGCTCCATGCAGCCCGTGGACTGTGTCCAATCTGATTGGCTTGTATCTACCCCAGCACTTAGTACAGTGCCCGGCACACAGTAAGGGCTTAACAAATATCATTTTAAAAAACCCAAAAAAACAAGACCACCCCATTAATGGGTCAAACATCGGGGGACACATCCCACCGGACAGTCCGGCTTTCAGTCAATCAATAAATTAATCATTAGTATTTATGGAGCACTTACTGTCTAGATTGTAAACTCGTCGTGAGCAGGGAAGTGTCTGTTTATTGTTGTATTGTACTCTCCTAAGCGCTTAGTAAGGTGTTCTGCGCACAGTAAGTGCTCAATAAATACGGTTGATGGAATGACTGACTGTGCAGAGCACTGTACTGAGTGTTTGGCAGAGTACAATAGAGTGAGAATGCAAATGAACCCTGCCCTCTAGGAGCTTTTACAGTCTAGCTGGGGAGATGGACAGGAAAGTACATTTCAAGGGTGGGGAAGCCACTGAGTTTATAAATCTTTTAGACTGTGAGCCCACTCTTTTAGACTGTGAGCCCGCTGTTGGGTAGGGACTGTCTCTATATGTTGCCAATTTGTACTTCCCAAGCGCTTAGTACAGTGCTCTGCACATAGTAAGCGCTCAATAAATACGATTGATGATGATGATGATGATAAATATGAGTATGAGGTGCGGGAGTGGTGGGGAGACTAGGGATGTGAACTCATGATAATAATAAAAATAACAATGGTATTCATTAAGCGCTTACAGGCACTGTACTAAGGGCTAGAGGCACGTGGCTCGGTAGAGAAGCAGCATGGCTCAGTGGAAAGAGCATGGGCTTTAGAGTCAGAGGTCATGGGTTCACATCCCAGCTCCACCAATTGCCAGCTGTGTGACTTTGGGCAAGTCACTTCACTTCTCTGGGCCTCAGTTACCTCATCTGTAAAATGGGGATGAAGACTGTGAGCCCCACATGGAACAACCTGTTCACCTTGTAACCTCCACAGTGCTTAGAACAGTGCTTTGCACATAGTAAGTGCTTAATAAATGCTATCATCATTATTATTATTATTACTAAGCTGTGGACAAGGGTTTCATTCATTCAATCGTATTTTTTGAGCGCTTACTAGATGCAGAGGGTTAAAGAGGCAGTTGGAGAGAAGCAAAGGGAGAAGATATAATAATGATGGCATTTGTTAAGCACTTACTATGTGCAAAGCACTGTTCTAAGCGCTGGGGGGATACAAGGTAATCAGGTTGTCCCACGTGGGGCTCACAGTCTTAATCCCCATTTTACAGATGAGGTAACTGAGGCATAGAGAAGTTAAGCGACTTGCCCAAAGTCACTTAAAGCAGACAAATGGTGGAGCCAGGATTAGAACCCATGACCTCTGACTCCCAAGCCCAGGATCTTTCTACTGAGCCACGCTGAGAGGTTATTCACGGAAGGCTTCCTGGGGGACGTAATAATAACTGTGGTATTCAGCACTTACTATAATAATAATATAATAATAATGGCATTTATTAAGCGCTTACTCTGTGCAAAGCACTGTTCTAAGCGCTGGGGAGGTTACAAGGTGATCAGGTTGTCCCATGGGGGGCTCACAGTCTGCATCCCCATTTTACAGATGAGGTAACTGAGGCTCAGAGAAGTTAAGTGACTTGCCCAAGGTCACACAGCAGACATGTGGCGGAGCTGGGATTCGAACCCATGACCTCTGACTCCAAAACCCTAGCTCTTTCCACTGAGCCACGCTGCTTCTTCGCTGCTTCTACTATGCGCCTGGCAGTGTACTAAGCCCTCAGGTGGATATAAGCCAATCGGGTTGGACACTGTCTCTGTCCCGCATGGGACTCAGGATCTTAATCCCCATTTTATAGTCGTGGTAGATGAGGCAGAGTGAAGTGACTTGGCCCAGAACACACAGCGGACAAGTGGTGGAGGCGGGATTAGAACCCAGGTCTTTCTGACGCCCAGGCCCGGTCTCTACCCACTAGGCCACGCTGCTGACTCTTCTGTTTTCTGGGTTCCTTTCTCTGTGGTATTTTTCTCAGCTCCCACCTCCAGGCCTTTTCACAGAGTAAGCGCCCGATTGACTGAGACTCCCATTTACAGGAACCTGAGATTCTCTGAAACACGGAATATCGGTCAGTCAGCCAGTCCGTCGCATTTATTGAGCCCTTACTTTGTGCAGAGCACTGTCCTAAGCACTTGGGAGAGTAGAAAATAACAATATAACAGACACATTCCCTGCCCACAATAAGCTGACAGTCTAGAGGGGGAGATGACATTAATAGAAATAAATGCAATTATGGATATGGACATAAAAGAAGCAGTGTGGCTCAGTGGAAAGAGCATGGGCTTTGGAGTCAGAGGTCATGGGTTCAAATCCCGGCTCCACCACTTGTCTGCTGTGTGACTTGGGGCAAGTCACTTAACTTCTCTGTGCCTCAGTTCCCTCATCTGTAAAATGGGGATGAAGACTGCAAGCCCCCTGTGGGACAACCTGATCACTTGTAACCTCCCCAGCGCTTAGAACAGTGCTTTGCACATAGTAAGTGCTTCATAACTGCCATTATTATAATTATTATTAAAATGGGGATTACGACTGTGAGCCCCCTGTGGGACAACCTGATCACCTTGTAACCTCTCCAGCGCTTAGAACAGTGCTTTGCACATAGTAAGTGCTTAATAAATGCCATTATTATTATTATCATTATAAAGGCTCTGGGGCTGGGAGGAGGATAGGTGGTGAATAAAGGGAACAAGTCATTCATTCATTCAATCGTATTCATTGAGTGCTTACTGTGTGCAAAGCACTGTACTAAGTGCTTGGGCGGTACTAAGAGCTTGGAAGTCAGCCAGTCAGTCAGTGGGTTTTTTTGAGCACTTAATGTGTGCAGAGCACTGGACTAAGTGCTTGGGAGAGTCCAATACAACAATAAAGAGGCACATTCCCTGCCCACAACGAGCTCACAGTCTAGCTGGGAGACTTTAGCAGTCCATCAATCGATAATTCAATCTGGGCTTTGCTATTCCAGGCAAAGATGCTAACCCCCAGGAGAGAAAGGCAGCTATGAAAACAGCTGAAGATTTCCTACAGAAAATGAATTACCCTGCCAACACCCAGGTATATATTTTGTGGGGGTTTGGGGTTTTTTTATGATATGTGTTGTCACTGTGATATTTGTTCATTCATTCATTCATTCAATCGTATTTATTGAGCGCTTACTGTGAGCAGAGCACTGTACTAAGCACTTGGGAAGTACAACTTGGCAACATATAGAGACGGTCCCTACGCAGGCACTTACCGTGTGCCAGACACTGTACTAATTGCCGGGGTGGATATAAGGAAATCAGGTTGGACCCAATCCCTGTCCCACATGGGGCTCACGGTCTTAATTCCCATTTTACAGATGAGGTAATTGAGGCCCAGAGAAGTGAAGTGAGTTACCGAAGGCCCCACAGCAGACAAGCGGTGGAGTCGGAATTAAAATCCATGACCTTCTGATTCCCAGGCCTGGGCTCTATCCACTATGCTATGCTGCTTACGTGCTTATTATGGGCCAGGTACCCTACTAAGCTCTGGATTAGATAATAATAACAATAATGATGGCATTTATTAAGTGCTTACTAGGTGCAAAGCACTGTTCTAAGCACTGGGGAGGTTACAAGGTGATCAGGTTGTCCCATGGGGGGCTCACAGTCTTAATCCCCATTGTACAGATGAGGGAACTGAGGCACAGAGAAGTGAAGTGACTTGCCCAAAGTCACACAGCTGACAATTGGCGAAGCTGGGATTTGAACCCCCGACCTCTGACTTCAAAGCCTGTGCTCCTTCCACTGAGCCACGCTGCTTCTCATATACAAGTGCTCACAGTCTAGAAGAGGGAGACAGACAACAAAACGAAACAAGTAGGCAGGTGTCCAAACCGTCAGAATAAATAGAATTAGAGCTATAGGCACATAGTTAATAAAATTAACAGAGTAGTAAATACATACAAGTAAAATGAAGAAATAAATATGTACATATATAAATATGTACAAATATGTTTTAGACTGTGAGCCCACTGTTGGGTAGGGACTGTCTCTATATGTTGCCAATTTGTACTTCCCAAACGCTTAGTACAGTGCTCTGCACACAGTAAGCGCTCAATAAATACGATTGATGATGATGATGTCCAGATCGAGGTCTGTTTTCCCTCTGTCCTACCTTCTTCCTTCTCGTTTCAGATTCAGATCCTTCCGGATGGAGGGGAGACGCCCATCTTCAAGCAGTTCTTCCGAGATTGGAGGGACAGAGACCAGAGCGAAGGGTTTGGGAAAGTGTGTGTCACTGAGAAGGTGGCCAGAATTCAAGAAATCCCATTCGATGCCAAAAAGTTACACGAGTGTCCGCGAATGGCTGCCCGGCATAACATGGTGGACGACGGCTCGGGGAAAGTGGAGGTAAAAATCCTGGTCCGTGCTAAGCGCTCCCTCTATGCTGAGCACTATACTAAGCGCTGGGGACTTAGACTGCGAGCCCACTCTTTTAGACTGTGAGCCCACTGTTGGGTAGGGAATGTCTCTATATGTTGCCAATTTGTACTTCCCAAGTGCTTAGTACAGTGCTCTGCACATAGTAAGCGCTCAATAAATGCGATTGATGATGATGATGATTGGGGAAGATACAAGATAATCGGGCCGGGCACAGTCCCTGTCCCTCACTGGGCTTACAGTCTAGGTAGACTAAAAAAAGCATGGCATAGTGGGAGTCAGGAGGTCGTGGGTTCTAATCCTGACTCCACCACTTGCCTTCCCTGTGACCCTGGGCAAGTCACTTCACGTCTCTGTGACTCAGTTTCCTCATCTCCGAAAAAGAGGTGGAGACTGTGAGCCCCACGTGGGACAGGGACTGTGTCCAACCCCAGTTGCTTGTATCCATTCCAGCGCGTAGGACAGTGCCTGGCACATAGTAACCACTTAACAAATACCATAATTATCATTAATAGAATTATTATAATTATTATATTATTATAATAATCTTATTATCATTATTTAGACCAAGTACACTAAATGGAGAAGCAGAGTGGCTTAGTGGAAAGAGCCCTTGCTTGGGAGTCAGAGGCCGTGAGTTCTAATCCCTCCTCCGCCACTTGTCAGCTGTGTGACTTTGAGCAAGTCACTTCATTCACTCATTCAATCGTATTTATTGAGCGCTTACTGTGTGCAGAGCACTATACTTCACTTCTCTGTACCTCAGTTCCCCCATCTGTAAAATGGGGATTTAGACTGTGAGCCCCACGTGGGACAACCTGATTACCTTGTATCTACCCCAGCGCTTAGAACAGAGTTTGGCACACTGGAAGCGCTTAAAAAATACCATTATTATTACTATTATTATTATTAAGTATGGACCAGGTATTCCTGAAATCTCATCTCCTCCGGGAGGTTTTCTCCTCTGAACTTCTAATGAACCCACCTTAAATCCCCCCACCACTTCAATTCTTTGTTTCTCACCTAACCCTCCATAGCACTTACATCCGTATCTTTTTATTTTTAATGGCATTTGTTTTTGGGTTTTTTTAATGGAATTTATTAAACGCTTACTATGTGCAAAGCACTGTTTGTTAAGGGCTTACTAGGTTCCAGGCACTGTACTAAGCTCTGAGGTAGATACAAGCTACTCAGTTTGGACACAGTCCATGTCCCACGTGGGGTCACAGTCTTAATCCCCCATTTTATTTTGTTAGTATGTTTTGTTTTGTTCTCCGTCTCCCCCTTTTAGACTGTGAGCCCACTGTTGGGTAGGGACTGTCTCTATATGTTGCCAACTTGTACTTCCCAAGTGCTTAGTACAGTGCTCTGCACACAGTAAGCGCTCAATAAATACGATTGATTGATTGATTGATTTCACAGATGAGGAATCTGAAGCACAGAGAAGCGAAGTGACTTGCCCAACGTCACACAGCAGACAAGAAGCAGAACCGGATTTAGTACCCACGACCGTCAGACTCCTGGGCCCATGCTCTATCCACTATACCGTGCTGCTTTTCTGTTTATTGTACTCTCCAAGCGCTTAATTCAGTGCTGTGCACACACTGAACGCTCAGTAAATACAACTGATTGATTGACTGATTGATTTCCCCTTTGCTCTCAGATCTGGCGTGTGGAAAGCCATGGGAGAATTCCCGTGGAGCCGGACACCTATGGAGAGTTTTATGGGGGAGATTGCTACATTATCCTCTACACCTACCCTAAAGGACAGATCATCTACACCTGGTGAGTTCCCCGGTCCTCCCTCCTCTTTATTGGACTCTCCCGAGCCCTTAGTTCAGTGCTCTGCACACAGTGAGCAGTCAGTACATCCCAGTGACAGATTAATTGAGTGTATCCTCGCTCGTTATCTTACCGAGGGGGATTCAATTTTACTACTTCATTCATTCATTCATATTTATTGAGCACTTACTGTGTGCAGAGCACTGTACTAAGCGCTTGGGAAGTAGAAGTCGGCAGCATATAGAGACGGTCCCTACCCAACAACGGGCTCACAGTCTAGAGGGGGGAGACAGACAACAAAACAAAGCATATAGACAGGTATCAAAACCGTCAGAATGAATAGAATCATAGCTATATGTACATCATTAACAAAATAAATACAATAGTAAATATGTACAAGTAAAATAAGTAGAGTAATAAATCTGTATAAATATATACAAGGGCTGTGGGGAGGGGAAGGAGGTAGGGCGGGGGGGTGGGGAGGAGGAGAGGAAAAATGGGGGGCAGTCTGGGAAGGCCTCCTGGAGGAGGTGAGCGTTGAGTAGGGCTTTGAAGGGAGGAAAAGAGCTAGTTTGGGGTATGGGGCAGATCCATGGGTTTATTCCATGGTGCAAAGGCTTCTGGGATGATGGACTCTACCTCATTCCCTCCTTCCTCCCCCCCTCAATCTCAAGCTCTTCTAGACTGTGAGCCCACTGTTGGGTAGGGACCGTCTCTATATGTTGCCAACTTGGACTTCCCAAGCGCTTAGTACAGTGCTCTGCACACAGTAAGCGCTCAATAAATGCGATTGAATGAATGAATGAATTTGTCTTCCGCCAGAGCCTCTCCCACGTGGGTGGATTGCATAGGGCAGAGGGAGAGGGAGGGAAAGACCGGAACTTGTTTTCGAAAAATTGGGGGTAGCTCTGCCCCCATAGGTAGAGCACAAATGACATAAAAAAATATACTCAAAACCCTCTGTGTCATTAGAAGTACCCCTCCCTTGTTATCTGACCCCTGGGCAAGTCACTTCACTTCTCTGGGCCTCAGTTCCCTCATCTGTAAAATGGGGCTTAAGCATGTGAACCTCATGTGGGACATTAGCTTTTTACCTTTTATCTACCCCAGCACTTAGAACAGTTCCTAGCACATAATAATAATAATAATAATAATAATAATAATAATAATAATAATAATAATGGCATTTCTTAACCGCTTACTGTGTGCAAAGGCTCATACTATGGGCAGAGAGAGGGTGAGGCAGACACGCTGGTTCGATGAGAAGCATTGTGGCTCAGTGGAAAGAGCCCGGGCTTTGGAGTCAGAGGTCATGGGTTCAAATCCTAGCTCTGCCACTTGTCAGCTGTGTGACCGGGCAAGTCACTTAACTTCTTTCTCTGTGCCTCAGTTCCCTCATCTGTAAAATGGGGATTAAGATTGTGAGCCCCCATGGGACAACCTGATCACCTTGTAACCTCCCCAGGGCTTAGAACAGTGCTTTGCACATAGTAAGCACTTAATAAGTGCCATTATTATTATTATTATTATTATTATTATCATTATTATTATTACATCATACAAATAAATAAATGACAGATATGTAAGTACTGTGGGGCTGGGAGGAGGGAATAACAAAGAGAGAGGGGGAAGAGGAAAGGAGAAGATGCAGAGCATTGTACTAAGCACTTGGGAGCGCACAATACAACAGAATTAGCTGAGACTTTCCCTGCCCACAAGGAGCTTACATGCCAGGCACTGTACTAAGAGCTAAGGTAGATACAAGGTAATCAGGCTGGACACAGTCTATATCCCATGTGGGGCTCCCCATCTTAATCCCCATTTTCCAAATGAGGGGGCCCAGAGTAATGATGATGATGATGGAATTTATTAAGTGTTTATTAATAATAATAACAATAATGATGGTATTTGTTAAGTGCTTACTATGTGCAAAGCACTGTTCTAAGTGCTGGGAGGTTACAAGGTGATCAGGTTATCCCACTGGGGGCTCACAGTCTTAATCCCCATTTTACAGATGAGGTAAAAGAGAAATGAAGTGACTTGCCCAAAGTCACCCAGCTGACAGTTGGCGGAGCTGGGATTTGAACCCATGACCTCCGACTCCAAAGCCCGTGCTCTTTCCACTGAGCCACGCTGCTTCTAGTAGTACCCCCGCTACTATGTGCCAAGCACTCTTCTAAACACTGGGGTAGATACAAGGTAATCAGGTTGTCCCACGTGGGGCTCACAATCTTAATCCCCATTTTACAGATGAGGTAACTGAGGCACAGAGAATCAATCAATCAATCATATTTATTGAGCGCTTACTGTGTGCAGAGCACTGTACTATGCGCTTGGGAAGTACAAGTTGGCAACATACAGAGACAGTCCCTACCCAACAGTGGGCTCACGGTCTAGAAGAAGTGAAGTGACTGGCCCAAAGTCACACAGCTGGTAAGTTGCGGAGCCGGGATTAGAACCCATGACTTCTGACTCCCAAGCCCAGTCTCTTGCCACTAAGCCATGCTGCTTCTGAAGTGACTTATAAAAATAATAATAATGGCATTTATTAAGCGCTTACTATGTGCAAAGCACTGTTCTAAGCACTGGGGAGGTTACAGGTGATCAGGCGGTTCCACAGGGGGCTAACAGTCTTCATCCCCATTTTACAGAGGAGGAAACTGAGGCCTAGAGAAGTGACTTGCCCAAAGTCACACAGCAGACAATTGGCGGAGCCGGGATTTGAACCCATGACCTCTGACTCCAAAGCCTCTTTCCACTGAGCCACGCTGCTTCTCAAGCAGCCCAAGGTGACACAGCAGACAAGTAGAGGAGGCAGGATTAGAGCCCAGGTCCTTCTGTCTCCCAAGTCTGGCCTTTAACCACTTGGCCCGTCAATTTTCTCGGTGTCTCCGCAGGCAAGGCGCAAGGGCGACCAGAGACGAGCTGACCACCTCCGCCTTCCTGACGGTTCAGCTGGACCGCTCCCTGGGGGGAAACGCCGTCCAGGTGGGTCTTCCCCGCGTGCTGCCCCCCAAAAAACCTTGTCCAGTCCTTCCCAGTACCGCCCAGTGAAGCAGCAGTGTGGTCTAGTGGCTACAGCACAGGCCTGGGTGTCACAAGGAGCTACGTCCTAATCCCGGCTCGGCCACATATCTGCCCTCTGTGCCCTTGGGCAAATCACTTCACTTCTCTGTGCCTCAGTTCCCTCATCTGTAAAATGGGGATTAACAGTGTGAGCCCCCTGTGGGACAACCTGATCACCTTGTAACCTCCCCAGCGCTTAGAACAGTGCTCTGCACATAGTAAGCGCTTAATAAATGCCATCATCATCATTATTATTAAAGTGGCAGAGCCAGGATTAAAATCCAGGTCTTCTCACTCCCAAACCCGTGCTCTTTCCAATATATCTTGCTGCTTTAATAATAACTATATCAATAATAAGGATAATACTAAGAGTAGGGAGCGTTTTCTGTCCCTTTATCCCATCGTGGGAGCCCTGGGATTTTCAATAGGACAATTGAATTTCAGAGAAATTGAAATTGGAATTTCAAAAGGAAATGACTGGATCCGTCCACCAGATGATGCCACAGTCAACTAGAAGAGGAAACAGAACCAGCTGGAGAATCTTTTCTGCCTCCTAGTTAATAATAATAATAATAATGGCTTTTATTAAGTGCTTACTATGTGCAAAGCACTGTTCTAAGCACTGGGGAGGTTACAAGGTGATTAGGGTGTCCCTCGGGGGGCTCACAGTCTTCATCCCCATTTTACAGATGAGGTAACTGAGGCCCAGAGAATTGAAGTGACTTGCCCAAGGTCACACAGCTGACAATTGGTGGAGTCAGGATTTGAACCCATGACCTCTGACTCCAAAGCCGGGGCTCTTTCCACTGAGCCACGCTGCTTCTCTAGTTCTCTGATTCTCCCTTTCATCCCTCCTTATCCTTCTCCTTTCTTTCCGATATCTGCTCCCCTTGCTGTTTTTACATCTTTTAATGGTGATTAGGAACTAGATGGATGATGGATCTCAATGTCTCGCTACCCCAGAAATGTGTCCTGGAATTGGCTTTTTACAGATGGATTTACAACCTCCTTGGATCAGTCATATTTATTGACCGCTTACTGCGTGCAAAGTCCCTAGTAAGCGCTTGGGAGAGTATACTATAATAATATAACAGAGTTGGTAGACACGTTCCTTGCCCGAATTGAGCTTGCAATCCAGTAATGGTAGTAGTAGTATTACTACTAATTATTGTTACTAATAATTATTAATACTAATTCTTTTCATTAGTAATAATAATTATTATTATGGTATTTGTTAAGCGCTTGCTATGTGCCAGGCACTGGGGTAGATACAAGCAAATCAGGTTGGGCACAGTCTCTGTCCCAAATGGGGCTCATGGTCTCAATCCCCATTTTACAGATGAGGTAACTGAGGCCCAGAGAAGTGAGGTGACTTGCCCAAGGTCACAGAGCAGACACGTGGCGGAGCCGGGATTAGAACCCATGACCTTCTGACTCCCAACGTGGTTAAGTGGATAGAGCATTGGCCTGAGAATCAGAAGGACCTGGGTTCTAAACCCAGCTCTGCCACCTGTCTGCTGTGTGACTTTGGGCAAGCCAGTTCTCTTCTCTGGGCCTCAGTTACCTCATCTGTCAAATGGCAATTAAGAGTGTGAACCCCATGTGGGATGTGGATTGTGTCCAGTCTGATTAACGTGTGTCTACCCCAGTTCTTAGAACAGTGCTTGGCACCTAGTGAGCGCTTAACAAGTACTATAATTTTATTTTTTAGAATTTATTAGCGCGTCTACCAACTCTGTTGTATCATACCCTCCCAAGTGCTCAGTACAGTGCTCTGCACAGAGTAAGCGTTCAATAAACAGGATTGACCGACTGACTGGCTGACCATTATTATTATGTAGACGGACCTTCAATCTCCCCGCTCCTGCCAATGCCTTTTATGCTATGAAACATTTTAACTTCTTGTCCCTGCCCCAGATCCGCGTCTCCCAAGGCAAGGAACCCTCCCACTTGCTGAGTTTGTTCAAAGAGAAGCCGCTCATCGTCTACAAGGACGGCACATCGAAGAAAGGGGTTCAGGCGCCTCCTCCCCCCAAACGCCTCTTCCAAATCCGGAGATACCTGGCCTCCGTCACCAGGATTGTGGAGGTAAAGAAAGCCAACGGGTTCAGCAAAACAGATCGGGGGTTTGCCGGACTTTCTGGGGGTTCATCCCATTGCAAATGGATGGAGTCTCTCTGGGAGAACGGCCCGAGAGCCTTGATGTGTTGGACTATCCCAAGGATTTAGCACAGGGCTCTGCACACAGTAGGCGCTTAAGGAACACCACTGATTGATTGAGACCCTGTTGTTGTTGTTAACAGTGTTTGTTAAGCACTTACTAGGTGCAAGACACCGCACTAAGTTCTGGGGCAGAAACAAGCTAATCAGATGAGATCTAGTCTCTGTGCCACGTGGGGCTCACAGTCTTACTCCCCATTTTACAGCTAGGGGGAACTGAGGACCAGAGAATAATAATGATATTTATTATTGTTATGGTACTTGTTAAGCGCTTAGGGTTAGAAATAGAAATAGAAATCATCTGGCAGGAACTCCCTCAAATCTCCCTCTGAATAATAATAGTAATAATTATGGTATTTGTTAAGTGCTTACTATGTGCCAGGCACTGTACTAAGCGCTGGGATGGATACAAGCAAATCGGATCGGACACAGTCCCTGTCCCACCTGGGGCTCACAGGCTTAATCCCCATTTTACAGATGAGGGAACTGAGGCCCAGAAAATAGTAATAATAATAATAACTATGTGCCAGGCACCGTACTAAGGACTGGGGTGGATATAAGCAAATCGGGTTGGTCACAGTCCTTGTCCCACGTGGGGCTCTCAGTCTTCATCCCCATTTTCCAGGTGAGGGAACTGAGGCCCAAAGAAGTGAAGCGACTTGCCCAGGGTCACCCAGCCGACAAGTGGCAGAGCCGGGATTAGAACCCAGGTCCTTCTGCCCCCCCCAGGCCCATGCTCTACCCACTAGGCCACTCTACTTCTCGCTGTGGGCAGGTAGCACGCCTGCCAATTCTGTCGTAGTCCACTCTCCCAAGCGCTCAGTGTAGTGCTGTGCGTGAAGTTAGCGCTCAATAAATACCATCGACGAGGAACAGGATTTGGTGCGGATTCCCCACGGCAAACTTGTCTTCCGGCTCTAGGTGGACGCGGACGCCAAGTCACTGAACTCCAACGACGCCTTCGTGCTGAAGCTGCCCAAGGACATCGGCTATGTCTGGCGGGGACGAGGAGCCAGCAAGGAGGAAGAGTTTGGAGCCGCCTACGTGGCCGCCATCCTGAAGTGCAAAACCACAATGATAGAAGAAGGCGAGGAGCCAGGTTTGTGCCTCCAGCCCGGTGGGGAGGAACGAATTATTTACGTTTGCTGGAGGACTCTGTCCCACGAAGACACGCTTGGGTCTGGGTGAAATTTCTGTCAGCATGGCCATCTCTAAAAACACAAAGTTCAGGTGTAAATATACACTGATCCCGGTTCCGCCACTTGTCTGCTGGATGACCTGGGGCAAGTCACTTCACTTCTCTGGGGCTCAGTTACTTCATCTGGAAAAGGGGGGTTGAGACTGTGAGCCCCACTTGGGATGGGGACTGTGTCCAACTTGATTTGTTTGTATCCACTCCATTGCTTAGTACGGTGCCTCGCACATAAGTGCTTAAGAAATGCCATCATCATCATCACGTGTGTGTACATGTCACTTAGATCATCTCCCTGGCTGTCCTGCTTATAGGTCTATATTCATTCATTCATTCAATCGTATTTATTGAGCGCTTACTGTACAGACCCCCATGTGATCAGACACACATAGCCTTCCCTGCCTAAGCCTTCTTGTCCTTTTCTTCAATTCCCTTCATCACCACCTTCACACCCTTTGTTCAGCCCTTCCTCAGCCCCACAGCACTTATATCCACCTCCGCAATTTATTTACTTCTATTAATGTCCATCTCCCCCTCTAGACTGTAAACTCCTTGTGGGCAGGGAATGCGGCTGCTATTTTGTTCTATTGTCTTCTCCCAAGCGCTTAGAACGGTGCTTCCCAGACTGACCCTGCCTTTTCTTCTGCTCCTCCTCCTCTCCTCCTCTTCCCAACTCCTTCCCTCTGCTCTACCCCCCTCCCCACCCCACAGCACTTGTGTACATATGTACACATTTATTATTCTATTTATTTTATTAATGATGTGCATATGTCTGTAATTTTATTTATATCAATGCTATTGATGCCTTGTCTACTTGTTTGGTTTTGTTGCCTGTCTCCCCTCTTCTAGACTGTGAGCCCATTGTTGGGTAGGGATTGTCTCTGTTGCCAAATTGTACTTTCCAAGCGCTTGGTGCAGTGCTCTGCACACAGTAAGAGCTCAATAAATACAATTGAATGAATGCTCAGCATGCAGTAAGTGCTTAAAGCATACGATTGACTGGCACTTAGTAAGTGTTTCACAAATACCACACACAAACAAGTGTCAGAATTGGAATTAGAACCCAGGTCTCCTGACTTTCAATCCCATGCTCTTTCCTCTAGGCCCCACTGCCAATTTATTTTGTTGGTTGGGGCTGGGACGCTCTCAGGGTGGCACCTGGAGAGTTTCCAGTCCTCTACCAGTCTCGGCAACAGGAAAGAGAGTCGGGCAGAGGCCTGTCCATTCCATTCCTAGCTTGGGCAGTGGCTAGTGAGTGGCAGGAAAGCTGCTACAAGTCAAAACTCCCCCATGCTGTGCAGCAGCAGCAGGGGAGAGAGTCGAGGGCCGAGACTCGAGTTTACTACACTTTTAGACTGTGAGCGCACTGTTGGGTAGGGACTGTCTCTATATGTTGCCAACTTGTACTTCCCAAGCACTTAGTACAGTGCTCTGCACACAGTAAGTGCTCAATAAATACGATTGATTGATTGATTGATTGATTGAAGGTGGCAATGGTAAACCAATTCCGGATTTTGACCGAAAAAACTCTGTGGATCCACTACTGGAACGATTGCAGATGGATTTGGGGCATTCTGGGAGAGATGCGTCCTTAGCATCACTTTTGGTCGGAGGCGACTCAATGACATAAGACAAGGAGCTGAGAAAGGAAGACCTCAAAACTATTCTATTTCACCCAGTTTTTCTGGAATACGGGAGTTCTCTTCTTGCACAACCCTAGACTGTGAGCCCACTGTTGGGTAGGGACTGTCTCTATATGTTGCCAATTTGTACTTCCCAAGCGCTTAGTACAGTGCTCTGCACATAGTAAGTGCTCAATAAATATGATTGATGATTGATGATGAAAGAAAAATCACATGTTAATACTCAGTGGGTCTAGTTGCTGCATATTTGCAACCTGGGTGAAAGAAAAATCACATGGTAATACTCAGCGGGTCTAGTTGCTGCATATTTGCAATCTGTAGTCTTTGCTGAGCATCTGTTCTGTGCAGAGCATTGAGCTGAACGCTTGGGAGAGTACAATAAAAGGACAAGACCCAATTCCTGCCCTCAAGGGATAATGAGCTACCTTGTAGCAAATAATCATAATCATAATCATAAAAAATGATGATATTTGGTAGGTGCTTACTATGTGCAAAGTACTGTTCTAAGCGCTGGGGAGGTTACAAGGTGATCAGGTTGTCCCAGGGGGGCTCACAGTTTTAATCCCCATTTTACAGATGAGGTCACTGAGGCTCAGAGAAGTGAAGTGACTTGCCCAAAGTCACACAGCTGACAAGTGGCAGAGCCAGGATTTGAACCCTTGACCTCTGACTACAAAGCCTAGGCTCTTTTCACTGAGCCACGCTTTCTCCAATAATAGTATTTGTTTAGCACTTACTATGTGCCAGGCACTGTATTAAGCGCTGGGGTAGATAAAAGATAATCAGGTTGGACATAGTCCCTGTCCCACATAGGTTTCACAGTCTTAATCCCCATTTTACAGATGAGGTAACTGAGGGACAGAGAATTGAATAATAATACTAATGGTGATATTTGTTAAGTGCTTTCTATGTGCCAGACACTGTACTAAGCACTAGGGTGGATACAAGCAAATCGGGTTGGACCCAGTCCCTATCCCCATTTTACAGATGAAGTAACTGAGGCCCAGAGAAGTGAAGCGACTTGCCCAAGGTCACATGGCAGCCAAGCGGCAGAGCCAGGATTAGAACGCGGGTCCTTCCAATTCCCTGGCCCGGGCTCTGCCCACTAGGCCACACTGCTTCTCACACCATTCCTCGTGACACCGTAGCTCTCATCATCATCATCAATCATATTTATTGAGCGCTTACTGTGTGCAGAGCACTGTACTAAGCGCTTGGGAAGTACAATTTGGCAACATATAGAGACAGTCCCTACCCAATAATGGGCTGTCTAAAAGTATCCAATATCCAAACAGGCTCGGACCATTGGACAGATGTTCCCTAATTCTCTAACAATCAATCGATCATATTTATTGAGCTCTTACTGTGTACAGAGCACTATACTAAGCGCTTGGGAGCATATAATCTAACAATAAAACAGACACATTCCCTACCCTCAACGAACTTCCAGTCTTAAAGACGAGCTTCCAGTATTCTAGCTCGGAGCCGCAGGGAAAACCGTCTCTGTGGCAGGACTGAGTGTATTGGATGGGAGGGAAAAGGGGCAGGGTGAGTTTCCAGAATCCTTTATTTATGCTTTATTTCTAACCATTAGAGAGCCAGGAAGAGGACAGTATTAGAGACTCTAATACTATATTAATATTACATTAATTATACTAATATTAGTATTAGAGAAGTAGCGCGGCCTACCTGAAAGAGCAAGGGCCTGGGAATCAGAGATCGTGGGTTCTAATCCCAGCTCTGCCACTTGTCAGCTGCGTGACTTTGGGCAAGTCACTTCACTTCTCTGGGCCTCAGTTACCTCATCTGTAAAATGGGGATTAAGATTGGGAGCCCCACGTGGGTCAACCTGATTACTTTGTATCTCCCCCAGAGCTTAGAACAGTGCTTGGCAGATAGTAAGTGCCTAACAGATACCATTATTATTATTATTATTATTATTAAACTAATATTAAAGGCACGCCTTTCAGATGGCTGGAGTAATCCATTTGTGCTCCACAGAGGAATTTTGGAGTTCTCTGGGTGGGAAGAAAGAATATCAAACCTCACCCATCCTCGAAACCCTGGCAGAAGAGCACCCTCCTCGACTCTTTGGCTGCTCCAACAAAACGGGCAGATTCATCGTAAGTACCCACCCGATTCATCTCTCGGCCAGTTAACGAGTGGTATTTATTGAGCGCTTAATGTATACCAAGCGCTGTGCTAAGCGCTTGGAAGAGTTCGGTACAGAGAGAGTTAGAAGACACAATCCCCAATCTTGGAGAGCTTGTAGATTACTATGTGTGGAGCAGGAGGGATAAGTAAACATGATCCCTGCCCTCAGGGAATTTACAACCTACTGTGTGCAGAGCACTGTACTGAGCGTTTGGGAGAGGACAGTAGGGTTGGTGGACATGATTCCTACCTTCCAGAAGCTTACCATCTACTGTGGGCAGAGCACTGGACTCTTTCTGGTATGAGAAGGAGCGTGGCTCAGTGGAAAGAGCACGGGCTTTGGAGTCAGAGGTCATGGGTTCAAATCCTGGCTCTGCCAACTGTCAGCTGTGTGACTTTGGGCAACTCATTTAGCTTCTCTGTGCCTCAGTGACCTCATCTGTAAAATGGGGATTAAGACTGTGAGTCCCCCGTGGGACAACCTGATCACCTTGTAACCTCCCCAGCGCTTAGAACAGTGCTTTGCACATTGTAAGCGCTTAGTAAATGCCATCATCATCATCATCATTTTGGGGAACGATGGTAGAGTTGGCAGGCACAATCCGTACCTTCAAGTAACTCACAGTCTACTGTGAGTCACAGGGCACTGTACTGAGCTCTTGGGAGACTACAGTGGATTTAGTAGACACAATCCTTGCCCACAATCAATCAATCAATCAATCAATCGATAGTATTTACTGAGCACCTACTGCGTGCAGAGCACAGTACTAAGCATTTGAGAGAGTACTGCATAATACTCTATCAGACGTATTCCTAGCCCACAATGAGTTTAATAATAATAATAATAATGGCATTTATTAAGCACTTACTATGTGCAAAGCACTGTTCTAAGCACTGGGGAGGTTGCAAGGTGATCAGGTTGTCCCACTGGGGGCTCAAAGTCTTAATCCCCATTTTACAGATGAGGTAACTGAGGCAAAGTTAAGTGACTTCCAACTTGTACTTCCCAAGCGCTTAGTACAGTGCTCTGCACACAGTAAGCGCTCAATAAATACAATTGATTGATTGATTGATTGACTTGCCCAAAGTCACACAGCTGACAAGTGGCGGAGCCAGGATTTGAACCCATGACCTCTGACTCCAAAGCCCGTGCTCTTTCCACTGAGCCACGCTGCTTCTCTAAGTTTAATGTTGAGAGAGGGAGACAGACGGGAATAGAAATCAATAAATGACAGATATGGACATAAATAGCGTGGGGCTGGCTGAGGGGGATGAATAAAGGGAACAAGTCAGGGTGACGCAGAAGGGAGTGGGAGAAGTTGAAAGGGGGGTTAGTCAGGGCAGGCCTCTTGGAGGAAATGGGCCTTCAATAAGGCTTTTCATCATCATCATCATCATCAATCGTATTTATTGAGCGCTTACTATGTGCAGAGCACTGTACTAAGCGCTTGGGAAGTACAAATTGGCAACACATAGAGACAGTCCCTACCCAACAGTGGGCTCACAGTCTAAAAGGGGGAGACAGAGAACAAAACCAAACATACTAACAAAATAAAATAAATAGAATAGATATGTACAAGTACAAGGCTTTGAAGCGGGGAGTGTCGTTGTCTGTCGGATATGAGGAGGGAGGGCGTTCCAGGCCAGAGGCGGGATGGGGGCGAGAGGTTTGCGGCGAGAGTGACGAGATCGAGACTCAGTTTCCCCTCCCACCCCCTGAGGATCCCAGCCAGAAATGTTACTAGTGTTGGAGTGAAATCTGGAAAACTCTAGTAGGGCGACCCGGATGGTGTGGCCAAGTCCCCCCGTGACCCTCCGGGTCTGTGGGCGGCCCAGGAGCCAGACCCGCTCTTCGGGGAGCTGGGAGGCCTGGAGGGCTGTCACCTGTAGATATATATACACACATATATTTTTGTGTGTATTTATTACTCTATTTATTTTACCTGTACATATTTATTCTATTTATTTTATTTTGTTAATATGTTTTGTTTTGTTCTCCGTCTCCCCCTTCTAGACTGTGAGCCCACAGTTGGGTAGGGACCTTCTCTCTATGTGCCAACTTGTACTTCCCAAGCGCTTAGTACAGTGCTCTGCACACAGTAAGCGCTCAATAAATATGAATGAATGAATGACAACTGTGCCTCTGGCCCACTGGTTAACCTGGTTCGAGCCACTCTCTGGGCTTCAGTTCCCTCATCCAGACCGTAGCAGTACTACTAATTGTGGTATTTTTTTTTAATGATATTTGTTAAGCACTTAGTATGCGCCAGGCACCGTCCTAAGCACTGGGGTAGATACTTGATAATCAGGTTGGACACAGTCACAGTCTTAATCCCCCTAAGAGCCCGGGCTTGGGAGTCAGAGGTCGTGGGTTCAAATCCCAGCTCCGTCGCTTGTCAGCTGTGTGACCTTGGGCAAGTCACTTGACTTCTCTGTGCCTCAGTGACCTCATCTGTAAAATGGGGATTAAGACTGTGAGCCCCACGCAGGACAACCTGATTACCTTGTATCCCTCCAGCGATTAGAACAGTGCTTTGCACATAGTAAGCGCTTAATAAATGCCATCATTATTATTTTACAGATGAGGTAAGTGAGGCCCAAAGAAGTTAAGTGACTTTGACTGTAAGCTCGTTGTGGCAAGGTGTGTGTCTGCTCTGTTGCACTGTACTCTCCCAGGCAATTAGTACAGTGCTCTGCACATAGTAAGCACTCAATAAATGCCCTTGATTGATTGATTTGTTAAGCATTTACTCTGTCCTAGGCGCCGGAGTCACTACAGTTTAGTCAGATGAGAGAGAATCCTTGTCCCACATGGAGTTTACAGTCTAAGGGGAAGGGAGAACATGTATTAAAGCCCTATTTTAGAGATAGGGAAATGAGGTGCCAAGAAGTTAAGAGACATGCCCAAGGTCACACACAACAGGCAAGTGGAAGATTTGGGATTCTATCTCCGCAGCAGTGGTCCTCTGTCCTTTCCACTAGGCTACACTGCTTCTCCCTACATGGGAAGCAGCATGGCACAGTGAGTCCAGAGCCGCTGTCAGAGCGATAACAAAATCAGAGCCCGCCTATCGTGTCTTTGCTCAGAATTGTGACTTTGAGTTAAGGACTCCTCCCTCAGCAGTACTTACCAAGCAGGGCGGCAAGCCCAGTTGAGTTGCCCAGACGAGGGCAAGGTTCATCATTTGCTAAGAGCTCGAAGGTGGATGGATGGAAGGTGGGGGTTGATGGATTTTTTTTCTACCCCCCCCTCATGGAGACCTCTTGGGGTTGGCTTCGGGGACTTGTGGTCACCAACCCGATCCTAAAGTCAGATATTACTTTATTACAGATAAAGTATTTATCTATATTTATATTTATTACAGATATTACAGATTGAGCCCCCTCCTTCCTCTCCCCCTCCCCATCCCCCCCGCCCTACTTCCTTCCCCTCCCCACCGCACCTGTATTATATGTTTGTTCAGATCTATTACTCTATTTTGCTTGTACACATTTACTATTCTATTTATTTTATTTTGTTGATATGTTTTGTTCTGTTGCCTGTCTCCCCCTTCTAGCCTATGAGCCAGTTGTTGGGTAGGGACCGTCTCTATATGTTGCCAACTTGTACTTCCCAAGCGCTTAGTACAGCGCTCTGCACACATTAAGTGCTCAATAAATACAACTGAATGAATGAATGAATGGATAGAGCCCGGCCCTGAGAGTCAGAAGGTCATGGGTTCTAATCTCAGCTCTACCACTTGTCTGCTGCGTGGCCTTAGACAAGTCACTTCACTTCTCTATGCCTCAGTTACCTCAACTGTAAAATGGGGATTGAAACTGTGAGCCCCACGTAGGACAACCTGATTACCTTGTATTTACCCCAGCACTTAGAACAGTGCTTGGCATATAGTAAGCACTTAGTAAATACCATCATTACTATTATTATTATGGGGATTAAGACAGTGAGCCCTATGTGGGACAGGGACTGCATCCAACCCGATTTGCTGGTATCCACCCTAGCACTTAATAAAGTGCCTGGCACATAGTAAGCGCCTAACAAATACCATAATTATTATTATTATTATTGTTACATCGTAAGCACTTAATAAAAGCCTTACTTCATTTGGGGACAGTTTTTCTATTTTCCTTATTCATTCAATCATATTTACTGAGGGCTTACTGTGTGCAGAGCACTGTACTAAACACTTGGGAGAGGACAATGCAACAATAAACGGGCATATTCCCTGCCCACAATGAGCTGACAGTCTTTAGTCCTTATCCCCCGCATTCCCCAAAGGGCAAACAGGTTTGGAATTGTTACTTCAGGTCCATCATCAATTATTTGGAGACCTTCTTATAACATAATAAAGATCAAGCTTTGTTTTTTTTTTTTTGACAATTTCATTAACACTAGGGTCAGTGAAATTATGGATGACTAGAGAAAAAAAAATGCTAAAACCAGCCTTGACACCCATAAACAATTTGATCTAGGGGGTAAAAACTGAAATATTTCAATAACAATCTCAAAAGTTAGCCTGCCTTTAGATGGACAGGGTAATTTACTGCTTAACCTGTGCAATACAGCATCAGCGAACAGTTTTCATTTGCTATAATCATATCAACAGCTCTTGTTTCTCTCAAAGGTTGCATTAAAAGAGCACTCAACTGGGATATTATTTTGGCAGCTGTTGGATCCCTATTTTTTTTCAAGTAAATGACAGTAAATTACATATTTGCTTCCAGTGCTGGTTAAAGTAGAAGATAGAAAGGTCCGTGAGGGCTGCAGATATTATAAGACCGAAAATGAACTATCAATTGTTATCCTACTCACACCCAATTTTTTTCTGGGCCAGATATTCAGAAGGGAGCGTGGCTTAGTGGAAAGAGTCCGGGGCTGAGAGACCCAGGTTTTAATCCCAATTCCACTACTTACCTGCTGGGTGACCTCGACCACATCACTTAACCTCTCTGTACCTCGATTTCTTCAGGAAAATGGAGACTAAATGACTGTCCTCCCTCCCTCTTAGACTGAGAGCATATTACATGATGCAAGGACTGTGTCTGATCCAATAATAATAATAATGATGGCATTTATTAAGCGCTTACTATGCGCAAAGCACTGTTCTAAGTGCTGGGGAAGTTACAAGGTGATCAGGTTGTCCCACGGGGGGCTCACAGCCTTAATCCCCATTTTACAGATGAGATAACTGAGGCACAGAGAAGTTTAATGACCTGCCCAAAGTCACACAACTGACAAGTGGCAGAGCTGGGGTTTGAACCCATGATCTCTGACTCCAAAGCCCGGGCTTTTTCCACTGAGCCACACTGCTTCTCCAATCATCTGGAATCTGGTATCTACCCCTGTGCTTGGCACATAGGAAGTGCTTAATAAATGCAATTTTTTATTATTATTATCTTTATTAGGTGTTATCTACCTGCACAAAAAGGTTAGAACTGCTATTAATTATCTACCCCATTATTGAATGGGCCAAAATAATAATCGTCGTGGTATTTTTTAGATGCATACTACGTGCTAAACAAGGTAGATTGAAAGGTCATCCAGTCAAACAAAAACTACTCACTCTTGGCTTCAAAACTCTCCATCTCCTTCTCCCCTCTTACCTCACCTCCCTTCTCTCCTTCTCCAGCCCAGCCCACACCCTCCACTCCTCTGCCATGGCTCACCTCACTCTTCCTTCCTTCAAAGACCTACTGAAGGCTCACCTCCTCCAAGAGGCCTTCCCAGACTAAGCCCCCCTTTTCCTCTGCTCCCCCTCTCCTCCACGTCACCTTGGCTTGCTCCATTTGCTCTCCCCCCACCCCAAAGCACTTATGTATATATGTATATAATTCTATTAATTTATATTGTTGCCTGTTTACTTGTTTTGATGTCTGTCTCCCCCATTCTAGACTGCAAGCGCAATGTGTGTAGGGATTGTCTCTCTTTATTGCTAAATTATACTTTCCAAGAACTTAGTGCAGTGCTCTGCACACAGTAAGCGCTCAATAAATACAATTGAATGAATGAATGAATGAGTGAACACAGTCCCTGCCCCACATGGACATAGCCTAAGGGGCAGGAAGAACAGGTATTGAATTCCCATTTTGCAGATGAGAAGCAGCATGGCTCAGTGGAAAGAGCACAGGCTTTGGAGTCGGAGGTCATGGGTTCAAATCCCGGCTCTGCCACTTGCCAGCTGTGTGACTTTGGGAAAGTCACTTAACTTCTCTGTGCCTCAGTTACCTCATCTGTAAAATGGGGATTAAGACTGTGAGCCCCATGTGGGACAACCTGATCACCTTGTAACCTCCCCAGCGCTTAGAACAGTGCTTTGCATGTAGTAAGCACTTAATAAATGCCAACATATATATATATATATATATATATTATGAGGAAACTGAGGCCCAGAGAAGTGAAATGACTTGCTCAAGGTCTCAAAGCAGGTAAGCAGTAGATCCAGGAATAGAACCCAGGTCCTTCTGGCTCCCAGGATTGGGCTCCTCCTGTTAGGTCACCCCCAGTAGAGGACAAACGGTGAAACATTGATATGTCCAGTCAGCCAGTCAGGCAATCGTATTTAATGAGTGCTTTCTGTGTGCAGAGCACTGGACTAAGCGCTTGGGAGAGTCCAGTACAACAATAAACAGACACATCCCCTGCCCACACTGAATGACAGCACATTATCCACCCAAAGTGGAGAAGCAGCGTGGCTCATTGGAAAGATCACGGGCTTTGGAGTCAGAGGTCATGGGTTCAAATCCCGGCTCCGCTAATTGTCAGCTGTGTGGCTTTGGGCAATTCACTTCACTTCTCTGGGCCTCAATTACCTCATCTGTAAAATGGGGATTAAGACTGTGAGCCTCAAGTGGGACAACCTGATCACCCTGTATCCTCCCCAGCGCTTAGAACAGTGCTTTGCACATAGTAAGCACTTAACAAATGCCATTATTATTATTATTATTATTATTATTATTATTATTATTATTATTAAAAGTTAGCACTGAGCCCTGGGAAGTCATCAAAATTCATCTTTTTCCAATTGGCTAAAGATCCTCTCTGCCGTTCGAAGATGATCTCTAGTTGGGTCAAGGTCATGCCCATCCAGTTGAAGATGGTTTCTGTTTGGACAGGAAACTGCCACTGTACTAATGACCAAGTCTTCCCTGTCATGCCTCAGTCATTTTTAGAGAGTGCTTAGCACTGTACTAAGAGCCTGGGAGAGTACACTATATCAGAATTAGTAGACATATTCCCTGCCCACAGTGAGCTTACAGTCTAACGGGAGCTGATAGTCTTGGATTTTCTCACTTCCCGGGGATGGAGGCCAGTGGTATCTTGATATCCTCCTTTGGATTGGGAAGGCAAATTCATATTGACTCCACCAGTTTGGATAGAGTCCGGGACTAGCACTAAATTTCAATTTAAAAAAGAAAATTAACAGGGTAAATATCAGGTCAGTCAATCAATCAATGGTATTTATTGAGCGCTTACTAGGTACAGAGCAATGCATCAGGGTTGGCAGACTTGTTCCCTGCCCATAATGAGTTTATAGTTAAGTGCTTGCTATGTGCCAGGTACTGTACTAAAACCTGGGGCTAGGCACAAGTTAATCAGGTTGGACACGATCCCTGTCCCACCTGGGGCTCACAGTCTCAATTTTACAAATGAGGGAACTGAGGCCCAGAGAAGTAAAGTGATTTGCCCAAGGTCACCTAATAGACAAATGACAGGGCCAGGATTAGAACCCAGGTCCTTCTGACACCCAGATACCTGCTTTATCCATTAGACCACACTGCTTCTCACTGATTATAACCAATACACTTGGGTTCCTGCTTCCTGAGGTCAAAAGAAAAGTCCTCTCTGCCTCCTCACTCCCACGCTGTCTTCCACAAATAAATAAATAAACAACAAAGCACACCCCCAAACTGCCTGTTAGCAAAACCCAGCCAAGATGAGGAAGGTTTGAGACACTGGAGTAGACAAGTTTCTTACAACAAGCTTGGGAAATAGCTTGGTGTAGTGGAAAGAGCCCAGGCCTGGCAATCAAAAGGTCAAGGGTTCTAATCCTGCTCCACTACATGTCTGCTGGGTGACCTTGGACAAGTCACTTCACAAGCAGCGTGGCTCAGTGGAAAGAGCCTGGGCTTTGGAGCCAGAGGTCATGGGTTCAAACCCTGGCTCCGCCAATTGTCAGCTGTGTGACTTTGGGCAAGTCACTGAACTTCTCTGGGCCTCAGTTACCTCATCTGTAAAATGGGTATGAAGACTGTGAGCCCCCCAAGGGACAACCTGATCACCTTGTAACCTCCCCAGCACTTAGAACAGTGCTTTGCACATAGTAAGCGCTTAATAAATGCCATTATTATTATTATTATTATTCTCTGGGCCTCAGTTCCCTCATCTGTAAAATGGGGATTAAAACTGTGAGCTTCATGTGAGACAAGGACTGTGTCTAACCTGACTTGTATCTACCTCAGCATTTAGAATGGTGCTTGGCACATAGTAAGTGCTTAAATGCCATGATTATCCATTATTATTATTACTTTTTATGACATTATAACGATTTGTAGTCACGATTCCCCACTGCCTTTCAGATTGAGGAAGTTCCAGGAGAATTCACTCAGGATGATCTAGCCGAAGATGATGTCATGTTACTGGATGCTTGGGAACAGGTAAGCGAACCTGTTGGGAAATTGGGAACAAAGAGCTCCCAGATTCATTCATTCATTCATTTAACGTATTTATTGAGCGCTTACTGTGTGCAGCACTTGGAAAGTACAGTTCGGTAACAGATAGGGACAATCCCTACCCAACAATGGGCTCACAGTCTAGATGGGGGAGACGGACAACAAAACAAATCAAGTAGACAGGTGTCAATAGCATCAAACCAAGGCGGCATTGTGAAAACATCCACGCATGCAGTCTCAGTCAGGTTGTTGGGCGCCAACTGTGTATAGAGCACTGTACTAAGCGCTTGGGAGCATACAAAGGAACAATAAACGGACACATTCCCTACCCAGAACACACTTACAGTCTAATGGGTCCTGGGATCAGTTAGCCAACAGCCCTATCTCTCTCCAGAGAGGCAGAGGGAGGGATTTGGCTTGTACATATTGCACATATTTACTATCCTATTTACTTTGTTAATGATGTGCATTTAGCTTCAGTTCGATTTATTCTGATGACACCTGTCCACATGTTTTGTTTTGTTGTCTGTCTCCCCCTTCTAGACTGTGAGCCCGCTGTTGGGTAGGGACCGTCTCTATATGTCGCCAGCTTGTACTTCCCAAGCGCTTAGTCCACACAGTAAGCACTCAATAAATATGATTGAATAAATGAATGAATTTGGCTGTGGAGATCCAAACTTTGAAGATGATGTCTCTCCTACATTAAAACAAAAACCTTCCATAAAACCCTCAAATTTTTTGAGGCTATATTCAAGAAAACCCAGATTCAGGGGGAATGGTGTTCTTGAATTCCCAGGATGGCTCCGGTCCATTTGGGGGGAAAGTAGGGGGCCCAAACACAAACCTTTTTCAGCAGCTAAATGTGGGCTTCCAGGTCAGAGAGAAAGCTGGAGAAGTTTCTATTTTGGATACCCCAAGGGAGTAAAAGACTTTTTAAGGTTCTCCCAGAACCTTGCTGGCTTAAAGGTTTCCCAATAAGGGATAATCATAATCATAATATTAATACTATTTGTTAAGCAACTACTTGGTGCCACGCACTTTTCTAAGTGCTGGGGTTGATACAAGGAAATCAGGTTGGACACAGTCCCCATCTCACATGGGGCTCACACTTTCCAGATGAGGTAACCGAGGCCCAGAGAAGTGACTTGCCCAAGGTCACACATGGCAGACAAGCGGCGGAACCTGGATTAGAACCCAGGTCCTTCTGACTCCCGGGCCCAGGATCTATCCACTAGGCCACACTGCTTCCCTACCCACCTCTCCTCCCTCACGCCGAAGCGTCTGGTCTCAGACTCTGGATATTCACCACCCCCATCATCATCATCAATCACATTTATTGAGCGCTTACTATGTGCAGAGCACTGTACTAAGTGCTTGGGAAGTACAAATTGGTAACATATAGAGACAGTCCCTATCCAACAGTGGGATGTCTCAGGCCAACCCCCCTCCCCACAGGCACTCTGACCCCCTATAAAGCGGGGAAGTCAGTGGACAGCTTACAGAGCGACCTCTGTACTGTCTAAACTCCACTTGACCGAATTTGCCATTCATTCAATCGTACGTACCTATCGCTTAAATTGTGCAGAGCACTGGACTGAGCGCTTGGGAGAGAACGATAAAACAATAAATAGATACAATCCCTGCCCTCGCTGAGCTTCCAGTCGAAAGGACCGGGCCACCGTCAGCAAACGGGACACGTTATTGGGTAGGGATTGTCTCTATCTGTTGCCAAATTGTACTTTCCAAGTGCTTAGTACAGTGCTCTGCACACAGTAAGTGCTTAATAAATTCAATTGAATGAATGAAGAAAGAAGACGGCTTTGAGGGGAGATTATCGGGGGGAGATGTGTAGATACACGTGCTGGGGGAGGGCGGGGCCGTGGCCACCGAGTTGTGACCTCTTGCGGAGTTGTGTCCCCGCACACAGCGTGTCCGGGCTAATGGTGGCCGATCTGTTTGTGTTTAGTTATTCCTCTGGATCGGAAAGGACGCCAATGAAGTGGAGCGAACCGAGTCCATCAAATCCGGTAAGAAATGACGGTGGGAGCAATTAGGATTGTCCTTCCCCATCAGTTGATCTAACGATCGAGCGTATAAAGTGAGCACTTGCTGTGGGCGGAGCACTGCACTGAGCACTTGGGAGGGTAAGATGAAGAGGTGGAAGACACGATCTCTGCCCTCAAGGATTAGCAGGGGGACACAGACACTGAGCAAAATTACAGAGTTGCCTAGGCCATCCTCAAAAATCAAAGATCAGCGGGCCGGGACAACCGACCCAATAATTGAGATTAGCAGTAGAATTGGCCTTCAATAATGAGAAACTTTATCATTGTTATGATTATTATCTTCATCATCATCATCATTATAGTATTTGTCAAGCTCTGTTCTAAGCACTAAGGTAGATTCAAGTTAATCGTGTTGAACAGTTAATTGGGTTGAACAAAGACTCTGCCCCACAAAGGGCTCACGGTCTAAGTAGAAGGGGGAACAGGCATATACTCCATTTTATAGTTTAGAGAAGCGGCGTGGCTCAGTGGAAAGAGTCCGGGCTTTGGAGTCAGAGGTCAAGGGTTCAAATCCCGGCTCCGCCACTTGTCAGCTTTGTGACTTTGGGCAAGTCACTTCACTTCTCTGGGCCTCAGTTCCCTCATCTGTCAAATGGGGATGAAGACTGTGAGCCCCACGTGGGACAACCTGATCACCTTATATCCTCCCCAGCGCTTAGAGCAGTGCTTTGCACATAGTAAGCGCTTAATAAATGCCATTATTATTATTATAGTTGGGGAAGCTGAGGCACAGATAAGCTAAATGACTTGCCCAAGGTCAAACAGCAGAAAAATGGCAGAACTAAGATTAGAACCCAGGTCCTCTGGCTCCCAGGCCCCTGCTCTTTCCATAAACCATGCTGCTTCCCCCCAAAATTGAGTATAAGAAACTTAGTGAGGAAACATAATAACACATCATCAAGTGATGACTTAATGCAATTTACCATATTATTGTTATGGTATTTGTTAAGCACTTATTATGTGTCAATCCCTCTTCTAAGGGCAGAGGTAAATGCAAGTTAACGGATTGAATACAGTCCCACAAGGGGCTCACAGTCTAAATGATGATGATAATGATGGCATTTATTAAGCGCTTACTATGTGCAAAGCACTGTTCTAAGCGCTGGGGGGATACAAGGTGATCAGGTTGTCCCACCGGGGGCTCACAGTCTTAATCCCCATTTTGCAGATGAGGTAACTGAGGCCGAGAGAAGTGAAGTGACAGCTGACAAGTGGCTGAGCGGGGATTCGAATCCATGACCTCTGACTCCGCACTCTTTCCACTGAGCCACACTGCTTCTCATAGCCACGCTGCTTCTCACTGTACTCTCTATTGTACTCTCCCAAGTGCTTAATACAGTGCTCTTTACCCAGTAGACCATAATCAATCAATCAATCAATCAATCAATCATATTTATTGAGCGCTTACTGTGTGCAGAGCACTGTACTAAGCGCTTGGGAAGTACAAGTTGGCAACATATAGAGACAGTCCCTACCCAACAGTGGGCTCACAGTCTAAAAGGAGGAGACAGAGAACAAAACCAAACATACTAACAAAATAAAATAAATAGAATAGATATGTACAAGTAAAATAAATAAATAAATAAATAGAGTAATAAATATGTACAAACATATATACATATATACCTGTATACATGTATATGTATGTATATGTATATTTATATATATATATATCCATATATCATCATCATCATCATCAATCGTATTTATTGAGCGCTTACTATGTGCAGAGCACTGTACTAAGTGCTTGGGAAGTACAAATTGGCAACATATAGAGACAGTCCCTACCCAACAGTGGGCTCACAGTCTAAAAGGGGGAGACAGAGAACAAAACCAAACATACTAACAAAATAAAATAAATAGAAAGATACGTACAAGTAAAATAAATAAATAAATAAATAGAGTAATAAATACGTAGAAACATACATACATATATACAGGTATATATGTATATATATATACATATATACCTGTATATATGTATATGTATGTATATGTATATATACACATATATACATATATATGTATATGTGTATATGTATATATGTATATGTATATATATACATATATACAGCGGGGAGACAGACATTTATATAAATAAATAAAATCACAGATATGTTCATAAGTGGTGTGGGCCTGGAAAGGGGGATGAATAAAGGGAGCAAGCCAGGGTGAAGCAGAAGGGAGTGGGAGAAGAGGAAAGGAGGGGGTTAGTCAGGGAAGGCCTCTTGGAGGAGGTGAGCCTTCAATAAGGCTTGGAAGGGAGGGAGAGTCGTTGTGTGTGGGATTTGAGGAATGAGGGCCTTCCAGGCCTAAGAGAGGTTCAGAAAACGAGGTTTTTTTTCTCAAAACCGACCTCCCACCTGCCTGACTTCCCCACGGCTGGGCTCCCTTGTCCGTAGCCGAGAGTTACCTGGAGGCCGACCCTTCCGGGCGAGACAAGAGGACCCCCATCGTCATCGTCAAGCAGGGGAGCGAGCCTCTCACCTTCACCGGCTGGTTCCTGGGCTGGGATTCCAGCAGGTGGGGAAACTGAGGCAGCCGGGGCCGGTTTCCAGCCCAGAGGCGGGAGCAGAGAAGAGGGCGACCCCGCCGCCGGATCCCCCGCCTTCAATTGGGCCTCGACTAAAGTGCCCCTGCCCCTGGGGTCAGGGGGATCTGGAGCCATCGCAAAGTCCTGCTCTCTGTCCACTGCCAACAGTGCTCCCTCCACTGCACGCAGTGCTCTGCCCACTGCACACTTTATCCTGCTCGCCGCATACAGTGCTCTGTCAGAGCTGGAAGCCTCAGAATCCCACCCCCTATTCCACTCTTGGCTGAGGAGAATCAGCCGGGCTGTTCTCCACTTGCTCATTTCCCTAAGGACAAAATTTCAAAGCCATCAATCAATCGATCAATCGCATTTATTGAGCGCTTACTGTGTGCGGAGCACTGGACGAAGCGCTTGGGAAGTCCAAGTTGGCCACATATAGAGACGGTCCCTACCCAACAGTGGGCTCACAGTCTAGAAGCCATGATTCCTGGAAAAAAATTTCTGAAAATAATAATAATAATGGCATTTATTAAGCGCTTACTATGTGCAAAGCACTGTTCTAAACGCTGGGGAGGTTACAAGGTGATCAGGTTGTCCCACGTTGAGCTCACAGTCTTAATGTGGGAAGCAGTGTGGCTCAGTGGAAAGAGCACAGATTTTAGAGTCAGAGGTCCTGGGGTCAAATCCTGGCTCTGCCTCTTGTCAGCTGTGTGACTTTGGGCAAGTCACTTAGCTTCTCTGGGCCTCAGGTACCTCATCTGTAAAATGGGGATGAAGACTGTGAGCCCCCTGTGGGGCAACCTGATCACCTTGTATACCCCCAGCACTTAGAACAGTGCCTTGCACATAGTAAGCGCTTAATAAATGCCATTATTATTATTATTATTAATGCCCATTTTACAGATGAGGTCACTGAGGCACAGAGAAGTTTCGAACTTCCCTTGGCTTTCTCCCCCCTAAAGCAAATATGCCATTCATGCCAAACCACCGTTTTCTGCCAGTCTGACACATTTTGTGATCTGCTTTTCCTTTGTGTTTACAAAATTAAATGGGTCTCGTTATTTTTTTTTTTATGATTTCAAGCCCAGGGTCTTTTGAGTAAAAATAGATCGATTCGATGTGTTTGAAATGCCGCAGTCTGGCAGAGGGCCGGACTATTTTAGACCAAAACAAAGTCACTTCATCTTAATTATCCAGCTAATTCAAGCCAAAGTTTCCTTGGCAAGTGGAATTCAGCCGGAGAGAAGTGGCATTATCAAGAGAAAAACAAGCAGCCAACCTTTGAATGGTATGTGCGGTTTTAAAGGGAATTTGCTCAGTGCGCCTCAATCAGATTGGCAACCTGAGACTTATTTTTCTTTGAAAACTAAATGTAAAATGAATATCTCTTTCAGGGATGAAATAGGAAAATTCTATTCATTCCATTTCGTGAGACCATAATCAGTGCCGAGAAATAGTTTTGTGTGTGTGTGTGTGTGGTTGCCAACTTAATGATTGACCCAACTATGATGTTACATGAGACCATAATCAGTGCTGAGAAATAGTTTTGTGTGTGCGTGTGGTTGCCAACTTGATGATTGACACAACTATGATGTAACGTGAGGTGGTGAAATGCAGGGGAGGCGATATCCTGGCTTTTGAGAAACTGAGGCTGAAAGATGACACATTAATTCAGTTTTAGATTAAACTTTCCATCTCCAATAGACTCGCTTGCGTTGATAGCGTGGGGCTTGGTGCTGAAAGCTTATTGACAATAAAAACATTACCGCAACATGTGCGGTGTCGTAACCTGAAGTGTTTCCTGTGTCTTCACATCTCGATCAATTTTTCTTTCACTGACGTCTGCTTTTCGTCTTGCCTTCCGGGCAGGGAACGTGTCTGCTGATTCTGTTGCATTGTACTCTCCCAAATGTCGAGTACAGTGCTCTGCACATAGTAAGCGCTCAACAAGTACCATTGATTGATAGAAACCAAATCAAAATTGTAGTCCATCATCAGTAGGCCCAAGTGGCCAACAAAAATACATGTTCACACACAGCCTGGCTCAGTGGAAAGAGCCCGGGCTTGGGAGTCCAAAGTCATGGGTTTGAATTCCTGCCCTGCCACTTGTCAGCTGTGTGACCTCGGGCAAGCCACTTAACTTCTCTGGGCCTCGGTGACCTCATCTGTAAAATGGGGATTAAGACTGTGAGCCCCACGGGGGACAACCTGATCACCGTCGCACATAGTAAGCACTTAAATACCATCATTATTATCCAGCAGCTCTGCCTACCCCAGAGCTTAGTGAGGTGCTCTTAACAGAAATAACAATTATTATATTTAGCAGAGTATAACTAATATATAATAATATAACCACATCACGAGTGACCCGCTCTATTCTAAACTGCTGCAAAACTCCCCTACCATTAACGAAATAAATCATAACCTCGGTAATTCCGACAAATTATCCATTTACCCCCAGAGTTTCTGAAATACTGGTAAAGCTACTGACCGCGTTATGACGAGTTTATGACTTTCAAGAGGCAAATATAGAAATGAGATATGGGCAGGGAATGTGTCTGCTAATTCTGTTGAATTATGCTCCCAAGCACTCAGGCAGTGCTCTGCGCATAGTAAGCACTCGATAAATTCCACTGATTGACAAGTACAAGTTGTTGCCAACTTGTACTTCCCAAGTGCTTAGTGCAGTGCTCTGCACACAGTGAGCGCTCAATAAATACGATTGATTAATTGATTGATTGATTGACCTAAAGAAAATGGTGAGGACCTGCTAAGAATTACAGTTGCAATCATTCAATCCATCAGTGGCTTACTCTTGAGAAGAGTTAGCAGCGTGGCTCAGTGGAAAGAGCCCAGGCTTTGGAGTCAGAGGTCATGGGTTCAAATCCCGGCTCCACCAAGTGTCAGCTGTGTGACTTTGGGCAAGTCACTTCACTTCTCTGTGCCTCAGTTACCTCGTCTGTAAAATGGGGATGAAGACCGTGAGCCCCACGTGGGACAACCTGATCACCTTGTATCCTCCACAGTGCTTCACACATAGCAAGTGCTTAATAAACGCCATCATCATTATTATTAGTAGTACTATTAGAAGAACCCAGAACTTCCTTTCCCTTTCATTCATTCATTCAATCGTATTTATTGAGCGCTTACTGTGTGCAGAGCACTGTACTAAGCGCTTGGGAAGTACAAGTTGGCAACATATAGAGACGGTCCCTACCCAGCAGTGGGCTCACAGTCTAGAAGGGGGAGACAGAGAACAAAACAAAACATATTAACAAAATAAGTAAAATAAATATATACAAGTAAAATAAATAAGTAAATAGAGTGCATTCATTCAAGTGTATTTATTGAGTGCTCACTGTGGGCAGAGCACTGTACTAAGCGCTTGGGAGAGTCCAGTAGAAAATGTGGGCAGATATTTTCCCTGCCCACAACAAATTTACAAGCAAACAAAGAAAAGATCCCCATCTTCTAGTAGGTGGAGGCCTGACAGCTCTCAGCAGGGAAGAGGTGGGAAGTCCCAGCCTCAGTGGACCAGTCTTCACAAGTCCTTAGCTGCTAATGGTCCAATGTCAACACTTTGTTTTCTTCTTGGGGCTGTTTTTGTGTACTCGTTTGGTTTTTTGATAGTACCCGCGTTAATCAATCAATCAATCAATCGTATTTATTAAGCGCTTACTGCATGCAGAGCACTGTACTAAGCGCTTGGGAAGTACAAGCTGGCAACATATAGAGACAGTCCCTACCCAACAGTGGGCTCACAGTCTAGAAGGGGGAGACAGAGAACAAAACCAAACATATTAACAAAATAAAATAAATAGAATAGATATGTACAAGTAAAATAAATAGAGTAATAAATATGTACAAACATATATACATATACATAGATCAATGTCTATCTCCCCCTCTAAACTCTAAGCTCATTGTGGGTAGGAAATGTGCCTGCTGTGTAGTTGTTTGTACTCTCCCAAGCGCTTAGTACAGTGCCCTGCACACATTAAGCGCTCCATCCCCTCCTTAACTTCCAATTTGCGTTGCCAATTTGTACTTCCCAAGCGCTTAGTACAGTGCTCTGCACATAGTAAGCGCTCAATAAATGCGATTGATTGATTGATTGATTGATCTTCAACTGCTCACTAGCCAATGGCTTCTTCCCGTCTGCTTTCAAACATGGCCACGTCTCCCTCCCTTGACCCCACTGCCCCCTCCAGTTATCGCCCCATCTCCCACCTACCCTTCCTTTCCAAACTCCTGGAGCGAGTCGTCTACACTCACTGCCTCGAATTCCTCTCCTCCAACTCACTCCCGGACCCCCTTCAATCTGGCTTCCATCCCCCTCCACTCCACCAAAACTGCCCTCTCAAGGGTCACCGATGACCTCCTTCTTGCCAAATCCAGTGGCCCCCTACTCCATCCTAATCCACCTCGACCTCCCAGCTGTGGATCATCCCCTTCTCCTCAACACGCTATCCAACCTTGGCTTCACAGACTCCGTCCTCTCCTGGTTCTCCTCTTATCTCTCCGGCCGCTCATTCTCAGTCTCCTTTGTGGGCTCCTCCTCCCGCTCCCATCCCCTTACTGTAGGAGTTCCTCAAGGGTCAGTTCTTGGTCCCCTTCTGTTCTCCATCTACACTCACTCCCTTGGTGACCTCATTCGCTCCCACGGCTTCAACTATCATCTCTTCGTGGATGACACCCACGAAACCTACATCTCCTCCCCTGTTCTCTCTCCCTCCAGGCTCGTGTCTCCTCCTGCCTTCAGGACATCTCCACCTGGATTCATTCATTCATTCAGTCATATTTATTGAGCGCTTACTGTGTGCAGAGCACTGTACTAATCAATCAATCAATCAATCAATCGTATTTATTGAGCGCTTACTATGTGCAGAGCACTGTACTAAGCGCTTGGGAAGTACAAATTGGCATCACATAGAGACAGTCCCTACCCGATAGTGGGCTCACAGTCTAAAAGGGGGAGACAGAGAACAGAACCAAACATACCAACAAAATAAAATAAGTAGGATAGAAATGTACAAGTAAAATAAATAAATAAATAAATAAACAGAGTAATAAATATGTACAACCATATATACATATATACAGGTGCTGTGGGGAGGGGAAGGCGGTAAGGCGGGGGGATGGAGAGGGGGACGAGGGGGAGAGGAAAGAAGGGGCTCAATCTGGGAAGGCCTCCTGGAGGAGGTGAGCTCTCAGCAGGGTCTTGAAGGGAGGAAGAGAGCTAGCTTGGCGGATGGGCAGAGGGAGGGCATTCCAGGCCCGGGGGATGACGTGGGCCGGGGGTCGATGGTGGGACAGGCGAGAGCGAGGTACAGTGAGGAGATTAGTGGTGGAGGAGCGGAGGGTGCGGGCTGGGCAGTAGAAGGAGAGAAGGGAGGTGAGGTAGGAGGGGGCGAGGTGATGGACAGCCTTGAAGCCCAGGGTGAGGAGTTTCTGCCTGATGCGCAGATTGATCGGTAGCCATTGGAGGTTTTTGAGGAGGGGAGTGATATGTCCAGAGCGTTTCTGGACAAAGATAATCCGGGCAGCAGCATGAAGTATGGATTGAAGTGGAGAGAGACACGAGGATGGGAGATCAGAGAGAAGGCTAGTGCAGTAGTCCAGACGGGATAGGATGAGAGCTTGAATTAGCAGGGTAGCAGTTTGGATGGAGAGGAAAGGGCGGATCTTGGCAATGTTGCGGAGCTGAGACCGGCAGGTTTTGGTGACAGCTTGGATGTGAGGCGTGAATGAGAGAGCGGAGTCGAGGATGACACCAAGGTTGCGGGCTTGTGAGACGGGAAGGATGGTAGTGCCGTCAACAGAGATGGGAAAGTCAGGGAGAGGACAAGGTTTGGGAGGGAAGACAAGGAGCTCAGTCTTCGACATGTTGAGCTTTAGGTGGCGGGGCGGACATCCAGATGGAGATGTCCTGAAGGCAGGAGGAGATGCGAGCCTGGAGGGAGGGGGAGAGAGCAGGGGCAGAGATGGAGATCTGGGTGTCATCAGCGTAGAGGTGATAGTTGAAGCCGTGGGAGCGAATGAGGTCACCAAGGGAGTGAGTGTAGATTGAGAACAGAAGGGGACCAAGCACTGAACCTTGGGGAACTCCCACAGTAAGAGGATGGGAGGGGGAGGAGGAGCCTGCAAAAGAGACTGAGAAAGAACGACCGGAGAGATAAGAGGAGAACCAGGAGAGGACGGAGTCTGTGAAGCCAAGGTCAGATAACGTGTTGAGGAGAAGGGGGTGGTCCACAGTGTCAAAGGCAGCTGAGAGGTCGAGGAGGATTAGGACAGAGTATGAGCCGTTGGATTTGGCAAGCAGGAGGTCATTGGTGACCTTTGAGAGTGCAGTTTCCGTGGAATGAAGGGGACGGAAGCCAGACTGGAGGGGGTCGAGGAGAGAGTTGTTGTTGAGGAATTCTAGGCAGCGCGTGTAGACAACTCGTTCAAGGAGTTGGGAAGTACAAATAGGCAACGTATAGAGACAATCCCTACCCAACAGTGGGCTCACAGTCTAGAAGGGGGAGACAGACCACAAAACAAGTAGCCAGGCGGATGTCCTCCCGCCACCTAAAACTCAACATGTCCAAACGACTGAGCTCCTTATCTTCCCTCCCAAACCCTGCCCTCTCCCTGACTTTTCCGTCAGTATGGACGGCACTACCAACCTTCCCTTCTCACAAGCCCACAACTTCAGCGTCATCCTCGACTCCGCTCTCTCGTTCACCCCACATATCCAATCCGTCACCAAAACCTGCGGGTCTCACCTCCGCAACATCGCCAAGATCCGCCCTTTCCTCTCTATCCAAACCGCTACCTCTCCCCGGTTCAATCTCTCATTTTATCCCGACTGTATTACTGCATCGGCCTCCTCTCTGATCTCCCATCCTCCTGTCTCTTCCTACTTCAGTCTATAGTTCACTCTGCTGCCCGGATCATCTTTATACAGAAACGCTCTGGGCATGTCACTCCCCTCCTCAAAAATCTCCAGTGGCTGCCTGTCAACCTACGAATCAAGCAAAAACTCCTCAACCTGGGCTTCCAGGCTGTCCATCCCCTCGCCCCCTCCTACCTCCCCTCCCTTCTGTCCTTCTCCAGCCCAGCCCGCACCCTCCGCTCCTCCGCCACTAATCTCCTCACCATTAGGCCTCGTTCTCACCTGTCCCGCCATCGACCCCCGGCCCACGTCATCCCCCGGGCCCGGAATGCCCTCCCTCTGCCCATCCGCCAAGCTAGCTCTCTTCCTCCCTTCAAAGCCCTACTGAGAGCTCACCTCCTCCAGGAGGCCTTCCTAGATTGAGCCCCCTCCTTCCTCTCCCCCTCCCCCCACACCTTACCTCCTTCCCCTCCCCACAGCACCTGTATATATGTATATATGTTTGTACGGATTTATTGCTCTATTTATTTTATTTGCATTTATTTATTTATTTATTCATTTATTTGTTTATTTATTTATTTATTTTGTTACTATGTTCTGTTTTGTTGTCTGTCTCCCCCTTCTAGACTGTGAGCCCGCTGTTGGGTAGGGACCGTCTCTAGATGTTGCCAACTTGTACTTCCCAAGCGCTTAGTACAGTGCTACAGTAAGCGCTCAATAAATACGATTGAATGAATGAATGCATGCTCTGCACACAGTAAGCGCTCAAATACTATTGAATGAATTTATGGTACTATTGGGATACCAATGAATACTATTGGTATTTCCACTAGGCCCCACTGCTTCTCCACTATGACCTTTGACTCTCATTTTGTGCTTGGCAGGGCACAGATCCTACGTCATAATTAAGCCATAGTGATCGTTTGCATGTATTTATTACTCTATTTATTTTACTGGCACATATTCTATTTATTTTATTTTGTTAATATGTTTGGTTTTGTTCTCTATCTCCCCCTTCTAGACTCTGAGCCCACTGTTGGGTAGGGACCGCCTCTAGATATTGCCAACTTGTACTTCCCAAGCGCTTAGTCCAGTGCTTTGCACACAGGAAGCGCTCAATAAATACGATTGAATGAATGAATGAATGAATGAATGAATGGCACATAGTAAGCGCTTAACAGAGAGCATCGCTATTATTAACAAAAGCTCCTAGGAGAAGTCCTTCCAAGAGCTACCAGAATTTATTATTATTATTATTATTTATTATTATCATTATCATTATTATTATTGTTATTATTATTATTATTATTCTGCTGATTTCCCTTGCGCGGCAGGGTCCAGGCGGCGTGTGGTTCCGTGTCAAACCAGCAGGGGGCAGCGCCGCTCCAGGCGGGGCCGGGCGGGGGCGCGCGTCGGTCGGTTGCTAGGAGACGGGACTCGCGCGGCCGCGCGCGCGCGCTGGCGGGCGGCAGCCGCTAGGTGGCGCGGGTCCGGGGGAGGAGGCGACGGACAGACGGATGGGCGGGGCCAAGGTGGGCGGCTCGGGACCCGCGCTTCCCCGCGCGCGCAGAAGGGGGCGCTGCGCCCCCCTCTCCCGGCCGCTAGCCTCCACTGGGGCGTCTCGGGGAGGGCGGGCGGGCAGCCAATGAGCGCGCTGGGCGGTGGGAGGGGGCGTGCCCGTGAGGGCGGGCGGCCAATGAGAGGCGGGCACGGGGGCCGGGGGCGTGTCCGGGGCGGGCGGCCAATGAGAGCGGCGGGGGGCGTGTCCTCGGGAGGGCGGCCAATGAAGGACGGGCGCAGGTAGCCGGGGGCGTGTCCGGGTGGGCGGGTGGCCAATGAGCACGCTGGGGGACGGGAGGGGGCGTGCCCGTGTGGACGGGCGGCCAATGAGCGCGGGAGGGGGCGTGTCCTCGGACGGAGGGCGGCCAATGAGGGGCGTGCGCAGGGGCCCGGGGGCGTGTGCGAGCGGGAGGGCGGGGGTAGCCGGGGGCGTGTCCGGCTGGGAGAGCGGCCAATGAGAGCGGCGGGGGCGTGTCCTCGTGCGGGCGGGCGGCCAATGAGGGGCGGGCGCAGGTAGCCGGGGGCGTGTCCTCTAGCGGGCGGCCAATGAGGGGCGGGGGGCGTGTCCTCGTGCGGGCGGCGGCCAATGAGGGACGGGCGCAGGTAGCCGGGGGCGAGTCCGGGCGGGCGGGCGGACGGCCAATGAGGGGCGGGGGGCGTGTCCTCGGGCGGAGGGCGGCCACTGAGGGGCGGGTGCAGGGGCCCGGGGGCGTGTGCGAGCGGGCGGGCGAAGGTAGCCGGGGGCGTGTCCGGCTGGGAGAGCGGCCAATGAGCGAGGCGGGGGCGTGTCCTCGGGAGGGCGGGCAGCCAATGAGGGGCGGGCGCAGGCAGCCGGGGGGCGTTTCCTCGGGCGGTCGGGCGGCCAATGAGCGCGGCGGGGGGCGTGTCCTCGGGCGGGCGGGAGGGCGGCCAATGAGGGGCGGGCGCAGGTCGCCGGGGGCGTGTCCTCGAGCGCGCGGGGGGCGGGAGGCCAATGAGCGCGGCGGGGGCGGTTGGGGGCGTGTCCTCGGGTGGGCGGGAGGCCAATGAGGGGCGGGCGCAGGTAGCCGGGGGCGTGTCCTCGGGCGGCCAATGAGGGGCGGGCGCAGGGGCCGGGCGGTGGCGGCGGCGGTGGCGCAATCGTGGGCAGCGGGGCAGTGGGAGCCCGGACAGCAGGCGAGCGCGGCGCAGCCCGGCGCGGTCAGTGCGTGTCTCTGTGTGTGTGTGTGTGCGCGCGCGTGTGTGTGTGTGCGTGTCTGTGTGTGTGTCTGTGCGTGTGCGTGTCTGCGCGCGCGCGGAGCGGCCCCGGGGAAACGACCGCCCCAAGGTCACGCGGCGGCGGGAGCGAGCGAGGGGGGGAGCGGGAGCAGGAGGAGGACGGGAATTTATCATCGTTATTATTATCGTTATTATTATTGTTAATTATGATGAGGATGGTGATGAGGATTCCCGGGTCCGGCCCGGCTGTCTGTCTGTCTGTCTGTCTGGCTATTTACACAGAGCTGCGGCTCTGTCTGTCTCTGTCTGTGTCACAGACACAACTAGCTCATTTCATTCCTTCATTCATTCATTCGCTCATTCACTCATTCATTCAGCTAGCTCCGCACACGCCCTCTGGGTGCTGCCCCCCCCCCCCGGGGGAGGCGGCTATGGATGTATAGAGCTCTCCAGAGCGATCGATCTGGCCATCTATTGACACGTCCGTATCTATTTCTATAGCTCTAGATCGAGCTGTCTATAGATGCATCTGTATCTATTTCTACAGCTCTAGATCCAGCTGTCTATAGATACATCTGCATCTATTTCTAGAGATCTAGCTGTCTATAGGTACATCTGGATCTATTTCTATAGGTCTAGCTGTCTGCAGATACATCTGGATCTATTTCTGTAGGTCTGGCTGTCTGCAGATACATCTGGATCTATTCCTATAGCTCTAGATCCATCTGTCTACAGATACATCTGTATTTCTTTAGGTCTAGATCTAGCTGTCTACAGATACGTCTGTATCTATTTCTACAGTTCTAGATCCATCTGTCTGTAGATACATCTGGATCTATTTCTATAGATCTAGATCCATCTGTCTATAGATACATCTGGATCTATTTCTATAGGTCTAGCTGTCTGTATCTATTTCTATAGATTTAGATCTAGCTGTCTATAGGTACATCTGGATCTATTTCTACAGGTCTAGCTGTCTGTATCTATTTCTATAGATTTAGATCTAGCTGTCTATAGATACATCTGTATCTATTTCTATAGCTCTAGATCCATCTGTCTATAGATACATCTCTATTTCTATAGATCTAGATCCATCTGTCTGTAGATACATCTGTATCTATTTCTATAGATTTAGATCCATCTGTCTATAGATACATCTCTATCTATTTCTATAGATCTAGATCCATCTGTCTATAGATACATCTCTATCTATTTCTATAGATTTAGATCCATCTGTCTATAGATACATCTCTATCTATTTCTATAGATCTAGATCCATCTGTCTATAGATACATCTCTATTTCTATAGATCTAGATCCATCTGTCTATAGATACATCTGTATCTATTTCTATAGATTTAGATCTAGCTGTCTATAGATACATCTCTATCTATTTCTATAGCTGTAGATCTGTCTATAGATATATCTGTATCTATTTCTCTAGATCTATCTGTCTGTCTACAGATGCATCTGTATCTTTCTGTAGCTCTAGATCCATCTGTCTATAGATACATCTCTGTCTATTTCTATAGCCGTAGATCCATCTGTCTATAGATCCATCTGTATCTATTTCTGTAGGTCGAGATCTAGCTGTCTATAGATACATCTGTTTCTCTAGATGTAGATCCGTCTGTCTATCTATAGATAGATAGATGTGTATCTATTTCTCTAGCTGTAGATCTATATCTGTGTATCGATAGATGATCGATCCATTGAGGTGCGTGTGGGAGGCCGCGGGGCTCCGCGCGCGCGCAGGAGGCGCTCAGTAAATACGGTCGGATCAATATAGGCCGGCCTCGTGGGGGGAGTTGGGGGTGTGTGTCTATAGATGTGGCTTTATGTGTGTGTAGATATGCCTCTATGTGTGTGTAGATATGCCTCTGTGTGTGTGTGTGTAAACGTGGCCCAGTGTGTGTGTAAACGTGACTCTGTATGTGTAGGTATGCCTCTCTGTGTGGTGGGTGTGTGTATAAAAGAAGCTCCGTGTGTGTAGGTATGCCTCTGTGTGTGTGTGTGTCTGTCTGTGTCTGTGTGTGTGTGTAAACGTGGCACTGTGTGTGTAGGTATGCCTCTATGTCCGTGTGTGTGTGTAAACGTGACTCTGTATGTGTAGGTATGCCTCTGTCTCTGTGTGGTGGGTGTGTGTATAAAAGAAGCGCTGTGTGTGTAGGTATGCCTCTGTGTGTGTGTCTGTCTGTGTCTGTGTGTGTGTAAGCGTGGCTCTGTATGTGTAGGTATGCCTCTGTGTCTCTGTGTGGTGTGTGTATGTGTGTGTGTGTGTATAAACGAGGCTCCGTGTGTGTAGGTATGCCTCTGGGTGTGTGACTGTCTGTCTGTGTCCGTGTGTGTGTGTAAACCTGGCTCTGTGTGTGTAGGTATGCCTCTGTGTGTGTGTGTGTGTGTGTGTGTGTGTGTTTAAACGAGGCTCTGTGTGTGTAGGTATGCCTCTGTATCTGTGTGTGTGTGCATAAACGTGACTCCGTGTGTGTAGATGTGCCTTTGTGCCTGTGTGTGTCTGTGTGTTTGTGTGTGTATGTGGAAACGTGGCTCTGTGTGTATAGGTATGCCTCTGTATCTCTGTGTGTGTGTGTGTGTGTGTGCGCGCGCGCGCGTAGGTGTGGCTATGGGTGTGCGTATGTGTCTGTAGGTGTGGCTGTGTGTGTGTGTGTGTGTAGATATACTTGTGTAGCTGTGGCTATGTGTGTGTATAGATATGCTTGTGCGCACGCATGTGTGTGTGTGTAAATGTGGCCCGGTGTGTGTGTCTAGATTTGCCTGTGTGTAGGTCCCTTCTAGCCCGGGAGCCCATTGTTGAGTAGGGACCGGCTCTCTGTGTTGTCGCCGACTTGTCCTTCCCAAGTGCCTAGTCCAGTGCTCTGCACACAGCAAGCGCTCAATAAAGACGAATGAATGAATGAATGATATGCGTGTGTGTGTGTGTGTGTGTGTGTGTGTAGATATGCCTGTATATAGGTGGATATGGCTCTTTGGGTGGAGATATGCCTGTGTGTGTGTGTGTGTGTGTGTGTGTGCGTGGTGAGCCTGTTGTTGGGTAGGGACCGTCTCTCTTTCCTCCCTCCCCTCCCTTCTGTCTTTCTCCAGCCCAGCCCGCACCCTCCGCTCCTCTGCCACCGCTAACCTCCTCACCGTTAGGCCTCATTCTGGCCCGTCCCGCCATCGACCCCCTGGCCCGGAATGCCCCCAATCCCTCTGCCCACCCGCCAAGCTCGCTCTCTTCCTCCCTTCAAGGCCCTGCTGAGAGCTCACCTCCTCCAGGAGGCCTTCCCACACTGAGCCCCTTCCTTCCTCTCCCCCTCGTCCCCCTCTCCATCCCCCCCATCTTACCTCCTTCCCTTCCCCACAGCACCTGTATATATGTATATATGGTTGTACATATTTATTACTGTATTTTACTTGTACATATCTATTCTATTTATTTTATTTTGTAGTATGTTTGGTTTTGTTCTCTGTCTCCCCCTTCCAGACTGTGAGCCCACTGTTGGGTAGGGACCGTCTCTATATGTTGCCAACTTGGACTTCCCAAGCGCTTAGTACAGTGCTGTGCACACAGTAAGCGCTCAATAAATACGATTGATTGATTGCCAATCTGTACTTCCCAAGTGCTGAGTACAGTGCTGTGCACACAGTAAGTGCTCAGTCAATGAATGAATGAATCCGGATCTGTCTCTGTGTGTGTGTGCGTGTGTGTGTGTGTGTGTGTAGATAGGCCTCTGTGGGTGTAGGTGTGGCTATATGTGTGTGTAGTTAGGCCTCTGTGTGGGTGTGTGTGGGGGGGTGTAGATTGGCCGCTGTGGCTGTATGTGTGTCGATAGGCCTCTGTGTGTGTAGATGTGGCTATATGTGTGTGTAGATAGGCCTGTGTGGGGGTGTGGGTGTGTAGATAGGCCTTTGTGGCTGTATGTGTGTGTGTGTGTGGATAGGCCTCTGTGGGTGTAGGTGTGGCTATATGTGTGTGTAGTTAGGCCTCTGTGTGGGTGGGGGGTGGGCAGTGTAGATAGGCCGCTGTGGCTGTATGTGTGTAGATAGGCCTCTGTGTGTGTAGATGTGGCTATATATGTGTGTAGGTAGGTCTGTGGGGGGGGGGGGGGTCCTAGATAGGCCTTTGTGGCTCTGTGTGTGTGTGTGTGTGTGTGTGTGTATAGATAGGCCTCTGTGTGTGTAGATGTGGCTATATGTGTGTGTAGATAGGCCTATGTGGGGGTGTGTGGGGTGTGTGTGGGGGGGGGTGTAGATAGGCCTTTGTGGTTTTGTGGTGTTGTGTGTGTGTGTGTGTGTGTGTGTGTGTGTGTGTGTGTGTGTGTGTGTGTGTGTTTCCCAGCAGATCGCAGTAATGAATTTTCCTGTCCCAGCAGTGCTGTGAGCAGCGCATCCCGCCGGGAGACGACCACCCCCGCCATCCGCATCCCCATCCGCATCCCCATCCCCATCCCAGCCCCGCAGGAAGGCTGGCAGGCGGGCAGCGGCAGCCGGGCGCGCCCGGGAGTCCGTCCATGCGCCGCTGAGCGGGAGCGGGAGCGGGAGCGGCCCCGGCCATGGGGAATGGACTGTCGGAGCAGGCGTCGATCCTGTCCGGCCTGCCGCCCTTCCACCACTTCCACATCGTCATCCTGGGCCTGGACTGCGCCGGGAAGACCACGGTCCTCTACCGGCTGCAGTTCAACGAGTTCGTCAACACCGTCCCCACCAAGGGCTTCAACACGGAGAAGATCCGGGTGACCCTGGGCAACTCCAAGACGGTCACCTTCCACTTCTGGGACGTGGGCGGGCAGGAGAAGCTCCGGCCGCTGTGGAAGTCGTACACGCGCTGCACCGACGGCATCGTCTTCGTCGTGGACTCGGTGGACGTCGAGAGGATGGAGGAGGCCAAGACGGAGCTGCACAAGATCACCCGGATCTCGGAGAACCAGGGCGTCCCCGTGCTCATCGTGGCCAACAAGCAGGACCTGAGGCACGCGCTGTCGCTGGCCCAGGTGGAGAAGCTGCTGGCCACGGGGGAGCTCAGCTCTTCCACCCCCTGGCACCTCCAGCCCACCTGCGCCATCATAGGCGACGGCCTCCAGGAGGGCCTGGAGAAGCTGTACGACATGATCGTCAAGCGGAGGAAGATGCTGCGGCAGCAAAAGAAGAAAAGATGAGCCCCGAGCGGGGACCGGGGTGACGTCGAGGCCCGGAGTTGGTTTAGACGGTCTCCTCTGGACCGGCCGAAGGGTCGACAAAGCCCGGTCCTTCTGCTTGGGCGGAGGGGGCGGGGAGGACGTTTGCCGATTCTTTCCTTTTTTTAGTATTAGTTTCTCTTCCTTCTCCTCCTCCTCCTTTTCCACGCGTCCCCCCACCACCACCCCCCGGCGTGTTCGTTTCGGAAGCCAGTCGAGGGCTCGGCCGGCCGGGAAGCGGACGGCGAAATCCGACCTCGGCTTCTCGAGTGGCCAAATAAAAGGACGGAGAGTTTTACCCGGTTGTCGTGCTCGTGCGTGGCGGGGGGGGGCGGGGGGAGGGCCGCCGCCGCCGCCGCCGCCAGCGAGGCTGGACGGGTCCCACCGGCGGAAGGGTCGAGGGGGAGCCAGGCGGCGATCACCAAAGACCGTTTCGGGGGGCGGGGAGGGAGGCAGGCGCCGGCCGGGCGGAGGGGAAGATTATTTTGCCGGGGTGGAGGGTGGGGGTGGTAACGGACGTCTCCGGAATCAGATAGTTGCTCGGCGATGGATCGGACGCGATAGCCCCTCGGGATGGACTCTGAATGGCTCCGAGCCGCGGTCGGAGAACTAGGACGAGACCCGTTGGAGCGGGCGGATCAGCCCTCCGGAGTGGAAGCGTGTCGCGGCGTGTAGGATTTTGCCTTTATTCTGCAGCCCCAGCTCCACGTTACAGACGGAGCCTAGAACGCGCCCGGAGATGCTCCGGAACTCGTCCCGAGGGGATTTAAATTTAGGAAACGGCGGCATCGGACTCTCCGCCCAGGAGGCCCGCGCGGGGTCCCGAAGTCTCTCCCGATCCCGGCTCTCCGGACCCACCGCGGAAGGAATCGGGTTGAAGAGGCAGTTGAACCGAGCGAGGACGAGGGGGTTGGAATCACCCGGCTCCGGGACGCGGATTCTGGGACGGATGGACAACGCGCTCAACGCGGATTCTGGGACGGATGGACAACGCGCCTGACGCGGATTCTGGGACGGATGGACAACGCGCTTGACGCGGATTCTGGAACGGATGGACAACGCGCTTGACGCGGATTCTGGGACGGATGGACAACGCGCTTGACGCGGATTCTGGGACGGATGGACAACGCGCTTGACGGAGGAGCATCTCTTTTGGCAGTATTTGTGGAAGAATGACAGAGCTTTAACAACGCACAATCTAGCCTCCCGGGGACCGAGCAAGCCTGAAAGGTGCCTTGGGCTCTGTTTTATTCCCCTAAAGCCGCCCCGTGTTGGTTCTGGGGGCCTGACGACTAAAGGAGGAAACAAATGGTGTTTCTGACTGGTACAGGACTGCGGATAAGTACTATTTCGACGTCCAGGATCAGTTTTCCCTGGGCCGTTGGGGTTCGGGTTTCCAAACTCCAAGACTATCCCTTTTAACTCCGACGATGTGAAAATTCGGGACTCGGGTGGCGTCCCGAGCCCTCCCGGCCAGCAGCGACCGTTCTTTCCGACTGCTGTGTAATTTATGTCAAGGGAAACTTCGCTTATTAAGCCAACAGCTGTTTGTTCAGAAGGTAACCAAAAATGCACTTTAGTGGATTTGTTTTTCGTGACAGCTGATTTTATGGAACTGGGGTTCTTTTAAAAAATTATATATATAAAAATAAAATAAAAAAACAGAAGTAGCTGCCTGAGGAGCTTTTATATGTTCTATGTATCTGCACTGGTGACCGCCAAGTCACTTTTTCAGTAATGTTTATATTTATAGAAATGTGGATGAACTTTTTCTTAAATCTCAATAAAGGCTACTCCGGTTCACTGGCGGTAAAGTGTGTGAGTTTACCGCCGTTAGCCGGCGGCGCGTGTGTGGCGACGGAGTTTTAAATGCTTTCGGTATCTGAGGTGGTTAGATTGTTTCTGCAGAGACGCGCTTATTAAAGAAGCGATCGCCTTGCGGCCTTTTTAGAATCACTGTGGTATTTAAGGCGCTGTACTGAGCGCTGGTGGGAAGGGGATACAAGCAAATGGGGTTGTCCCATGTGGGGCTCCCTGTCTTCATCCCTGTTTTACAGATGAGGGAACTGAGGCCCAGGGAAGTGAAGTGACCTGCCCAGGGTCACACAGATATCTGGGTGTGTCCATAGAAAGATCCCGTCTCTGATTTGTATTTATTGAGCACTTATTGTGTGCAGAACGCTATACTAAGTGCTTGGGAGAGGACAATACAACAGAGTCCCTCCCTACAGGAGTTTACTTTTACTCTTTTTAAAGCCTCCTTCCTAAGCATCGCCCTATTTCAAGGGACCGTCTCTATCTGCTGCCTAATTATACTTCCCAAGTGCTTAGTCCGGCGCTCTGCACACAGTAAGCGCTCAATAAATACGATTGAATGGAAGAAATTCTTCAGACGAATCGAAGCCTGTCTTGTTTTTGGTGGTCACTGAGTGTCTGATGCGTGGGTGACCCGGGTGTAACGTTATTCTTCCTCCAGTGGACTTCTTTGTTTCGTTAGCAGAGTTATAATGTTACAGCTTGAAACTCCGAGGACTTACCTGATCCGGTTACTAGCGTCTGTCCCCCCTAAAGTACTGAAGCTTTGCCTCAGATAGTCCCGTGGACTGTAAGCTCCTTGTGGGCAGGGCTCTCGGGTGCCAAGCGCGTCTCCTCATAACGATGGTACCTGTTATGAAGCAGCGTGGCTCAATGGAAAGAGCACACGGGCTTTGGAGTCAGAGGTCATGGGTTCAAATCCCGGCTCTGCCAACTGTCAGCTGGGTGACTTTGGGCAAGTCACTTCACTTCTCTGGGCCTCAGTTCCCTCATCTGTGAAATGGGGATTAAAACTGTGAGCCCCCCGTGGGACAACCTGATCACCTTGTAACCTCCCCAGCGTTTAGAACAGTGCTTTGCACGTAGTAAGCACTTAGCAAATACCATCATCATTATTATTATTATTGTTAAGCACTCGCTGTGTGCCAAGCACTGTTCTAAAAGTGCTGGCGGGGAGATACAAGCTAATCAGGTTGGACACGGTCCCTGTACTGTTTGGGGCTTGAATCACTCTTAATCCCCATCTTGCAGATGAGGTCACTGAAGCCCAGAAAAGTGAAGTGACTTGCCCCAGATCACACAGCAGACAAGCGGCAGAGCCGGGATTAGAACCCAGGCCCTTCTGACTGTCCACACCGCATTCTCTTTAATAATAATAATAGTAATAATAATGATGATGATGATGATGGCATTTATTAAGCGCTTACTATGTGCAAAGCACTGTTCTAAGTGCTGGGGAGGTTACAAGGTGATCAGGTTGTCCCATGGGAGGCTTACAGTCTTAATCCCCATTTTACAGATGAGGTAACTGAGGCACAGAGAAGTTAAATGACTCGCCCAAAGTCACACAGCTGACAACTGGCGGAGCCGGGATTTGAACCCCTGACCTCTGACTCCAAAGCTCGTGTTCTTTCCACTGAACCACGCTGCTTCTTTAGTGACCCCTTTTTCATTTGTTTATTCAATTGCACTTACTGTTTGCAGAGCATTGTACTAAAAGCTTGGGAGAGTTCAATTGGGCAACAAATAATAATAATGATGATGGTATTTGTTACGTGCTTCCTATGTGCCAAGCACTGTTCTAAGCGCTGGGGGAGATACAAGATAATCAGGTTGTCCCACATGGGGCTCACAGTCTTCATCCCCATTTTACAGATGTGGGCACTGAGGTGCAGAGAAGTGAAGTGACTTGCCCAGGGTCACACAGCAGAGAAGCGGCAGAGGTGAGATTAGAACCCACGACCTTCTGACTCCCAAGCTCAGGCTTTTGCCACAAAGCCACGCTGCTTCTCTAGAGACAATTTGACTTCGGAGATTGTCTAGAGACAATGCCTACCCAACAACAGGCTCACAGTCTAGAAGGGGGGAGACAGACAAGAGAACAAAGCAAAACAAGTAGATGGGTATCAATAGCACCAATATAAAATAGAATTACAGATATATGTGTATCATTAATAAAACAGAATGATAAATATGTGCATACATACACAATTTTTAATTCATGACCACTTGCTGTAAGACTTCCCCTTTCTGGGCTGGATTTAAAATCCAGTTCAGTACAAAGACTTGAGCTCTGCATAAGTTTCCTCTATCTGCTGAAGTCCCATATGATAGCATTTCTTATTAAGCGCTTACTATGTGTAAAGCACTGTTCTAAGCGCTGGGGAGGTTACAAGGTGATGAGGTTGTCCCACGGGGGGCTCACAGTCTTCATCCCCATTTTACAGATGAGGGAACTGAGGCCCAGAGAAGTCAAGTGACTTGCCCAAAGTCACCCAGCTGATGATTGGTGGAGCTGGAATTTGAACCCATGACCTCTGACTCCAAAGCCCATGCTCTTTCCACGGAGCCACGTTGCTTCTCTAGTAGAGAAGCAGCTTTATCAGAGTAGCATCCCCTTCTTAGATTGTAGGCTCATTGTGGGCAGGGAATGTGTCTGCCAATTCTTTCCTAGTATACTCCCCCACCACGTGCTCTGCACACAAGAAGCACTCAATATGATTGAGCAGCAAATCTTTTTATTCCTTCATTTTCAGCAAAATTTCACGGAAGCTTCGTGGGATCTAAATTGGTGGGATCTAAGTGTTTACTTTGTGCAGAGCTCTGTGTCTAAGCAACTTGGGAAAGTACAATCCCTGCCTAGAGCTTAGAGTCCGGGGGGGACAAGTTGAAAACACTCATTTAGGGGAGATCTAACTTGGGAAAGTACAATCCCTGCCTAGAGCTTAGAGTCCGGGGGGGACAAGTTGAAAACACTCATTTAGGGGAGATCGTCGGCTACACCAAAGAATCCTATGCGCTCCTTTTGTTGAGAAAAGTAGGAAATCTGAAATAAATTCCCAAATGTGCTTTTCTTTCCTGCATACGATAGCACTTTTTAAAAGTTTAATTTTTCGACCAATTGCCTTGAAAGGGGCAGAGATGACAGTTTTAAAAAATAATTTTCTAAAGCCGGGAGCAAAGTCTACCTGTTGGCAACTCTCTCCTAAGGAGTTTTAAATTGTTTTTTTTTTCAATCCGTGGGCCCACAGACCAAACCTTTTCTCCCTCCCTTCCCCCTCAATCGCCCCCCCAAATCTGGTGGATGAGAGTGATTCTCTGCCCAGCCCTTCCACCCAATTTTAAGTAAACCTGACTTGCCAGGACCCCCAAAAGTAGAATTAGAACAGTGCTTGGCACCTAGTAAGCGCTTAATAAATACCATTATTATTATTATTTAGCTATGACTGATGCATCTGGGTTCCAGGGAGGCTCTGGAAGGAATGCCTGCATTGCCGGCCAATAGTTCCCTGTCCGGCTACCAGTGTGTTTCTACTTTGTCCCTGGGGTTCTGTTACCCGTGTAAATACAAAAATAATAAAACTGCGGTATTAAGCACTAACTATGGGACAGGCACTGTACTAAGCTTTGGGGTGGATAGAAGCAAATCAGGTTGGCCACAGTCCCTGTCCCACATGGGGCTCACAATCAATCCCCATTTTACAGAAGAGGGAACTGAGGCCCAGATAGGTGAAGTGGCTCACAGTCCTGTAGCGTATAAGCTCATTGTGGGCAGAGAATGTGTCTATTATTGTCGTGTTATCCTCTCCCAAGGGTTTAGTACAGTGCCCCGCACTCAGTAAGCGCTCAAGCGATAGGATTACCCAAAGCCATGCAGCAAAGAGGCAGAGCCGGGACTAGAACCCAAGTCCTCTGACGTGCGAGACTCTATCATCAGCCCATGAATGGGATTTATTGATTGCTTACTATTTGCAGAGCACTTCTTCCCCTCTTCAAAGCCCTACTGAAAGCTTACCTCCTCCAGGAGGCCTTCCCAGATTGAGCCCCCTCTTCCTCTGCTCCTCCTCCCCTCCCCATGGCTCCCACTCCCTCCCTGTGTTCTACCCCCTTCCCCTCCCCACAGCACTTGTGTATATATGTATGTATTTATTATTCTATTTTATTAATGATGCGTATCTAGCTATAATTCTATTTATGTATATTGATGCTTTTAATACCTGTCTACTTGTTTTGTTGTCTGTCTCCCCCCATTCTAGACTGTGAGCCCGTTGTTGGGTGGGGACCGTCTCTACTTGTTGCCGAATTGTACTTTCCAATCTCTTAGCACAGCGCTCTGCGCACGGTAAGCGCCCGATAGATACGATTGAACGAATTAATGAATACTAAGCCCTTGGGACAACAGGATGAGCAAACTTGTTCCCTGCCCATAATGAGCTCTATCCATTAGGCCACACTGCTTCTTTATAATAATAATAATGGCACTTATTAAGCGCTTACTATGTGCAAAGCACTGTTCTAAGCGCTGGGGAGGTTACAGGGTGATCCGGTTGTCCCACGGGGGGCTCACAGTCTTCATCCCCATTTTCCAGATGAGGGAACTGAGGCCCAGAGAAGTGAAGTGACTTGCGCAAAGTCACACAGCTGGCAATTGGCAGAGCCTGGATTTGAACCCATGACCTCTGACTCCAAAGCCCGGGCTTTTTCCAAGCGCTTAGTACAGTGCTCTGCACACAGTAAGCGCTCAATAAATACGATTGATTTTTCCACTGAGCCACGCTGCTTCTCTGCAAAGCTGCTTCTCTTAAAGCATGCCATTCTCCGAGAAACATGAAGAAATCTTTACGGGGCCAGAGCTGTTTTCCGCAACGCACCTCTGAAGATCAACTGATCAGTGGGTATGTGTGGAGCATCTAGTGTGCTCAGAGCACTGTACTAAGCACTTGGGCGAGTGCAACTGAAGCGCATAGTCCAGTGATTAGAACAGTGCATGGTATACAGTACGCGCTTAACAAATACCATCATTATTATTATATTATTATTATTATATAATAATATATAATATATAGTATATATTATATAGTATGATGTATGCTATATATTATATATAATATTATTATATTATTATTAATAGAAGCAGCGTGGCTCAGTGGAAAGAGCCCGGGCTTTGGAGTCAGAGGTCATGGGTTCAAACCCCGGCTCTGCCAATTGTCAGCTGTGTGACTTTGGGTCAGTCACTTAACTTCTCTGTGCCTCAGTTCCCTCATCTGTAAAATGGAGATTAAGACTGTGAGCCCCCCGTGGGACAACCTGATCACCTTGTAACCTCCCCAGCGCTTGGAACAGTGCTTTGCACATAGTAAGCGCTTAATAAATACCATCATTATTATTATTATATTCCCCTCCTTCAAGGTGCCTTAGGGTTCACCGGCTCCATTGATCAAATGGCTGTAGGGAAAGCAAGGCGGTTTTTAGGTACAATTTGTAAAGTAGGCATTCAACTGGCATTAAGACATATTTTAATGCCTTTCCAATAACAGCTACTGCTTTGAAAGTGAATCGGTTTCTTCCAAAGGCAAATTAAAGGCCTCAAGCGTCGCCCGGCTGATATTAGCGCATAGCAAGCTATGGTGGTGATTGTAAGAGGATTATGCTGGTGAGGAACAGAACCTGCTTGAGAAATGTTAAATGGTAACGGTCGGCTTGAAAAACCTCCAACTCTCGAGTCAAGGAAATGGCTGCTGTCCGTCTGCCTGGGCAGCTTCTGCCTCCCAGGAGACACTCGTCCGATCAATCAATCAATCGTATTTATTGAGCGCTTTCTGTGTGCAGAGCACTATACTAAGCGCTTGGGAAGTACAAGTTGGCAACATATAGAGACGGTCCCTACCCAACAGTGGGCTCACAGTCTAGAAGGGTGGAGACAGAGAACAAAACATATTAACAAAATAAATAGAATAAATATGCACGAATAAAATAGAGTAATAAATTCATACAAACATATACATATATACAGGTGCATACATGTATAAATAGAATAAATATGCACAAATAAAATAGAGTAATAAATTCATACAAACATATACATATATACAGGTGCATACATATATACAGCTCCTAGGCCCCACGATCCCCCTGTTGCTTATGAAGTATTTTTAAAACTGCCTGCCTTTAAAGAAAAGCAGCATGGCCTAGCGAATAGAGCATGGAGCTGGGAGTCGGAAGGGTCTGGGTTCTAATCCTGACTCTGCCACTTGTCTGCTGGGTGACCTTGGGCAAATCACTCAGCTTCTCCGGACCTCAGTGAGCCCCAAATGGGACAGGAACTGTGTCTGACCAGGTTAAGACAGATTTGTTAAATGCTTACTAAGCGCTGGGGCAGATACAAAGTTCCAGAGAAGTAGCGTGGCATAGTGGAAGAGCGCGGGCTTGGGAGTCGAGGTTGTGGGTTCTAATCCCGGCTCTGCCCCTTGTCAGCTGTGTGACTTTGGGCAAGTCACTTCTCTGTGCCTCAGTGACCTCATCTATAAAATGGGGATTAAGACAGTGAGCCCCACGTGGGACAACCTGATTACCTTGTATCTACCCCAGCGCTTAGAACAGTGCTTGTCACATAGTAAGCACTTAACAAATATCATTATTATTATTTCATTCGGGGAAGCCAGAGGAGCTATTGTTATTATCAGTTTGAGCATAGTCCCTGTCATTCATTCATTCAATTGTATTTATTGAGCGCTTACTGTGTGCAGAGCACTGTACTAAGCGCTTGGGAAGTACAAGTTGGCAACATATAGAGACGGTCCCTACCCAACAATGGGCTCACAGTCTAGAAGGGGGAGACAGACAACAAAACAAAACATGTGGACAGGTGTCATCAGAATAAATAGAAGTAAAGCTAGATGCACATCATTAACAAAATAAATAGAATAGTACTAAGCACTTGGGAGAGTCCAATTGAACAATAAACACATTCCCTGCCCTCAGTGAGCCTACAGTCTAATAATAATAATTGTGGTATTTCCTAAGAGCTTACTATGTGCCAAACACTGCTCTAAGCACTGGGATAGGTCCAAGTTGATGAGGTTGGACACAGCCTCTGTCCCACATGGGGCTCACTCTTAATCCCCATTTTACAGATGAGGCCCAGAGAAGTGAAGTGACTTGCCCAATGGGGCTCACAGTCTTAATCCCCATTTTACAGATGAGGCCATTGAGGCCCAGAGAAGTGAAGTGACTTGCTCAAGGTCACAAAGCAGATATGTGGCAGAGTCTGGATTAGAAAGTCATAGAGATTTCAAGTTTGCAAATAGACAAGAGAGCAGAGGACAGGCATAAATAAATAAATACGTAACCCTAATCCTGGCAGCCTTCCAACCTAAATAGGCAGTGAAAGCAGACATGACGGCAGTACTGAGCGGGTTTTAAATTAGGTGACCGGAGGAGAAGAGCAGTGTGGCCTAATGGATAGAGCCCAGGACCTGGGTCCTAATCCCAGCTCTGCCACTTGTCTGCTGGGTGCCCTTGGGCAAATCACTTGCCTTCTCTGTTCCTTAGTTTATTCATCTGTGAAATGGAGATTTAATGCCTGTTCTTCCTCCTACTTAGAGAAATCTCTATTCCAGTCTTAGAGAAGCAGCGTGGCTCAGTGGAAATAGCCCAGGCTTTGGAGGTCATGGATTCAAACCCCGGCTCCATCAATTGTCAGCTGTGTGACCTTGGGCAAGTCACTTAACTTCTCTAAGATTGTGAGCCCCACATGGGACAACCTGTTCACCTTGAATCCTCCACAGTGCTTTGCACATAGTAAGAGCTTAACAAATACCAAAATTATTATTATTATTATGGGCCAAGCTCTGTACTAATCACTGCTGGTGGTACAAGATCATCAGGTCAACTTGTTTTGTTTTGTTGTCTGTCTCCCCCTTCTAGACTGTGAGCCCCTTGTTGGGTAGGGACCGTCTCTAGATGTTGCCGATTTGTACTTCCCAAGTGCTTAGTACAGAGCTCTGCACACAGTGAGTGCTCAATAAATACGATTGAATGAATGAATCAGGTCCCTCCTGACTGTAAGCTTGTTGTGGGCAGGGATTGCATCTGTTACATTGTTCTACTGTTCTCTCCCAAGCGCTTAGGTCCAGCTCCACCACTTGTCTGCTGTGTGACCTTGGGCAAATTCATTCATTCATTCATTCATATTTATTGAGCGCTTACTGTGTGCAGAGCACTGTACTAAGCGCTTGGGAAGTACAAGTTGGCGACATCTAGAGACGGTCCCTACCCAACAACGGGCTCACAGTCTAGAAGGGGGAGACAGACAACAAAACAAAACAGAAGCAGGTTAAGGAAGCAGCATGGCTCAGTGGAAAGAGCCCGGGCTTTGGAGTCAGAGGTCATGGGTTCAAATCCCGGCTCCGCCACTTGTCAGCTGTGTGACTTTGGGCAAGTCACTTAACTTCTCTGGGCCTCAGTGACCTCATCTGTAAAATGGGGATTAAGACTGTGAGCCCCCCGTGGGACAATCTGATCACCTTGTCTCCTCCCCAGCGCTTAGAACAGTGCTTTGCACATAGTAAGCGCTTAATAAATGCCATTATTATAAAACATGTAGACAGGTGTCAAAATCGTCAGAACAAATAGAATCACTGGACCTCAGTTCCCTCATCTGTAAAATGGGGATTAAGGCTGTGAGCCCCAGGTGGGACAGGGACTGTGTCCAGCCTGATTACCTTGTATCTACCCCGGCGCTTAGAACAGTTCCTGGAACATAGTAAACACTTATATCATCCCCCTTCTGGACTGTGAGCCCGCTGTTGGGTAGGGACCGTCTCTATATGTTGCCAACTTGTACTTCCCAAGCGCTTAGTACAGTGCTCTGCACACAGTAAGCGCTCAATAAATACGATTGAATGAATGAATAATGATTTATTATAGTGTTCTGCACACAGTAAGCGCTCAGTAAATAGGATTGAGCTGCCGGCTGCCTCTCTTTCTCTTTTCCCCAAAGAGCAATGGTCTCCTCTCGTTTCAGGTTACCACTTGCCATTTTAAGTCCTCTGAACAAAATGCAGACAAATTTCAGCTCCCTTTGAACTTTTCAAATGCTAATTGGTTGGGAGAATGGGAGGCATTAGCTCTGAGGGACAAAAGTAAACTTCAGGCTCAGAACCTTTGCTTGCAACGCTGTAAATCCCACGAAGCCTCCTAAGAGAAGTCACTAAACTTGTTTGGTTTTGCCGTGTTGGTTGAGGGGGGAGGGGAAGGCCACCCTGGAATGAAAAGTGAAAAGGCAAATTGTCTTGACAATTTTCTTGAATTTTCTTGAAATTTTCTTCAATTTCCTCGAGAATCGAGGGTTAGAAATGACCTTGCCTGGTTGGAAGTTGGTGAATTTAGGGTGGGCAATTCTAACCAGTCAGCCAGTGAGTCAGTCCATCATATTAAGTGCTTTCTGTGTGCAGAGGGGACTGTACTAAGCGCTTGGGAGAGTAGAATACGACAATAAACAGACACATTCCCTGCCCACAGTGAGCTTACAATCTGCGGGGCCGGTGGTGGTGGGGAGATAGACATCAAAACAAATAATAAATAAATGACAGCTATGGAAATAAGCGATGTGGGCCTTGGGAGGGGAAGAATCGAATATTATAGTTAGTGGTTGGAAAGAGGGGGTTTCACTAGGTGGGTCCCTGCAGTGGCAACCTCCTCTAGGACTCTGTCAGTCAATCAGTGGTATTTATTGAGCACTTACTAACCTAATAATAATAATAATAATAGTATTTGTTAAGCATTTACTATGTGCCGAGACTGTGACCTCCCCCTTCTAGCCCACTGTTGGGTAGGGACCGTCTCTATATGTTGCCAACTTGGACTTCCCAAGCGCTTAGTACAGTGCTCTGCACGCAGTAAGCGCTCAATAAATACGACTGATTGATTGATTGATTATTCTTAGCCCTAGGGTAGATTCAAGGTAATCAAGTTGGACACAGTCCCTGTCCCACATGAAGCTCCCAGTCTCAATCGCCATTTTACAGATGAGGTCACTGAGGCCCAGAGAAGTGAAGTGACTTGCCCAAGTTCACACAGCAGACAAGTGGCGGAGCCGGGATTAGAACCCATGACCTCCGACTCCCAAGACTAGGCTCTTGCCACTAGGCCATACTGCTTCTAGACTGAGTGTACAGTAGTCCTTAGTATGGTAGCTCTTATTTATTTGTACATATTTATTCTATTTATTTTATTTTGTTAATATGTTTTGTTTTGTTGTCTGCCTCCCCCTTCTAGACTGTGAGCCCGCTTTTGGGTAGGGACCATCTCTATATGTTGCCAACTTGTACTTCCCAAGCGCTTAGTACAGTGCTCTGCACACAGTAAGCACTCAATAAACACGATTGAATTGAATGAATGAAATGCTGAGCACTGTACTGAGCGCTCTGGCATCAAGTATTGGAGCCTGCAGTTGCTAGAGGGAGCACGGCTACAGAGAGGTTACTGAAGAACTACAGGACCTGAGAGAGAGGGCATTTTAGGTTAAGTTTTTGTCCTTCCCCCCACCCTCCCACCACACACACTTCAAAGTCTTAGCATTCATTCATTCGATCGTATTTATTGAGCACTTACTGTGTGCAGAGCACTGTACTCTCTGTACTCTCCCGACTATGACAGTTGTCAGACGTGTGACTTTGGGCAAGTCACTTAACTTCTCTGTGCCTCAGTTCCCTCATCTGTAAAATGGGGATTGACTGTGAGCCCCCTGTGGGACAACCTGATCACCTTGTAACCTCCCCAGTGCTTAGAACAGTGCTTTGCACAGAGTAAGCGCTTAATACATGCCATCATTATTATTATTATTATTACTAAGCACTTGGGAAGTACAAGTTGGCAACATATCGAAGGCCCCCTCCTCCAAGAAGCCTTCCCAGACTAAGCCCCCCTTTCCTCTTCTCCCACTCCCTTCTGCAGCACCCTGACTTGCCCCCTTTATTTTTCCCCCCTCCCAGCCCCACACCACTTAATAATAATATTGTTGGTATTTGTTAAGCGCTTACTATGTGCAAAGCACTGTTCTAAGCGCTGGGGTAGATACAAGGTGATCAGGTTGTCCCACGTGGGACTCCCAGTTTTCATCCCCATTTTACAGATGAGGGAACTGAGGCCCAGGAAAGTGAAGTGACTTGCCCAAAGTCGCACAGCTGACAAGTGGCAGAGCCGGGATTTGAACCCACAACCTCTGACTCCAAAGCCCGTGCTCTTTCCATTGAGCCACGCTCCTTACCCACTTAGGTCCACATCTGTAATTGTCTCCCCCTTCTAGACTGTAAGCTTGTTGTGGGCTGGGATTGTGTCTCTTTATTGCCTAGTACAGTGCTCTGCATACAGTAGGCACCCAATACATTATTCATTATTCATTATACATTATTCATTGAATAAATGAATGAATATCGCTGTATTGTACTTTCCCCAGTGCTTAGTACAGGGCTCTGCCCACAGTAAGTGCTCAATAAATACGATTGTACTTCCCAAGCGCTTTTGTACTTCCCAAGCGCTTAGTACAGTGCTCTGCACACAGCAAGCGCTCAATAAATACGATTGATGATGATGATGATGATTGAATGGATGAATGCTTTCAGATGGACACCATCAGATGTGGTTTGTTTCTTAACAGTGTTAGAGTTTCAAGGGACCCGTCTGTTTTTCAATATTATTTAGCATTTTAAAGAAAGGGTTGGGAGGGTGACAGCCAGGTCTCCATTGCTTTGAGGGCTATTTAGGGGTAGCTTGACTTCCATTCATTCATTCAATTCATTCCATCGTATTTATTGAGCGCTTACTGTGTGCGGAGCACTGTACTAAGCGCTTGGGAAGTACAAGTTGGCAACACATAGAGATCATTGGTGACACTCCGTTTCCTAGGCTCCGCTTGGGGATTTTGAAGAATCTGCTCACCTAGATATTCACTCAATCGTATTTATTGAGCGCTTACTGTGTGCAGAGCACTGTAGTCGCCTAGGTGCCTGATTTGTTTGGGCGAAACCCCATCGAAGAGGGCTAGAGAGACTGAGCAGATCCCAGGTCCTTTACCAAAGGGCCGATCAATCAAAAGATTGTATTTCTTGAGCGCTTACTGTATGCAGAGCACTGGATTAAGCGCTTAGGAAAGTACAATGCAGCAAGGAGAGACAATCCCTGCCCACAACGAGCTCACAGTCTAGAGTGGGGGAGAGAGACACCAATACTAATAAACAGGCATCAATATAAATAAATAAAATAATGATAATAATTATAATGGCATTTATTAAGTGCTTACTATGCGCAAAGCACTGTTCTAAGCGCTTGGGAGGTTACAAAGTGATTAGGTTGCATCAGCCACTGGGGGCTCACAGTCTTCATCCCCATTTTACAGATGAGGTTACTGATATTATATCTCATAGAATATCATATATCAATATATTATATGATCTTAATTATATTATATTATTATGTTATGTTATGTTATATTATATTATATTATATATATTATATTATATTATATTATATTATATTATATTATTATGTCATGTCATGTCATGTCATGTTGTGTTGTGTTATATTATTCATATCATTATATATTATATTATATTATATTATTATATTATATTATATTGTATTATATTATATGTCATATTATATTATATTTTATATTATGTTGCATTGCATTATATATTATATTATATTATATTATATTATATTTTATATTATATATTTTATTTTATTTTATTTTATTATCGCTTAAAGATATATATTATAAGGCCAGTAACTCTGCATCTTTCCTGCTCCTCCCCCGCCCACCTCATGTCTGGTCCTGCCTTTAATTCTAATATAAAAGCGAAGGAAGTTAATAACGATAATAACTGTGGTAGTTGTTAAGTGCTGACTATGTGCCAAGCACTTAAGATGTAGTCCCTGTCCCACGTGGAGTTCACAGTCTAAATAGGAGGGGGATTGGGTACCGAATCCTCATCTGACAGATGCGGAAACTGTGGCGCAGAGAAGTTAAGTGACTTGTCCAAGGTCACACAGCAAACATTCATCCATTCAATTGTATTTATTCATTCATTCATTTAATCGTATTTATTCATAATAATAATAATAATGGCATTTGTTAAGTGCTTTTTATGTGCAAAGCACTGTTCTAAGTGCTGGGGGGAGACAAGGTGATCAGGTTGTCCCATGTGGGGCTCACGGTCTTAACCCCCATTTTACAGATGAGGGAACTGAGGCTCAGAGAAATTAAGTGACTTGCCCAAAGTCACACAGCAGACATGTGGCGGGGTCGGGATTAGAACCCACGACCTCTGCCTCCCAAGCCCGGGCTCTTTCGACTGAGCCGCACTGAACGCTTGGAAAGTACAATTCAGCAACAAAGAGAGACAATCCCAGCCCACAGTGGGCTCACAGTCTAGAGGAAGCGGCAGAGTCAGAATTAGAACTCAGGACCTCTGATTTGTGGGCCTGGGCTCTTTTTACACATTCCTGGACCTATTAGCTGGTTCATTTAGTAAAACTTTGTCCGGCATTTTATTAAATATCTATTCCTTTAGGCAGCCATTTTGCTGGGAATTTTCATCCACTCATGAGTCATAAATACCTGGTGATAAAAATTTTCCCAGGAGCCTCATCCAGCCTAATGTTCAGGTAATCTTTATAATGTTAGAATTAGCGTACAAAGTCTAGGGAAGCAGAGACATTGAGTGCGATTATCCCGAGGTAGCATATGGATAAGTTAAAATTAACACCCCATAAATGACTGTGGAACAGTTTTGCCAATACACAATGCCAATTATTCATTCATTCAATCGTAATTATTGAGCGCTTACTGTGTGGTACTAAGTGCTTGAGCTTCATCAAAGTTAGTTGATCTATAAGTGCACACTTGTTGGAAGTGCCTAAGTAATAATCATCATCATCATCATCATCATCAATCGTATTTATTGAGCGCTTACTATGTGCAGAGCACTGTACTAATAATGATAGCATTTATTAAGCGCTTACTATGTGCAAAGCACTGTTCTAAGCACTGGGGAGGTTACAAGGTGATGAGGTTGCCCCACGGGGGGGCTCACAGTCTTAATCCCCATTTTACAGATGAGGGAACTGAGTCCCAGAGAAGTTAAGTGACTTGCCCAAGGTCACACAGCTGACAAGTGGTGGAGCCGGGATTTGAACCCATGACCTCTGACTCCAAAGCCCGTGCTCTTTCCACTGAGCCACATTGTATCGTACTCTCCCAATTGCTTAGTACAGTGCTCAGCACACAGCGCTCAATAAATACGACTGAATGAATGAATAGCAGTAGTCATAGCAGCAGTAGTAGTATCTCTTCTCTACAAAACAACCTTCAGCGCTTAAAACGGTGCTTGGCCCATAATAAGCGCTTAATAAATACCATTAAAAAAAAAACCGGCCAGCAGCTCTGAGTTTACGGGGTAAAATGTAAGGCAGAAAAGAGAAACAGATTTGCTAGCAAATGTTTCCTAATGGTATTACAATAACAATAACAAGAAGAGCAGGGTGCAAACACCAATTAGTATTTACCACCTTCCTGCAAAGTAAACATCATGCCAAGTAAACATCATTATCACCTAAAACTGAGCCCGAAAAGCACAGTGTGTGTGTGTGTGTGTGTGTGTGAGAGAGAGAGGGATTTCTAAGAGTTTTTTTGGCCTTTGCTCGTAGACCTCAGGGCCTGAGCCAAAGACATTTCATTAAACTCTAACTAGTTAGTGCTGCAGTGAAATTAAAGCTCCAACTGTTAAAATGATGCTGTGTTTTTTTGCGGTGCCTGAAAAAGATCATCTTGGAGAAGATCGGAAGCAGCGTGGCACAGGGGATAGAGCACGAGCTGGGAAGGCAGAGGTCGTGGGTTCTAATCCCAGCTCCGCCACATGTCTGCCGTGTGACCTTGGGCGGGTCACTTCACTTCTCTGGGCCTCAGTTCCCTCATCTGTAAAATGGGGATTGAGACTGTGAGCCCCCAGTGGGACTGGGACTGTGTCCAACCCGATTTGCTTGTACCCATCCCGGGGCTTAGTACGGTGCCTGGCACTCAGTAAGCGCTTAACAAGTACCATTTTGGACTGTGAGCCCACTGTTGGGTAGGGACTGTCTCTATATGTTGCCAACTTGTACTTCCCAAGCGCTTAGTACAGTGCTCTGCACACAGTAAGCGCTCAATAAATACGATTGATGATGATGATGATGAAGTACCACAGTTATTATTATTATTGGGGCAGCAATGAAGCAGCAGGGCGTGGTGGATAGAGCACGGGCCTGGGTGTCAGAAGGTCATGGGTTCTAATCCCGGCTCCGCCACTTGTCTGATGTGAGCCTACTGTTGGGTAGGGACTGTCTCTATATGTGCCAACTTGTACTTCCCAAGCGCTTAGTTCAGTGCTCTGCACACAGTAAGCGCTCAATAAATACGATTGAATGAATGATGTGTGACCTTGGGCAAATCACTTCACTTCTCTGGGCCTCAATTACCTCATCTGTAAAATGGGGATTAAGACTGTGAGCCCTATGTGGGACAGGGAATGTGTCCAAGCAGATTAGCTTGTATCTTCCTCAGCACTTAGTACCGTGCCTGGCACATACTAAGCACTTAATAAACACCATAAAACTCCTCATGTGTGTCTGATGGAGAGAAGCAGCGTGGCTCAGTGGAAAGAGCACGGGCTTTGGAGCCAGAAGTCATGGGTTCAAATCCTGACTCTGCCAATTGCCAGCTGGGTGACTTTGAGCAAGTCACTTCACATCTCTGTGCCTCAGTGATCTCATCTGTAAAATGGGGATTAAGACTGTGATCCCCCCATGGGACAACCTGATCACCTCGTAACCTCCCCAGTGCTCAGAACAGTGCTTTGCACATAGTAATAATAATAATAATAATAATGGCATTTATTAAGCACTTACTATGTGCAAAGCACTGTTCTAAGCGCTGAACAGTAAGCAATTAATAAATGCTATCATCATCATCATGGAGTGAAAGACAGAAAGAAGGCTGGTTGATTTTAAATGAAGAAACCTGGAGGTTTCCTCACAGGTGTTTTTCTTGGTAGGTTTTCCTCATTCATTCATTCATTCATTCATATTTATTGAGTGCTTACTACGTGCAGCGCACTGTACTAAGCACTTGGGAAGTACAAGTTGGCAACATATAGAGACGGTTCCTACGCAACAGCGGGCTCACTCTAGAAGGGGGAGACAGAGAACAAAACATCATCAATCATCATCAATCATATTTATTGAGCGCTTACTGTGTGCAGAGCACTGTACTAAGCGCTTGGGAAGTACAAGTTGGCAACATACAGAGACAGTCCCTACCCAACAGTGGGCTCACAGTCTAAAAGGGGGAGACAGAGAACAAAACCAAACATACTAACAAAATAAAATAAATAGAATAGATATGTACAAGTAAAATAAATAAATAAATAGAGTAATAAATATGTACAAACATATATACATATATACACAAAACAAAACATATAAACCAAATAAAATAAATAGAATAAATATATACAAGTAATATAAATAAATAAATAGAGTAATAAATCCGTACAAACATATATACATATATACAGGTGCTGTGGGGAGGGAAAGGAGGTAAGGTGGGGGAGATGAGAAGGGGGAGAGGAAGGAGGGGGCTCAGTTTGGGAAGGCCTCCTTGTTAGCCCTCAGAAGTGTGTCCTGACTGGCAATTAGAGATATCGCAACAGGGCTGTGGAGAAGTTGGCAGTCAGATGTTGGAGGAGAAGCGAGGGTGGGCGGGCCAGGGGGACCATCCTCTCCGCAGACACCCTGAAAAAGACTTTCGCCATCCCGAGCAACTTCAAAGGCAAACAGCAGCTGCAGGGACTGGGCCTCAGTTCCCTCATCTGTAAAATGGGGATTAAGAGTGTGAGCCCCATGTGGGACAGGGACTGTGTCCTACCTGCTTACCTTGTATCTACCCCAGTGCTTGGTATGTAGTAAGCGCAGCATGGCATAGCGGATAGAGCACGGGCTTTGGAGTCAGAAGTCATGGGTTCAAATCCCGGCTCCGCCACTTGTCAGCTGTGTGACCTTGGACAAGTCACTTCACTTTGCCTCAGTTACCTCATCTGTAAAATGGGGATTAAGACTGTGAGCCCCCTGAGGGACAACCTGATCACATATTTATTACTCTATTTATTTATTTATTTATTTATTTTACTTGTACATTTCTATCCTATTTATTTTATTTTGTTGGTATGTTTGGTTCTGTTCTCTGTCTCCCCCTTTTAGACTGTGAGCCCACTGTTGGGTAGGGACTGTCTCTATGTGTTGCCAATTTGTACTTCCCAAGCGCTTAGTACAGTGCTCTGCACATAGTAAGCGCTCAATAAATACGACTGATTGATTGATTGATTGAAACCTCCCCAGCGCTTAGAACAGTGCTTTGCACATAGCAAGCACTTAATAAATGCCATCAAAAAAAAAGGGGAATGTGTCCAACCCTATTTGCTTGTATCCACCCCAGCTCTTAGTACAGTGCCTGGCCCATAGTAAGCGCTTAACAAATACCATTATTATTATTATAAATTTTTTTACAAGTACCATAATTATTATGTAAAAGAGTTATGGAATATTTAGAAAGGATCCAAGCAAGTGGCTGTAACAGTCAAGAAGTCTAAGGGGTAGCATAGTTTGAGCCGTCTGGGCTTCTGACAGAATCAATAGTTATAAATCCAGACTCTCTGGCTGCCCTTCTGAGCATCTGATTAACATCGACAAAGGATGAGGGGGTCATTATTCTTTTTTGGCCAGCATTCACTACCCAGTGAGAAACAGCAAGACCTAGTGGATAGAGCACGGGCTGGGAGTCAGAAGGACCCGCGTTCTAATCCCGGCTCCACCACTTATCTGCTGTGGGCAAGTCACATCACTCCTCTGGGCCTCAGTTCCCCCATCTGTAAAATGGGGATTAAGAACATGAGCCCCATGTGGGACATGGATTGTGTCCAAACTGATTCGCTTGTATCTATCCCAGCGCTTAGTGCAGTGTCTGACACATTCGTTCATTGGGAAGTCCAAGTTGGCAACATATAGAGACAGTCCCTACCCAACAGCGGGCTCACAGTCTAGAAGTTGCGGGGGCGGTAAGCTCTTAACGGATACTGTACTAATGGTATATTCTATAGAGCATTAGGGGTATCAATAAATAATAATAGTAATAATAATAGCATTTATTAAGCGCTTACTGTGTGCAAAGCACTGTTCTAAGTGCTGGAGAGGTTACAAGATGATCAGGTTGTCCCACGGGGGGCTCACAGTCTTCATCCCCACTTTACAGATGAGGGAACTGAGGCCCAGAGAAGTGAAGTGACTTGCCCGAAGTCACACAGCTGGCAATTGGCAGAGCAGGGATTTGAACCCCTAACCTCAGACACCAAAGCCCGTCCTCTTTCCACTGAGCCACGCTGCTTCTCTGAATTAATCAATCAATAAATCAATCAGTGGTATTTATTGAGCACTTACAGTATTCAGAGCACTGTACTAAGTGCTTAGGACTGTAATAATAATAATAATAATGTTGTTATTTGTTAAGCACGTACTATGTGCCATGCACAGTTCTAGGTGCTGATGTTTACTAACTGAAGCATTATAGAAAAGAGCACGAGCCTGGGAATCAGAGGACCTGGGTTCTAATCCTGACTCTGCCACTTGCCTGCTGTGTGATCTTGAGCAAGTCACTTTCATTCATTCATTCAGTCGTATTCATTGAGCGCTTACTGTGTGCAGAGCACTGTACTAAGCACTTGGAAAGTACAATTAGGCAGCAGAGACAATCCCTTCCCAACAATGGGCTCTGGGCCTCAGTTACCCCATCTGTAAAATGTGGATTATTTTTAAAATGGTATTTTTTAAGTGCTTACTTTAAGCTAGGCACTGTACTAAGTGCTGGGGTAGAAGATACAAGATAGTTGGGTTGGACACAGTCCATATCCCACATAACAATAATAATAATAATAATGGCATTTATTAAGCACTTACTATGTGCAAAGCACTGTTCTAAGCACTGGGGAGGTTACAAGGTGATCAGGTTGTCCCACGGGGGGCTCACAGTCTTAATCCCCATTTTACAGATGAGGTAACAGGCCCAGAGAATAATAATAATAATAATGATGGCATTTGTTAAGTGCTTACTATGTGCAAAGCACTGTTCTAAGCACCGGGGAGGTTACAAGGTGATCAGGTTGTCCCACGGGGGGCTCACAGTCTTAATCCCCATTTTACAGACGAGGTAACTGAGGCCCAGAGAAGTAAAGTGACTTGCCCAAAGTCACACAGCCGACAATTGGCAGAGTCAGGATTTGAACCCATGACTTCTGACTCCAAAGCCTGTGCCTGTGCCATGCTGCTTCTCCACAGTCTTAATCTCCATTTAACAGACGAGGGAACTGAAGCATAGAGCTGGATCAATCAACCAGTCAACCGATTGTACTTTCCAAGTGCTTAGTACAGTGATCTACGGTGCTCAATAAATACGATTGGATGAATGAATGAATTTATTGACTACTTACTGCATGCAGAACACTGTACTAAGCGTTTGGGAACATACAGTACAACACTATAACAAACACATTCCCGGATTAAGCCCCTCTTTTCCTCAGCTCCCATCCCTCCCCATCACCCTGACTCCCTCCTTCTGCTCTACCCCGCTCCCCGCCCCACAGCACTTGTGTATATATGTACCTATCTATAATTCTATTTATTTATATTAATGCCTGTTTACTTGTTTCGATGTGTCTATATCTATAATTCTAGTAATTTATATTGATGCTATTGATGCCTGTTTACTTGTTTTGATGTCTGTCTCCCCCCTTCTAGACTGTGAGCCTATTGTGGGCAGGGATTGTCTCTCTTTAATGCTGAAATGTACTTTCCAAGCACTTAGTACAGTGTCCTGCACACAGTAAATGCTCAATAAATATGATCAAATGAGTGAATGAATTCCCTCTAGACTGCAAGTTCACTGTGGGCAAGGAATGTGTCTGTTTATTGTTGTATTGTACTCTCCCAAGTGCTTAGTACAGGGCTTTGCATGCAGTAAGTGCTCAATAAATACCATCAAATGAACGAATGAATGAATTTCCTGCCTCCAAAGAGAGATAATAATAATAATGACGATGGTATTTGTCAAGTGCTTACTATGGGCAAAGCACTGTTCTAAGCGCTGGGGGGATACAAGGTGATCAGGCTCACAGTCTTAATCCCCATTTCACAGATGAGGGAACTGAAGCACAGAGAAGTAAAGTGACTTGCCCAAAGTCACACAGCCGACAATTGGTGGAGCCGGGATTTGAACCCATGACGTCTGACTCCAAAGCCCGGGCTCTTTCCACTGAGCTGTGCTGCTTCTCTGAATGATGTTGAGTGACTTGCCCAGGGTCACACAAGATTCAACTCCTGTTCTTCCTCCTACTTAGACCATGAGTTCTTAGGGACTGTGTCCGACCTGATTAGAAAAGAAGCGTGGTTCAGTGGAAAGAGCCCGGGCTTTGGAGTCAGAGGTCATGGGTTCAAATCCCAGCTCTGCCAATTGTCAGCTGTGTGACTTTGGACAAGTCACTTCACTTCTCCGTGCCTCAGTAACCTCATCTGTCAAATGGGGATGAAGACTGTGAGCCCCCCATGGGACAACCTGATCACCGTGTAACCTCCCCAGCGCTTAGAACAGTGCTTTGCACATAGTAAGCGCTTAATAAATGCTATCATTCTTCCTCTTCTTATTAGAACAGTGCTTTGCACATATTAAGCACTTAATAAATGCCATCATCATTATTATTATCTTGTATCTAACCCAGTTGCAGGGCACATAGTAAGCGCTTGACAAATACCACAATTTTTCTTATTCTCCTTACAGCTCTTCTCTGGCTGATGATTGTTTCTTTTCCAAGGCTACAGATGCCTGTCATTACCTCTTTCGAGGCACCGAGTTCTCAGATCCAAACGAGGTAGCTGAGTTGTCCCACTTTAACTCCAAACGAGTTAGGGTAATGAGCAGTATCTTGAGAAGAATGAGTAGGACAGCCTAAGGCCTGAACAGAAGCTATTGAGAAGATGATGTTTAAAAACAAACAAAAAATTAAAACAAAACACCTCGTGAAACTACTATAAAGATCTGCAACTGCAATGTTGCAACTTGGAGTGCTATGTTTATTTTTATGAAGTTGCATTAATTCCCCATCAAAGAGCTGACTCCCTCCCTCCTCACATAATTAGGTAGGGGAAGGACACAGAATAGATCGGGCCACTTAATGATTTTTAAAGCACCTAGCAATCACCTCGACTGATTCATGTTTTATAAAAATAAGTTGGCTAAAGCCCCTAGGGAAATTTTTTGGTGACAATGATCACACTTTGTTTTTTGTTTCTTCATGACTTCCTGTTTATATGTTCTTTGGGGGATTTTTATTTATTTACTCTTTTTTGTTCAAATTTAGTGACCCAGGAGGGCAAACTAATCGATTTCCAAAGGGTGTGCTGCAGGAGAAGCAGCATGGCCTAGGGGATAGAGCAAGTGCCTGGGATTCAGGAGGACATGGGTTCTAATCCCGGCTCCGCCAATTGTCGGCTGTGTGACTTTGGGCAAGTCACTTTATCAATCAATCAATCATATTTATTGAGCACTTACTGTGTGCAGAGCACTGTACTAAGCGCTTGGGAAGCCCAAGTCGGCAACATATAGAGACGGTCCCTATCCAACAGTGGGCTCCCAGTCTAGAAGGGGGAGACAGGAGCAGACAGAGGGTGAGGGGACAGGACTTCTCTGTGCCTCAGTTACCTCATCTGTAAAATGGGGATTAAGATTGTAAGCCCCCCATGGGACAACCTGATCACCTTGTAACCTCCCCAGCACTTAGAACAGTGCTTTGCACATAGTAAGCGCTTAATAAATGCCATCATTATTATTATTATTAATCCCGGCTCTGCCACTTGTCTGCTGTGTGCCCTCGGGCCAGTCGCTTCACTTCTCTGGGCCTCAGTTCTCTCATCTGTAAAATGGGGATTAAGACAGCAAGCCCTATGTGGGACACAGACTGTATCCAACCTGATTTGCTTATATCCACCCCAGGGCTTAGTAATAATAATGATGGCATTTATTAAGCCCTTACTGTGTGCAAAGCACTGTTCTAAGCACTGGGGAGTTTACAAGGTGATCAGGTTGTCCCACGGGGGGCTCACAGTCTTAATCCCCATTTGACAGATGAGGTAACTGAGGCCCAGAGAAGTGAAGTGACTTGCCCAAAGTCACACAGCTGACAAGTGGTGGAGCCGGGATTTGAACCCATGACCTCTGACTCCAAAGCCCGGGCTCTTTCCACTGAGCCACGCTGCTTCTCTAGTACAGCGCCTGGCACACAGTGTGCGCTTAATGAATACCACCGTTATTTTTATTATTTTGAAAAGTAGATTCCCAATTTCATGGAAAACAGGAACATCTACACAAGCTTGCGGTTATTCCCTTTCCAGTCTAGTTTTTGTAAGATCCAGTGGGTATTACTGGTATAATGAATCCGAGAGAAAATCCACCACTTGTTTTATTTTTTAATTTATTTTATTTTTATGGTGTTTAAGTCCCATGTGTCAAACAGTTCTAAGCGCTGGGGTAGGACACAGTCCTTGTCCTTCATGGATTTCACTGTCTAAGTAGGAGGGAGAACAGTTATCCCTATTTTACAGTTAAGGAGACGGAGGCACAGAGAAATGAAGTGACTTGCTCAAGTTCACACAGCAAGCAATTGTCAGATCCGGGATTAGAACCCAGGTTCTTCTAACTCCCGGGCCCGGGCTCTATCCTGTAAGTCATGCTGCTTTATGGGATAAATAGGAGGAAAGGTGTTCCAACCTAGAACTGTACTTTCCCAAGTGCTTACTACAGTGCTCTGTACATAGTAAGCACTCAATCAAAACCACCTATTGATTGATTGATTGAAACTGAAAAAGGAGATTACTTTAGGCAGTTCTTTCGCTTTTTAAAGATGTTTTAAATTGGATGACCTAATACATTTCAGTGTCCCTGTCACTCCTAGAAATGTGGTTCATTCAATGGTATTTATTGAGCGCTTACTGTGTGTAGAGTACTTAGTATAGTGCTTAGCACAAGATAAAATGAAATGAATGAAAATGAAAATTTCCCTTCTATTCTGAGAGCCTGTTGTTGGGTAGGGACTGTCTCTATATGTTACCGATTTGTACTTCCCAAGTGCTTAGTACAGTGCACTGCACACAGTAAGTGCTCAATAAATCATCAATCATCATCATCAATCGTATTTATTGAGCGCTTACTATGTGCACAGCACTGTACTAAGCGCTTGGGAAGTTCAAATTGGCAACATATAGAGACAGTCCCTACCCAACAGTGGGCTCACAGTCTAAAAGATACGATTGAACAAATGAATGAAAGATTGGCCCTCAATAAATAGGATTAATTGACAGAGATTGAGCACCTACTGTGTACATAGTGTTGTTTTTACTGCTTGGAAAAGTATGAAAGAAGCATCCCTTGACCTCAAGGAGCTTACTCTCCACTGAGAGCTCACCTCCTCCAGGAGGCCTTCCCAGACTGAGCCCCCTTTTTCCTCTCCTCCTCCCCATCTCCCCCCGCCCTACCTCCTTCCCCTCCCCACAGCACTTGTATATATCTGTACAGATTTATTACTCTATTTTACTTGTACATATTTACTATTCTATTTATTTTGTTAATGATGTCCATGCAGCTATAATTCTATTTGTTCTGACGATTTTGACACCTGTCTATGTGTTTTGTTTTGTTGTCTGTCTCCCCCTTCTAGACTGTGAACCCACTGTTGGGTAGGGATCGTCTCCATATGTTGCCAACTTGTACTTCCCAAGTGCTTAGTCCAGTGCTCTGCACACAGTAGGTGCTCAATAAATACGATTGAATGAATGAATGAATGAAGACGGTAGATATCCCAGGATGCGATTCACATTTGGAAGATTAGGGAACAAAAAAATAAAAAAAAGCAGAAACAATTCTCTTTCAGCTTGCCAAATGTTTCTTCTCTGAGCATTGTATCCAGGCTTCAGGAGAGCCAAGCAAATCTGTGGGCTCCAAAAGCCTCTTTTTCCTTTAATTGGAAGAAACGTTCCAGCTCAAAGCTGGGCGGAGTCGCCTCTTCCTCCCCAAACAAATGTTCTGCATCTCATTTCTCGCCCCATCATCCAACAATAGGAATTATTCTCAGAGGAAATCTAGTGTTTTCTGGCAGGGATGGGCTTTTCCTGTCTAGCAGTTCTGCTGTTTCCACTTTCGGGATTACATAAGAGGTGATTGGGAAATTCCTTTTTAGAGGAAAGGTGCTGGCTAGGGCCTAGGTGATCGTGAAAAGCACTGCGGCTTGGCGGATACAGCACAGGCCTTGGAGTCAGGAGACCTGGGTTCTAATCCCGCCACTTGCTGGCTGGGTGGCCTTGGGTGAGTCAACGACATTTTTTGGATCCCGGTCTCCTCAACTGTAAAACACGGATTAAATCTTAATCCCTTAGACCGTGAGACCCTGGAGTCTAGGGACTGTATTTTTTTGTGACCGTGGTCTATCTACCCCACTGCTTAGTAATAATAATAATAACAATAATAATAATAATAATAATAATAATAATGGCATTTGTTAAGCGCTTACTATGTGCAAAGCACTGTTCTAAGCTCTGGGGGGATAGAAAATGATCAGGTTGGCCCACGCGGGGTTCACAGTCTTAATCTCCATTTTACAGATGAGGTAACTGAGGCACAGAGAAGTTAGGTGACTTACCCAAGGTCACACAGCAGACATGTGGCGGAGACTGGATTCGAACCCATGACCACTGACTCCGAAGCCCGTGCTCTTTCCACTGAGCCATGCTGCTTCTCTAAGCAGCATGATAGTACATAAGTGCTCATTGGATGCTGTGCAATCATCCAGTCATAGTTATTGAGCACTTACTGTGTGCAAAGCACTGTACAGAGCGCTTGGGAGAATACAATATAACAAGAACCAGACATACTCCCTGCTCACAACAAGTTTACAGTCTTGAGGGGGAGACAGACGTTAATATGAACAAATAAATAAATGGCAAGTATGTACATAAGTGCTGTGGGGCAGAGAGGGAGGGATGAATAGAGTGATAATACCATGGTTATTATTTCTTCATTCAATTGTATTTACTGAGCACTTATGGTGCTCAATAGGAAGCAGTGTGGCGTAGTGGAAAGAGCTAGGGTCATGGGTTCTAATTCCGGCTCTACCGCTTGTCTGCTGTGGGACCTTAGGCAAATCACTTCCCTTCTCTGTGCCTCAGTTACCTCATCTGTAAAACATGGAATAAAACTGTGAGCCCTATGCGGGACAGGGATTGTGTCCAACCCAATTTGCTCGTGTACAACCTAGAACTAGTACAGTGCCTGGTAGAATGTAAGCGCTTAACAAATACCATAATTCTTATTATTACTGTGTGCAGAGCACTGTACTAAGAGAGTGCAATGCAACAATAAACAGACACATTCCCTGCCCACAATGTTTTACTGACTGAGATGCCAGCATCCTAGGAGGGATAGGTTGGGGTGGGAGGAAGATACACAGTCATAATAATAAAAATGATGGTATTTGTTGAGCGCTTACTATGTGCCAAGCACTGTTCTAAGTGCTTGGGTAGATACCAGGTAATCAGGTTGTCCCATGTGGGGCTGACAGCATGGCTTAGTGGAAAGAGCACAGGCTTTGGAGTCAGAGTTCATGGGTTCAAATCCCATCTCCACCAATTGTCGGCTGTGTAACTTTGGGCAAGTCACTTCACTTCTCTGGGCCTCAGTTACCTCATCTGCATAATGGGGATTAAGACTGTGAGCCCCCTGTGGGACAACCTGATCACCCTGTAACCTCTGCAGCGCTTAGAACAGTGCTTTGAACTTAGTAAGCATTTAATAAATGCCATCATCATTATTATTATTAATCTCCATTTTTACAGATGAGGTAACAGGCACAAAGAAGTGAGGTGACTTGCCCAAGGTCACAGAGCAGACAAGTGGCGGAGCTGGGATTAGAACCCACATCCTCTGACTCCCAAGCCGGTGCTCTTTCCACTAAGCCACGCTGCTTTTCAAGGTTTCCACTTCCACCATCACTCACCCCCGGAGAACTTGCCTCCTACTTCACTGACAAAATAGAAATCATCTGGCAGGAACTCCCTCAAATCTCCCTCTGAATAATAATAGTAATAATTATGGTATTTGTTAAGTGCTTACTATGTGCCAGGCACTGTACTAAGCGCTGGGTTGGATACAAGCAATTCTAGTTGGACACAGTCCCTGTCCCATGTGGGGCTCACATTCTCAATTTCCACATTACAGATGAGGAAACTGAAGCACAGAGAAGTGAAGTGACTTGCCTAAGGTCACACAGAGCACTGTACTGAGCATTTGGGAGAGTACACTAGAGTTAGTAGCTGTGATCGCCACCCTCCAGGAGGCTATCGTCTACTGTGTGCAGAGCCTGTACTAAGCGCGGGGGAGTGCAGTAGAATTAGTTGACATAATCCCTGCCCTCAAGGAGTTTACAGTTCAGTTTATGGTTTACTCCCTTGGTTAGCGCTATTAATTGGTTTCAGAGAAATAGTGAAGCAAAAGAGTGTTTAGCAGTGTACTATTTTCTCCTATGACATAACGTTTTCCCAAGACCCCAAATTAGACCAAAATTTTATTCATTCATTCAATTCAATCATATTTATTGATGCTTGCTGTGTGCAAAGCACTGTCCTAAGCGATTGGGAGAGTACAAAACAACAACAAACTGTCACATTCCCTGCTCACAATGACCTCACAGCCTAGAGGGGGAGACAGTCATTAGTATACATGAATAAATAATAATAATAATAATAGTATTTATTAAGCACTTACTATGTGCAAAGCACTGGGGAGGTTACAAGGTGATAAGGTTGTCCCACGGGGGGCTCACTATCTTAATCCCCACTTTACACATGAGGTCACTGAGGCACAGAGAAGTTAAATGACTTGCCCAAAGTCACACAGCTGACAGTTGGAGGAGCAGGATTTGAATCCATGACCTTCGACTCAAAAGCCAGTGAATTGTGCTGAGCTGGGTTGGAGAAGGACAGAAGTGAGGTGAGGTAGAAGGGGGCAAGGTGATGGAAATTTTTAAAGCCAATGGTGAGTAGTTTTTGTTTGATGAGGAGGTGGATGGGCCACCATGGGAGTTTTTTGAGGAGCGGGTTGATATGTCCTGAACGTTTCTGTAGAAAAATGATGGAGGCAGCAGAGTGAAGTATGGACTAGAGTGGGGAAGGACAGGAGGCTGGGAGATCAGCAAGGAGGCTCTTTCCACTGAGCCACTACACATGTGTGCTGTGGGGATGGTAGGGAGGATGAATAAAGGGAGAGAGTCAGGGTAACACAGAAGGGAGTGGGAGAAGAGGAGAGGACAGCTTAGGGAAGGCCTGATCCTCCTTGACCTCTCAGCTGCCTTTGACACTTTGGACCACCCCCTTCTATGGGAAATGTTGTCCAATTTCAGCTCCACTGACTCTGTCCTCTCCTGGTTCTCCTCTTATCTCTCTGGCAGTTCACTCTCAGTCTCCTTGGCAGGCTCCTCCTCCCTCTCCCATCCCCTAACTGTGAGAGTTCCTCAAGGCTCACTTTTAGATCCTCTTCTATTCTGCATCTACACCCACTCCCTTGGAGAACTCATTGGCTTCCATGGCTTCACCTCCCACCTTTATGCGGATGATACCAAAATCTACATCTCTAGCCTTGATCTTGCTCCGGTCTCACATCTTCTACTGCCTTCAAGACATCTCTACTTGGATGTCCTTCCGTCACCTCAAACTTAACATGTCCAAAACAGAGCTCCTTATCTTCCCACCCAAACCATGTCCTCCCCCTGACTTTCCAATCACTGTAGATGACACCATCCTCCCTGTCTCACAAGCCCGTGACCTTAGCAATATCTTTGACTCCTCTCTCACATTCAACCCACATGTTGAATCCATCACTACCCTCACAACATCGCTAAAATCTGCCCTTTCCTCTCCATCCTAATTGCTACCACGTTAATACAATCACTCATCCCACCTGAATTACTAAATGCTGGGGAGCTTACAAGGTGATCAGGTTGTCCCATGTGGGGCTCACAGTCTTAATTCCCATTTTACAGATGAGGTAACTGAGGCGCAGAGAAGTTAAGTGACTTGCCCAAAGTCACACAGCTGACAATTGGTGGAGCTGGGATTTGAACCCATGACCTCTGAATCCAAAGCCCATGCTCTTTCCACTGAGGATTGAATGAATGAATGAGCACCACGTGGGACAACCTGATCACCTTGTAAGCTCCCAGCTACAGCCTCCTTGCTGAACTCCGAGCCTCCTGTCTCTCCCCACTCTAATCCATACTTTACTCCGCTGCCTCCATCATTTTTCTACAGAAACGTTGAGGACATATCACCCCGCTCCTCCAAAAACTCCCATGGTGGCCCATCCATCTCCTCATCAAACAAAAACTACTCACCATTGGCTTTAAAAATTTCCATCACCTTGCCCCCTTCTACCTCACCTCACTTCTGTCCTTCTCCAACCCAGCTCAGCACAATTCGCTGTCTCGCCGCCGACCCCTGGCCTGGAACGCCCTCCCTCCTCAAATCCAACAGGCAATAACTTTCCCCCACTTCAAAACCTTATTGAAGGCCCATCTCCTCCAAGAGGTCTTCCCAGATTAAGCCCCAATTTTCCTCATCTCCCACTCCCTTCTGCATCCCCCTGACTTGCTCTCTTTGCTCTTCCCCCCTCCCAACCCCACAGCACTTATGTACATATCTGTCATTTAATTTTATTTATTTTGTATTGATGTCTGTCTCCCCACCTCTGTGGGGACTGTGAAGCCCATTGTGGGCAGGTGACTGTTTACTGCTCTTTTGTACTCTCCCAAGTGCTTAGTGCAGTGCTCTGCATACTGTAAGCACTCAACAAATACAACTGAATGAATGAATGAATGAAGAGGAGGCTTCTTGGAGGAGATTCATTCGTTCATTCATTCAATCCTCAGTGGAAAGAGCATGGGCTTTGGAGTCAGAGGTCATGGGTTCAAATCCCAGCGCCACCAATTGTCAGCTGTGTGACTTTGGGCAAGTCACTTAACTTCTCTGGGCCTCAGTTACCTCATCTGTAAAATGAGAATTAAGACTGTGAGCCCCACGTGGGACAAATTGATCACCTTGTAAGCTCCCCAGCGCTTAGAACAGTGCTTTGCACATAGTAAGCACTTAATAAATATCATTATTATTATTATTATTTATTGAGTGCTTACTGTGTGCAGAGCACTGTACTAAACACTTGGGAAGTACAAGTCAGAAACATATAGAGAGGGTCCCTACCCGAAAACGGGCTCACATTCTAGAAGGGGGAGACAGACAGCAAAACAAAACATGTGGACAGGTGTCAAGTCGTCAGAACAAAATGTGCTTCAGTAGGCTTTGAGTTGGGGAGAGAAATTATCTGTCTAATATGAGGAAGGAGGGCGTTGCTGGTGAGAGACAGGATGTGGGCAAGAGGTCGGTGGTGAGATAGATGAGATTGAGACACGGTGAGAAGGTTGGCGTGAGAGGAGCAAAGTGTATGGACTGCGTTGTAATAGGTGAGCAGTGAGATGAGGTAGGAGGGGGCAAGGGGATTGACTACTTTAAAGCCAATGGTGAGGCTATTTAGAACAGTGGTAAAATGTAATGCAATTATATGATCAAAAAGCAATGTAAATGGATAGCAAGAATGAAATACTTTAAATTCGTGTGAGCCTTTTAAATTTAGTTTTTGAGCCCCCTTTTCCCTTCCCCCCACCCCCCACCCTACCTCCTTCCCCTCCCCATGGCACCTGTATAATAATAATAATCATGGCATTTATTAAGTGCTTACTATGTGCAAAGCACTGTTCTATGCGCTGAGCAGGTTACAAGGTGATCAGGTTGTCCCCCGGGGGGCTCACAGTCTTAATCCCCATTTTACAGATGAGGCAACCGAGGCACAGAGAAGTTAAGTGACTTGCCCTAAGTCACACAGCTGACAATTGGCAGAGCCAGGATTTGAACCCATGACCTCTGACTCCAAAGCCTGTGCTCTTTCCACTGAGCCACGCTGCTTCTCTGTGTATATGTTTCTACAGATTTATCACTCTATTTATTTTACTTGTACATATTTACTATTCTATTTATTTTGCCAATAATGTGCATCTAGCTTTACTCCTATTTATTCTGATGACTTGACACCTGACCACATGTTTTGTTTTGTTGTCTGTCTCCCCCTGCTAGACTGTGAGCCCGTTGTTGGGTAGGGACCATTTCTATATGTTGCCAACTTGTACTTCCCAAGCGCTTAGTCCAGTTCTCTGCACACAGTAAGTGCTCAATAAATACGATTGAATGAATGAATAAAGCAGCGTAGCTCAGTGGAAAGAGCCTGGGCTGTAAAATGGGGATGAAGACTGTGAGCCCCACGTGGGACAACCTGATTACCTTGTATCTACCCCAGCGCTTAGAACAGTGCTTGGCACATCGTAAGCGCTTAACAAATACCAACATTATTATTATTATTATTATAAATTTCCTTTTTAATTTTTGAAGTGTTATCTTTCACATCCTATTAAGCAAAAGTCACCTCAGTGCTCAGGCTCTGGAGCTGTCATTGTCTATGGTAAATAGATCCTAAATATAATAATAATGATAGCACTTATTAGGCAGTTAGTCTGTGCAAAGCACTGTTCTAAGCGCTGGGGAGACTACAAGGTGATCAGGTTGTCCCACGGTGGGGTCACGGTCTTAATCCTCATTTTACAGATGAGGTAACTGAGGCCCAGAGAAGTGAAGTGACTTGCCCAAAGTCACACAGCTGACAGTTGGCAGAGCTGGGATTTGAACCCATGATCTCTGACTCCAAAGCCCGGGCTCTTTCCACTGAGCCATGCGTGGCTCAATGGAAAGAGCATGGGTCTGGGTTCTAATTCCCCCTCGGCTGCTTGTCTGCCGGATGATCTTGTGCAAGTCACTTCACTCCTCTGTGCCTCAGTTCCCTCATGTGGATTCAATACCTCTTCTTCCTACTTGGAATGGGAGCCCCATGTGAGTTGATCTCATATCTACCCCAGCTCACAGTATTGTTGTTGTTGTCTTATGCTGTCCAGTCGTGTATCCTCCCCTGTTCTAACAGCTGGGGAGGATACAAGGTGATCAGGTTGTCCCACGTGGGGCTCACAGTCAATCCCCATTTTCCAGATGAGGTAACTGAGGCACAGAGAGGTGAAGTGACTTCATCATCATCATCATCAATCGTATTTATTGAGCGCTTACTATGTGCAGAGCACTGTACTAAGCGCTTGGGAAGTACAAATTGGCAACATATAGAGACAGTCCCTACCCAACAGTGGGCTCACAGTCTAAAAGGGGGAGACAGAGAACAAAACCAAACATACTAACAAAATAAAATAAATAGAATAGATATGTACAAATAAAATAAATAAATAAATAAATAAATAGAATAAAATAGTGACTTGCCCAAAGTCACACAGCTGACAAGCAGCAGAGCTGGGATTAGAACCCATGACTTCTGACTCCCAAGCCCGCGCTCTTTCCACTGAACCACGCTGCTTCCCCTGCAGTAGTGGATCTCGTTTTAGTAGTGGATCCACAGAGTTTTCTTGGTAAAAATACAGAAGCGGTTCACCATTACCTCCTTCCGTGCAGTAAACCTGAGTGTCTGCCCTCGACTATTGCCCGTGCCGCTGCTGCCCAGCATAGGGGAGTTTTGATTTGTAACAGATGGTAGCCACTGGCCAAGCCAGGAATGGAATGGACAGGCCTCTGCTAGACTCTCCCTCCCAAAGTCGAGACTGGGGGACTATTGGAAATTCTCCAGGTGCGACCCTGAGAGGTGAGCACTTGGTATACATACCAATATTACTCTTATTGCTTCATTAACTGATGGTAAATTGAAATGGGGTTGAATTACTATGTTCAAGTCAGTCAGAATTCTTCTAAGCGAAGTATTTCTGCCAAACTTAACAGTATTATTTCCAAGTGAGAGGGTGCTAGAATCATCATCATCAATCATATTTATTGAGCGCTTACTATGTGCAGAGCACTGTACTAAGCGCTTGGGAAATACAAATTGGCAACATATAGAGACAGTCCCTACCCAACAGTGGGCTCACAGTCTAAAAATATGAACATGACATTGAGGAACACTAATAGAAGAATGTTATAATGGTGGTGCGGGGGTGGGGATCATGGCTGGGGCACTATTTTGTGCTCACTACATCTCGATTGTAAAATCCTTGGGGTCTGGAATCTGTGCCAAGACCCTAGGTCCTATGAGTCTGCTCTTTGCTACTTAGGATTTGAGTCCCTCCTGAGGCGGGAACTAAGTCAAGGGATCAATCGGGCCTATTATTGAACACTTACGCTGTGCAGAGAACTCTGTACCCAGCGCTTGAGCTGGAACAATCCAATTGAGTCCCTCTGATTTCATAACCGCCCAGCCCAGCACTGGGTGGAGAATTTGGCATCTGTGCCCAGGTGTAGCGTGAGGATTCCCAAAAGGAATCCTGTTCCTCTTGGAACAGAAGCTTTAAAATTGGTAAGTGAAACTGAAACAGGGGTAGGACTCCTCGAGGGCAGGTTTCATTTCTACTCACTACTCTGTACTCTCCCAAGGCCTTCGCAGTTCTCTGCACAGAATAATTGCTAAATAAATACCACGGATTGATTGAAGATTAACTACATGAGCATACAGTAGGAGACTCTCTTCAGATTAGTATTTTCCATTTTTTGAAAGAGGAAACTCTGCCACCCTGCTCTTGCCTGATGATCTGGTTTGCTCTGGTCTTGCTTTCCCAGCCAGTCATCTGAACCATGTTCAGCCTCTCCCTGTTCCCTGTTCAGCCTCTCCCCTCCTCCTCCCATTTCCCCCACCCTTTTTTTCTGTTTATGGTATTCATTAAGCGGTTATTACGTGCCAGGCCCCATACTAAGCACTGGGGAATAATAATAATGGTGATGGTATTTGTTAAGCGCTTACTATGTGCAAAGCACTGTTCTAAGAGCTTGGGGGATACAGGGTGATCAGGTTGTCCCACGTGGGGTTTACAGTCTTCATCCCCATTTTACAAATGAGGGAACTGAGGCACAGAGAAGTTAAGTGGCTTGCCCAAGGTCACACAGCTGACAGGTGGCGGAGCCGGGATTCGAACCCATGACCTCTGACTCCCAAGCCACTGAGCCACACTGCTTCAAATAAAGGTGTGCCGAAACCCGGGATCGAACCAGGGACCTTTAGATCTTCACTGTGACGCCCTCCCAACTGAACTATTTCGGCCCGGGGAAGATACAAGCTAATCAGGTTGGACACAGTCCATATCCCACGTGACTCACGGGCTTCTTTCCCATTTTACAGATGGGGAGTGGCGTGGCTTAGTGGAAAGAGCATGGGCTCGAGAGTCAGAGGTCATGGGTTCTAATTCCGGCTCTGCCACTTGTCTGCTGGGTGATCTTAGGCAAGTCACAACTTCTGTGGACCTCAGTTACCTCATCTGTAAAATGGGGATGAAGTCTGTGAGCCCCACGTGGGACAACCTGATAATAATAATAATAATAATGGCATTTATTAAGCGCTTACTAAGTGCAAAGCACTGTTCTAAGCACTGGGGAGGTTACAAGGTGATCAGGTTGTCCCACGGGGGGCTCACAGTCTTCATCACCATTTTACAGATGAGGTAACTGAGGCACAGAGAAGTAAAGTGACTTGTCCAAGGCCACACAGCATTCATTCATTTATTCAATCGTATTTATTGAGCGCTTGCTGTGTGCAGAGCACTGTACTAAGCGCTTGGGAAGTACAAGTTGGCAACATATAGAGATGGTCCCTACCCAACAGCAGGCTCACAGTCTAGAAGGGGGAGACAGGCAACAAAACAAAACATATTAACAAAATAAAATAAATAGAATAAATATGTACAAGTAAAATAGAGTAATAAATATGTACAAACATATATACATATATACAGGTGCCGTGAGGAGGGGAAGGAGGTAAGTCGGGGGCTATGGGGAGGGGGAGAAGACATGGGGCTGAACCAGGAATATTAATAATAATCATCATAATAATAATGATGGCATTTATTAAGCGCTTACTATGTGCAAAGCAGTGTTCTAAGCACTGGGGTAGATACAAGGTAATCAAATTATCCCACATGGGGCTCACAGACCTAATCCCCATTTTACAGATGAGGTAACTGAGGTGCAGAGAAGTTAAATGACTTTCCCAAAGTCACACAGCTGACAAGTGGTGGAGCTGGGATTTGAACCCATGACCTCTGACTCCAAAGCCCAGGCTCTTTCCACTGAGCCAAGCTGCTTCTGATGGCGTTGTATGGAACCCCAGCTCTTAGAAGAGTGCTTGGCATATAGTAAGCTCTTTAAATTATTATTATTATTATTATTATTATTATTATTATTATTATTATTATTATTACATAGGAGAGAACTGGGCCAGAGAGAAGTGAAATGACTTTCCCAAGGACACAGAGCAGACAAATTTAAGCCAGAAGCAGCATGGTCTAGTGGATAGAGTTATAGTGTTGTATTGTTCTATTGTACTCTCCTAAACGTTTAGTGCCATGCTTTGCACCCACTAAGTGCTCAATAAATACAATTTAGTGAATGAATAGACCACAGGCCTGGGAGTCAGAAGGACCTGGGTTCTAATCCTGGTTCTGTCCCTTGGCTGCTGGGGGACGTTGGGAAAGTCACTTCTCTTTGCCTCAGTTTCCTCCCTGTAAAATGGAGATTAATGGGACAGCAACCTCATTCCCCAGGTCTTTGCCTGGCTGCTCCTTCTCTCCTTGACTACCGATTCTACCACTGGGCATTTAAACTATCCCCAATGGTAATAAAGAATAATTGCTGAATTAATTGAAAAATCACCATTACAAAAAAATTGAAAACTCCCATTTAAGAGCAGAGAGGTCTCTCTGAGCCCACTTTTTCCTCTCCTCCTCCCCATCCCCCCGCCCCACCTCCTTCCCCTCCCTACAGCATTTGTATATATGTTTGTACAGATTTATTACTCTATTTTACTTGTACATATTTACTATTCTATTTATTTTGTTAATAATTTGCATATAGCTTTAATTCTATTTGTTCTGACAGTTTTGACTCCTGTCTACATGCTTTGTTTTGTTGTCTGCCTCCCCTTTCTAGACTGTGAGCCCGTTGTTGGGCAGGGACCATCTCTATATGTTGCTGACTTGTACTTCCCAAGCGCTTAGTACAGTGCTGTGCACATCTGCTGTGTGAACTTGGGCAAGTCAATTCACTTCTCTGGACCTCAGCTACTTCATCTGAAAATGGGGATTAATAATAATAATAACAATGGTTTTTGTTAAGCTCTTACTATGTGCAAAGCACTGTTCTAAGCACTGGGGAGGTTACAAGGTGATCAGGTTGTCCCGCGGAGGGCTCACAGTCTTAATCCCCATTTTACAGATGAGGTAACTGAGGCACAGAGAAGTGAAGTGACTTGCCCAAAGTCACACAGCTGATAGTTGGCGGAGTCGGGATTTGAACCCATGACCTGTGACTCCAAAGCCTGGGCTCTTTCCACTGAGCCATGCTGCTTCTCCATGTGATTAAGAGTGGGAGCCCCATGTAGGACAGGGACTGTGTCCAATCTGATGAACTTGTATCTACTTCAACGCTTAGAACAGTGCATGGTACATAGTAAGCACTTAAAAAGTATCATAATCGTGTGTCAAACACCAGTCTAAACACTGGGGTAGATACAAATGAATTAGGTTGGGCACAGTCCCTGTCCCACATGGGGCTCACAGTCTAAGTAGGAGGGAGAACAGGAGAACAGAGGCGCAGAGAAGTAAAATGACTTGCCCAAGGCCCTACTGAGAGCTCACCTCCTCCAGGAGGCCTTCCCAGACTGAGCCCCTTTCTTCCTCTCCCCCTCGTCCCCCTCTCCATCCCCCCCATCTTACCTCCTTCCCTTCCCCACAGCACCTGTGTATATGGATATATGTTTGTACATATTTATTACTCTATTTATTTATTTATTTATTTTACTTGTACATATCTATTCTATTTATTTTATTTTGTTAGTATGTTTGGTTTTGTTCTCTGTCTCCCCCTTTTAGACTGTGAGCCCACTGTTGGGTAGGGACCGTCTCCATATGTTGCCAACTTGTACTTCCCAAGCGCTTAGTACAGTGCTCTGCACACAGTAAGCGCTCAATAAATACGATTGATTTATTGATTGATTGCCCAAGGTCACCCCAGCAAGCAAGTGGCAGAGCCAAGATCAGTATCCAGGTCCTCTGACTTCCAGGGATGTGGTTTTTCCACTACACCATGCTGCTTTCCACTTATGAACGTATCTATACCCTCCTTAGCGCTCACATATTTATGTGCTCTCATATTTCTTTTGACAGTGTTATAAATTACGGTCTTTCTCCGAACAGCAGACACATCTTGGCATACTTTGCTCATCTATTATTATTAAATATAAAACCTGATATCCATATTTTAATAGGATTACTAATGAACGCTAGTCCCAGAATTAAGTGTTGACTCAGGGCTATGTTGCGTAACGTAGGAATCCTTTCCTTTAGGATGGTGAAGCTCAGATCTGACCCTTGGCTTTTTCTTCCTGCCTTTGAATTGCAGCTGGGCTTTGTGTATGTGGGTGTGTATATTGTGTTTTTGTGTGTGTGTGTTCTCGGGGAGACAAGATCCTCTGAGGGGTGTGATCCGAGTTAATCAGGTTGGCCACAGTCCATGTTCCACCTGGGGCTCACGGTCTTAATGCCCATTTTCCAGATGAGGTAACTGAGGCCCAGAGAAGTGAAATGACTGGCCCTAGGTCACACGGCAGAAAAGTGGCAGAGTGGGATTAAAACCCAGGACCTTCTGAACTCTAGGCTCTATCCACTTGGCCATTCCGTTGCTTCTTCTTATCTTCTAGACTGTGAGCCTGCTGTTGGGTAGGGACGGTCTCTATATGTTGCCAGCTTGTACTTCTCAAGCGCTTAGTACAGTGCTCTGCACACAGTAAGCGCTTAATAAATATGATTGAGTGAATGAATGAATGAATGTTTGACTCCTCCATGAAAACGCAAGCTCCCAGTCGGCAGGGACGGTGTCAGTTATCCTGAACTTCCCAAAGCTCCTGTTTGGATGTAGTGGGATGCAGTTTTGGTTGGGGATGGGGGAGAGGTTGGGTATGTGTGTGTGTGTGTACGTGTTTGTGTGTGAGTGTGCACACACAGACACATGCACTTTAGGGAGGAGCTTCTTCTGTAATCAATCGATCATATTGATTACCGTAAACTCCTCCATTCATTGATTCATTCAATCGTATTTGTTGAGCGCTTACTGTGTGTAGAGCACTGTACTAAGCGCTTGGAAAGTACAAGTTGGCAACATTCATTCAATCGCATTTATTGAGCGCTTACTGTGTGCAGAGCACTGTACTAAGCGCTTGGGAAGTACAAGTTGGTAACATATAGAGATGATCCCTACCCAACAGCGGGCTCACAGTCTAGAAGGGGGAGACAGAGAACAAAACAAAACATATTAACAAAATAAAATAAATAGAATAAATATGTACAAATAAAATTAACTAGCGGGCAGGGAATGTTTCTGTTTATTGTTGCGTTGTGTACTCCCAAACACTTGGTACAGTGCTCTGCACACAGTAAGTTCTCAATAAATACCACTGATTGATAGATTGGTTCAAAGTAGGTGAGTGCTGCAGTGTGAGCATCCCTTCTAGTGAGATCATAACTCCTATAATAATAAAAATAATGGTACTTGTTAAGCGCTTACTAGGTGCAAAGCACTGTTCTAAGTGCTGGGGAGCTTACAAGGTGATCAGGTTGTCCCACGGGGGGCTCACACCTTTAATTACCATTTTACAGATGAGGTAACTGAGGCACAGAGAAATTAAGTGACTTGCCCAAAGTCACATAGCTGACAGTTGGTGAAGTCGGGATTTGAACCCATGACCTCTGACTCCAAAGCCCAGGCCCTTTCCACTGAGCCACGCTGCTTCTCCTGACAGAGAGATAGAGAGGCACTCTTATGCCATCAAAGAACTGGGTGTATTTGTAGGTATACGCTTATATATGTAGACAGATACTAAACTTATTTAGAATAATGTCATGCTTCTATGTAATAATCCTAACTGGGATATTTTTAAAGTGCTTACTGTGTACTAAGCACTGCGGTAGATAGAAGAAAATCAGGTCACATATAAGTCCTCGTCCCACATGAAGTTCACTGCCTTCGATAGAAAACAGGTATTAAGTCCCTGTTTCACAAATGTGGAAACAGAGGCACAGAGAAGTTAATGGACTTTCCCAAGGCCACACAGCAGGCAGGTGGTAGAGTCAATATTAGAACCCAGGTCTTCTTACTTCCAGGCCCATGCTATTTCCACTAGGTCACAACACTTCTCACACTTATCGAATATAAAGCATTTACATAACGTTACATAAGCATTTACACCTTGTAATAATAATAATAATGATGGCATTTATTAAGTGCTTACTATGTGCAAAGCACTGTTCTAAGCGCTGGGGAGGTTACAAGGTGATCAGGTTGTCCCACGGGTGCTCACAGTTTTAATTCCCATTTAACAGATGAGGTCACTGAGGCACAGAGAAGTTAAGTGACTTGCCCAAAGTCACGCAGTGGACAATTGGCAGAGCCGGGATTCGAACCCATGAACTCTGACTCCAAAGCCTGTGCTCTTTCCACTGAGCCATGCTGCTTCATGACTTTAGGAATGAAAAACTCCTCAGTGCTTAGAACAGTGCTTTGCACATAGTAAGCGCTTAATAAATGCCATTATTATTATTATGACACGAGATAAATGTTTTAACTCCTACTGCATACTCTGAATGCATATAATTTAATTGCCCTCTTCGATTCGAACGTGACCTAAAATGTATACATCCTACCAGTGGTAAGGAAAATCTCCCCAAAGGATATAAATCGTTTCTGTTAGATTATAAGCTCCTCAAGGGTAGACAATGGGTATCTTCTATTGTATGTACAGTGCTCTGTACATGTTCATTCATACATTCATTCGTATTTATTAATAATAATAATGATGATGGCATTTGTTAAGCGCTTACTATGTGGAAAGCCCTGTTCTAAGTGCTGGGGAGGATACAAGGTGATCAGGTTGTCCCACATGGGGCTCACAGTCTTCATCCCCATTTTCCAGATGAGGGAACTGAGGCCCAGAGAAGTGAAGTGACTTGCCCAAAGTCACACAGCTGACAATTGGCAGAGCCGGGATTTGAACCCCTGACCTCTGACTCCAAAGCCCGGGCTCTTTCCACTGAGCCACACTGCTTCCCTACACTTACTGTGTGCAGAACACTATACTTGGGAAAGTACAATACAACAATAAACAGTGACCATCCCTGCCCACAACAAGCTCACAGTCTAGAGCAGTAGGCATTCAGTAAATATTTATGATGAGGTTGAAATAAATCCGTCTGAATTTTTCTTTCCTAAATTTCCTCTCCTTTTCTGGCTAACCTATTCTAGCCCTCTTCCTTTTTGGTTAGAATAATAATGCAGTGAACTAGATGTAGACTCTATGCTCTATGAAGCAGAGTGGCTCAGTGGAAAGAGCCCGGGCTTGGGAGTCAGAGGTTGTGGGTTCTAATCCCGGCTCTGCCGCTTGTCAGCTGTGTGACTTTGGGCAAGTCGCTTCACTTCTCTGTGCCTCAGTGACCTCATCTGTAAAATGGGGATTAAGACTGTGAGCCCCCTGTGGGACAACCTGATCACCTTGTAACCTCCCCAGGGCTTAGAACAGTGCTTTGCATATAGTAAGAGCTTAACAAATGCCAACATTATTATTAGTATTATAGTAAGCACTTAATAAATGCCATCATTATTATTATTATTGTTATTGTATCCCCCCAGCACTTAGAACAGTGCTTGGCACATCGTAAGTGCTTAACCAATACCAACATTATTATTATTATTATTATTATGCTAAGCACTGGGGTAGATATGTGAGCATCATGTCAGACGCCATCTCCACTTTCCCGCAACAGGGCTCATAATTTTAAAACGATTCTTATGGCCAAGTTTCAGATGAAGAAACTGAGGCTCAGGGAGCCTAAGTGACTTGACCAAGGTTATCCAGCGGGTCAGTGGCAGAGCTGAGTTCAGAACCAGTAGAGAAGCAGCGTGGCTCAGCGGGAAATCAATCAATCAATCAATCAATCGTATTTATTGAGCGCTTACTATGTGCAGAGCACTGTACTAAGCGCTTGGGAAGTACAAATTGGCATCACATAGAAACAGTCCCTACCCGATAGTGGGCTCACAGTCTAAAAGGGGGAGACAGAGAACAGAACCAAACATACCAACAAAATAAAATAAGTAGGATAGAAATGTACAAGTAAAATAAATAAATAAATAAATAAACAGAGTAATAAATATGTACAACCATATATACATATATACAGGTGCTGTGGGGAAGGGAAGGAGGTAAGACGGGGATGGAGAGGGGGACAAGGGGGAGAGGAAAGAAGGGGCTCAGTCTGGGAAGGCCTCCTGGAGGAGGTGAGCTCTCAGCAGGGCCTTGAAGGGAGGAAGAGAGCTAGCTTGGCGGATGGGCAGAGGGAGGGCATTCCAGGCCCGGGGGATGACGTGGGCCAGGGGTCGATGGCGGGACAGGCGAGAGGGAAAGAGCCTGGGCTTTGGAGTCAGAGGTCATGGGTTCAAATCCCGGCTCCGCCACTTGTTAGCTGGGTGACTTTGGGCAAGTCACTTAAGTTCTCTGTGCCTCAGTTCCCTCATCTGTAAAATGGGGATGAAGACTGTGAGCCCCCCATGGGACAACCTGATCACTTTGTAACCTCCCCAGCGCTTAGAACAGTGCTTTGCACATAGTAAGTGCTTAATAAAATGCCATCATAAAATGCCATCATTAACCCAGGTCTCCTGATTCCCAGACCTGAGCTCTTCCGTCTAAGTCACGCGTCCAAGTTGCTTCTCTCAAGTCTCTTCTAAATAAAGCAAGAGTCAATTAATTTTTTTGTCTTATGCCATCTAGTCATCTCCAACCCATTGCGACTCCCAGAACGCCCCACCTCCATCCGCTATCATTCTGGGAGTAGATCCACAGAGTTTTCTTGGAAAAAATCTAGAATTGGTTTACTATTGCCTTCTTCCACGCAATAAACTCCAGTCTCTACCCTCGACTCTCTCCCCTGCTTCAGCCTTTTAGCTGCTGGCCTGCCACTCGCTAGCCACTGCCCAAGCTAGAAATGAAATGTGCAGGCCTCTGCTTGATTCTCCCTCCCATAGTCGTGACTGGTAGACTACTGGAAACTCTCCAGTGCTGTGACCCTGAGAGGGGTAGTAAATTAATACTAAACATCAAATTCAGATGCGTGTCTCCCAGTTGACCTCTGACCCCAACATGGAAAGTTTGAATTCAGTCCTCTCAAGCGTTGGACAGGGATTTATTCCAATTTCTCCATAATAGCAAGGCATTGTCTGCCTCCCCCTTCTAGACTGTGAGCCCGTTGTTGGGTAGGGACCGTCTCTATATGTCACCAACTTGTACTTCCCAAGCACTTGGTACAGTGCTCTGCGCACAGTAAGCACTCAATAATTATGATTGAATGAATGAATGAATTTCTAATAAGTGGTAGACTTCACCAGCAGTCATAAAAGGCTGAGAACATCTACTACAAGAAATTCAGAGAGGCAGTTTTTATTTTAATTTGCTTCCCCATCTCCAAATACTTGATTTTTACATGCTGAGGTAACTTTTATTTTCCAGTAAAAGAGAAGGCACAATTTTTTTCCCCCAATTAATCTATCCTTGGGTGTCAGAATATCCCAGAAGGGAGGTTTTAATGGGTTGACTGAAATTAGAAGCTAAGCATGGTGCTTTTATAGCAAGTTTATGCCCAAGGCAACAGCGCAGAGATGTACAAATTTATCAAAATTTTGCCATTCCTCGTGTATAGGGAAACATCATTTTCTTCCTCCACAAACAGTCTGGAATGAAAGCACTCGGATTTGGGTCTCGTTACCAGAAGGTACGTTTCTCTAGGACACTTATCGATATTTTAAATGCGACTTTCGGGCGAGGCTGGAAAACCTTGTTCTCATTTGATGAACCAGTAACATCTCTGAAGAGGAAGAGTATCTTCTTTTTAGTCTGAAAGCTCAAATCAGACCAGCCTAGAAGCCATTTTCAGTGGTTTGCGTGAATGTGGCAGGAAACAGTATTGGAAAAACAAAAAACAAAAAACAAATCACCTGGAAGGCAGGAGCCTGGAGTTCTCACCTCAGCTCTGCTGTTCAGTCAGTCAGCCGTATTTATTGAGTGCTTACTGTGTGCAGGGCACTGTACTAAGCACTTGGGAGAGTAAAATATAACAATATAACAGACACATTCCCTGTCGGCAACAGGCTACAGTCAAGAGGATGAGTTTGCAGTCTAAACTCAGTGTGGCTTAGTGGAAAGAGCCCGGGCTTGGGAGTCAGAGGTCGTGGGTTCTAATCCCAGCTCTGCCACTTGTCAGCTGTGTGACTTTGGGAAAGCCACTTCTCTGGGCCTCAGTGACCTCATCTGTAAAATGGGGATGAAGACTGTGAGCCCCACGTGGGACAACCTGATCACCTTGTATCCCCCCAGCACTTAGAATAGTGCTTTGCACATAGTAAGTGCTTAACAAATGCCATTATTATTATTATTATTAAAGCATGAGCTGCTGTACGAGGTCTTGGGAAAGTTACTTATCCTCTCTGGGCCTCAGTTTTCTCATCTGTCAAATGGGATCCCTTCTCTCTTTCTCACTCTCTCTTGCTCTTAGAATGTGAGGCCCCCGTGGGACAGGGATAGCATCTAATCTGATAGTAGTACTTGTAGAAATCTTGTAAACCACCCTACAAGGGCTAGGCAAGTCACTGCACTTCTCTGTGCCTCGGTTACTTCATCTGTAAATTGGGGATTGAGACGGTGAGCCCCACGTGGGACAGGGACTGCTGTCCTACCTGATTGGCTTGCAGCCAATCCTGCACTTAGTACAGAGCCTGGAACATAGTAAGCGTTTAACAAATACCATTATTATAATTATTATTATTGTTATTAGGCACTTAGCAAACCACACCTAGCTGAGGGAACAGGAAGCAATTTTGTTCCATTAAGAAACACCTGATGAGGGGATTTATTTTTTTGCTAATTTGGAGCATCTTGTCCTGGCTTCTAAAATACACAGTTTGTTCTGTTTTGGTTTCACTGGATGATTTAGCAGCCCTTTCCATTCCACCTCATCTTTCAAGGTCAGAACTGATCACTCAATCATTGGTACTTATTGAGTGCCTAAACGGTGCTGGGTACTATACTATATGCTCAGGAGAGCACGGTATAATGGAGTTAATAGACACATTCCCATCCCACAACGAGGTTACAGTCTAGAGGAATGAAGGTCAAAAGAGAAAAAAGGCTACGGGGATTTAAAAAATAATAATCTCCCCTCCAAAATGTATCCGAGGTGATTTGAAGGACAGCAAGAGTCAAAAAGAAGTATATATCCAGGAGAAGACTTGAGATTCTCACCTCTCCTGCCTGAAAACACCCTACCCACATTCTCCCTCTGGCCTAACCCCCCTCCTCCCCTTCATAATAATAAAGACAAAATATTACTACTACTACTACTACTAATAATAATCATAATAACTGAGGCATTTGTAAAGTGCTTACTATGTACCAGGCACTGTACTAAGTGCTGGGGTGGATACAAACAAAGATGTTTGGACACAGTCCCTGTCCTACGTGGGGCTCACAGTCTCAGTCCCTATTTTCCACATGAGAAAACTGAGGCCCAGAGGAGTGAAGTGACTTATCCGAGGTCAAACAGGAGACAAGTGGCAGAGCCAGGATTAGAACCCACCTCCTCTGACTCTCAGGCCTGTTTCCTCACCACCCTGTCCGGATCAAGGAATACAAACAGGAGCCCGTTGTAAACACAGATGGAGAGAGAGGCTCTTTCTCTCCGGCTAGCTTGTGCTTGTGGGCTGGCAACCGGCTGATGTGGCTCCCATACCTTATCAGCAGCCTTTAAGCTTTAGGGAGAGTCAAGGCCAGCAGAAGGGAAAGGGCAGCCTGAATGAAATGTTTTATTTGAGGTTCAAAGAGCAACGGGTCCATAGTCCCTCTCATTCCTACACCAACGCAGTCGATTAAAGAAACAATTTCTTGCAAAATATTAGGGCAAACGTTTTCTCCTAATATTGGCAGAATGGCAGAAAGAGGCCAGGCTTGAGAGTCATGGGATCTGGGTTCTAATGCCGGCCGGCTCTGCCCCTTGCTTGCTGTGGGATTCTTGGGCAAATTACGTGACATCTCAGGGCTTCAGTTTCCTCATCCGTCAAATGGGGAAACCAGTCCTGGTCACCCTTCCTTTTAAAATGTGAGCCCCTCTGTAACTTATTTATTTATTTTAATGTCTGTCCTCCCCTCTAACCTCCTTGTGGGCAGGGAATGTGTCTGTTTCCTGTTATACTGAACTCTCCCAAACGCTTACCAACTTGTACTTTCCAAGCGCTTAGTACAGTAAGCACTCAATAAATACGATTGATTGAATGAATGAATGCTCTGCATGCAGTAAGTGGTCCATAAATACGAAAATACTATTGAATGAATGAATGCTCTGCATGCAGTAAGTGGTCCATAAATACGATTGAATGAATGAATGAATCAATCAATCAATCAATTGTATTTATTGAGCGCTTACTGTGTGCAGAGCACTGTACTAAGTGCTTGGAAAGTACAAGTTGGCAACATATAGAGACGGTCCCTACCCAACAGTGGGCTCACAGTCTAGAAGGGGGAGACAGAGAACAAAACTAAACATATTAACAAAATAAAATAAATAGAATAGATATGTACAAGTAAAATAAATAAATAAATAGAGTAATAAATATGTACAAACATATATACAGGATGAATATATACAGAATGAATGAATGAATGGGGGCAGTGTCTGTCCTGATTATCTCATATTCACCCCAGTGCTTAATCCAGTGCTTTGCACATGGTAAGTACTTATGGCAAGGCTCACTGTGAGTGGGGAATATTGAGCGCTTATTGCTCTATTGTACTTTCCCAAGCACTTAGTACAGTGTTCTGCACACAGTAAACACTCAATAAATACAATTGACAGACTGGCGGACTGACTGCAGGGGACGGGGGTCCTCCTGGAGGATAAGATCATCATCATCATCATCAATCGTATTTATTAAGCGCTTACTGTGTGCAGAGCACTGTACTAAGCGCTTGGGAAGTACAAGTTGGCAACATATAGAGACAGTGCCGGGCACTGTACTAAGCGCTGCGGTGGATACAAGCGGATTGGGTTGGACCCAGTCCCGGGCCCACGTGGGGCTCACGGTCTCAATCCCCATTTTCCAGATGAGGGAACTGAGGCCCAGAGAAGCCAAGTGACACGCCCGAGGTCACCCAGCAGACGAGTGGCAGAGCCAGGATTAGAACCCAGGATCTTCTGAGCTTCAGGCCCGTGCTCTAGCCATTACACCATGCTACTTCTCCAAGCCCTGTGGTTGGCATAGGCGGGAAGCTCTTAAGAAACACCCTCAGTAGGTTGGCAGCATCGAGAGTATGGAGGAGCAAGTGGCATCTGCCGTCTGCCAGGAGGGAGGGAAGGCTAATGGTTTGGGACCCAAGGCCAGGGCTCAGTCTTTACCTTTGACCCCGGATGATGTCACAGGGGACCAGAGGACAGATGCATCACTCTGTGAGCCCGTTGTTGGGTAGGGACCGTCTCTGTGTGTTGCCAACTTGTACTTCCCAAGCGCTTAGTGCAGTGCTCTGCAAACAGTAAGTGCTCAATAAATACGATTGAATGAATGAATGAATCACTCCATCTTCTCTTGACTCACCCGGGCTTCGAGCCAGAGGTGACTCAGCCAGGTTCGTTCGGGGCAAGGGCCGGGTCTGAGGGCAGTTTTAGGGGCTGGGAGGGATAATGAACACTAATAACAATAATAATAAAAATAAGGATGATGATGGTGGTATTTGTTAAGCACTTACTATGTGTCAGGCAATGTACTAAGTGCTGGGGTGGATGCAAGCAAATCGTGTTAGACACAGTCCCTGTCCCATGTTGGGCTCACAGTCTCAATCCCCATGTTCCAGATGAGAGAACTACAGCGGGCTGGGAAAATGATTGGTTTTCCCAAGTAGCCTTGTCATTCATTCAATCGTATTTATTGAGCACTTACTGTGTGTAGAGCACTGTACTAAGCACTTGAAATGGGAAATCAATCAGTCAGTCAATCAAACTTATGGGAGAAGCAGGGTGGCCTAGTGGATAGAGCTCGGGCCTGGGTGTCAGAAAGTCATGGGTTCTAATCCTGACTCCACCACTTGTCTGCTGTGTGACCTTGGGTAAGTCCGTTCACTTCTCTGTGCTTCAGTTACCTCATCTGTAAAATGGAGATGAAGACTGTGAGTCCCACGGTGGGACAATCTGATCACCTTGTATCCTCCCCAGCGCTTAGAACAGTGCTCACACATAGTAAGTGCTTAACAAATGCCATTATAATTATTATTATTATTATTATTATTACCCCAGTACTTAGAACAGTGCCTGGCACATATTAAGTGCTTAACAAATACCAGAATTATTATTATTATTTACTGAGAGCTGATTGTGTGCACACACTGTACTAAGCTATTGGAAGAGTCCAATAGAACAAGATAAAAGATACAATCCCAGCCCACATTGGATTTACATTCTAGAGGGAGATTGGTGGTGGGGTTGCATCTAGGAGTCATAATCAATCAATCAAAAATCGTATTTATTGAGTGCTTACTGTGTGCAGAGCACTGTACTAAGCGCTTGGGAAGTACAAGTTGGCAACATATAGAGACAGTCCCTACCCAACAGTGGGCTCACAGTCTAGTCACAGTCCTCATAAGGACCTGGGTTCTAGTCCTGGCTCCGCCACTTGTCTGCTTAGTGACCTTGGGCAAATCACTTCACTTCTCTGGGCCTCAGTTTCCTCATCTGTAAAATGGGGGTTGATAATAATAAGAAGAATAATACTTATGGTATTTGTTAAGGACTTTCTATGGGCCACGCACAGAGGTGGATCCAAGCAAATCGGGTTGGACACAGTCCCCGTCTCATGAGAGGCTCACAGTTTCAATCTCCATTTTACAGAGGGAATTGAGGTGCAGAGAAGTAAAGTGGCTTGTCCAAGGTCACACAGTAGACAAGTGGCGGAGCCAGGATTAGAACTGTGAGAACTGTTGAGATCGTGAGCCCCGTGTAGGACAGGAACTATGACCAACCCGATTTGCTTGGATCAATCAATCAATCAATCAATCAATCGTATTTATTGAGTGCTTACTGCTTACTGTGGGCAGAGCAGTGTACTAAGCGCTTGGGAAGTACAAGTTGGCAACACATAGAGATGGTCCCTACCCAACAGTGGGCTCACAGTCTAGAAGGGGGAGACAGAGAACAAAACAAAACATATTAACAAAATAAAATAAATAGAATAGATATGTACAAGTAAAATAAATGAATAAATAGAGTAATAAATCCGTATAAACATATATACATCTATACAGGTGCCGTGGGGAAGGGAAGGAGGTATGATGAGGGGGAATGGAGAGGGGGAGAGGAAGGAGGGGGCTCAGTCTGGGAAGTCCTCCTGATCCACCACAGAGCTTAGTGATAATAATAATAATGGCATTTATTAAGCACTTACTATGTGCAAAGCACTGTTACAGTGTCTGGCACATAGTAAGCGCTTAACAAATACCAACGTTCTTCTTATTATAATCCCTGCTACTCTACCTGATGGGCAGGCTTGGGAGGAGGAGGGGTCGGGGTGCAGGAGTGGGAGAGGCCAGGCTGGAGCCTGTGGGTTTGGGGTCAGAGGGTGGCTTCTCAGCACTCACACACCCTGGGGCTTAATAATAATAATAATAATGATGGCATTTTTAAGCACTTACTATGTGCAGAGCACTGTTCTAAGCGCTGGGGGGATACAAGGTGATCAGGTTGTCCCACGTGGGGCTCACAGTCTTAATCCCCATTTTACAGATGAGATAACTGAGGCTCAGAGAAGTTAAGTGACTTGCCCAAGGTCACACAGCAGGCATGTGGCAGAGCCGGGATTCGAACCCACGACCTCTGACTCCAAAGCCGGGGCTCTTTCCACTGAGCCGCACGAACGTCCCCAATCACAGAGCTGCTCTTGGCCACCTGGTCTTCCCCTCCTAATTAGCCCCGCCAACTAGGGAAGCAGTGTGGCCCGGTGGATAGAACCTGGGCCTTGGAAGGACCTGGGTTCTAATCCTGGCTCTGCACCTTGTCTTTTGTGTGACCTTGGTCAAATCCCTTCTCTTCTCTGGGCCTCAGTTACCTCATCTGGAAAATGGGGATCAAGAATGTGAGATTCATGAGTGACGGGGACCGTGTCCAATCTGCTTAGCTTGTATTCATTCATTCATTCAGTTGTATTTATTGAGTGCTTACTGTGTGCAGAGCACTGTACCACTACTACTACTACTACTACTACTACTAATGGCATTTATTAAGCGCTTATTATGTGCAAAGCACTGTTCTAAGCGCTGTGGCGGATACAAGGTGATCAGGTTGTCCCACGGGGGGCTCACAATCTAAACTCCCATTTTACAGATGAGGGAACTGAGGCACAGAGAAGTTAAGTGACTTGCCCAAAGTCAAGCACTTGGGAAGTACAAGTCGGCAACATGTAGAGACGACCCCTACCCAACAGTATTTTACTTGTACATATTTACTATATTTATTTTGTTAATTATGTGCATATAGCTATAATTAATAATAATAATAATAATAATAATGACATTTATTAAGCGCTTACTATGTGCAAAGCACTGTTCTAAGCACTAGGGAGGTTACAAGGTGATCAGGTTGTCCCACAGGGGGCTCACAGTCTTAATCCCCATTTTGCAGATGCGGTAACTGAGGCACAGAGAAGTGAAGTGACTTACCCAAAGCCACACAGCTGGCAATTGGCAGAGCGGGGATTTGAACCCATGACCTCTGACTCCAAAATCTGTGCTCTTTTCCACTGAGCCATAATTCTATTTATTCTGACAGTTTTGACACCTGTCTACATGTTTTGTTTTGTTGTCTGTCTTCCCCTTCTAGATTGTGAGCCCATCTACCGCAGCACTTAGTACAGTGCCTGACAAATAGTAAGTGGCTTAACAAATACCATAAAAATAAAATAAAATAAATAAGATCCAGGGCTTCTTTTTGCTCTAATCTTGCATCTATCCCAGTGCTTAGAACAGTGCTCAGCACATAGTAAGTGCTTAACAAATGCCATCATTATTATTATTATTTTTGATATGAGGCCCTACCATATTTTTCCACCTGTTTATTCATATTAATGTCTGTCTTCCCCCACTAGGCTGTAAGCTCATTGTGGGCAGGAAATGTATCTGCCAATTTATCTTGTATTGTACTCTCCCAAGAGTTTAGAACAGAACTCCACACGTGGAAAAGTGCTCAATAAATATCATTGATTGATTGGTCTGTTAATAATTTTGTGTCTATCTCCCTTGTTAGACTATAAAGTTTTCTAGGGCAGCGATTGTGTCTACTAACTCTATCGAACTCTCCAAAGTGCTTCATACATTGCGTGGCACACAATCATTCAATCTTTTAGTGGTATTTATTGAGCACTTACAATGTGCGGAGCACCATAAGAAATGCTTGGGAGATTGCTGTAAAATAGAGTTGGGATACATGGTTCCTGTCCACAAGGAGCTTACAGTCTACAGGTGGGGTTCAATAAATACTATCGATAGTGAGAATACTTAGACTGTAAGCCCCACGTTGGGCAGGGGCTGCGTGCAACCTGGTTAACTTGCAACCACCCCAGTCATTAAAAGTGTGCTTGGCACATAGTAAACCAGTACCATAATTATTTTAATTTTATTTTTAGGGATAGTCTCAACATCTAGTTGTAAAATGCCATCAGACAGATGGGCTGAGATGACATGATAGTCTTCACTTGGGGGTTTAATCTACCTGGAGTCTGATAATAATTAATAACAATTATTATGGTACTTGTTAAGTGTTTACCATGTACCAAGCACTGTTCTGAGCACTGGAGTAGAGACAAGTTAATCAGGTTGAGAAATTAATCAGTAAATCAGTTAAGAAATACTGCCGTTATTATTATTATTATTATTATTATTATTATTATTATTATTATTATTATTATTATTACAAAGCAATGAGGTTGTCCCACAAGGGGCTCACAGTCTTAATCCCCATTTTCCAGATGAGGGAACTGAGGCCCAGAGAGGTGAGGTGACTTGCCCACAGTCACACAGCTGACAATTGGCGGAGCCGGGATTTGAACCCGTGACCTCTGACTCCAAAGTCCGGGCTCTTTCCACTGAGCCACTCTGCTTCGGAGAGGCAGAGCGAAATGTCTCAGCCCTCCATCCCCAATTCTGGGATGTTTTTGTGGGCAGGTGCCTTTGTCAGAATTGGAAGCTGAGTCATTTTATGTGTTGGTTGCCCGTACAACGTGAATGTATGTTTGTTATGTTGCCAACTTGTACTTCCCAAGCGCTTAGTGCAGTGCTCTGCACACAGTAAGCGCTTAATAAATACGATTGAATGAATGAAGCACCTGTATATATGTATATATGTTTGTACAGATTTATTACTCTATTTAGTTATTTTATTTGTACATATTTATTCTATTTATTTTATTTTGTTAATACGTTTTATTTTGTTGTCTGTCTCCCCCTTCTAGACTGTGAGCCCACTGTTGGGTAGGGACCGTCTCTATACGTTGCCAACTTGTACTTTCCTAGCGCTTAGTACAGTGCTCTGCACACAGTAAGCGCTCAATAAATACAATTGAATGAAAGGTTGGACAGAGTCCCTGTCCCCCATGGAGCTCACTCTCTTAATCCCCGTTTTGCAGAGGAGGGCCAGAGAAGTGATGTGACTTGCCCAAGGTCACACAGCAAACGTGTGGTGGGGCCAGGATTAGAACCTAGGTCCTTCTGACTCCCAGGCTTGTGTTCTATCTACTAAGCCATGCTGCTTCTCAATCATCTAGACTGTAAGCTCACTGTGGGCAGGGAATCGGTCTGTTTATTGTTGTATTGTAATAATAATGATGATGGTATTTGTTAAGCGCTTACTATGTACCAAGCACTGTTCTAGGTAATCAGGTTGTCTCCCTTGGGGCTCATCGTCTTAATCCCCATTTTTGCTTTGCACACAGTAAGCGCTCAATAAATACGATTGAACAAATTAATGAATCCCTTGCCGTCTAATGGCACATTCCGGACTCTTTTGTGGTCACCTAAACGAGTCTCATTCTCTGTGAATAATAATAATAATAATGGCATTTATTAAGCGCTTACTATGTGCAGAGCACTGTTCTAAGTGCTGGGGAGGTTACAAGGTGGTCAGATTGTCCTATGGGGGGGGACTCACAGTCCTCATCCCCATTTTACAGATGAGGTAACTGAGGCCCAGAGGAGTTAAATGACTTGCCCAAAGTCATACAGCTGACAATTGGAGGAGCCAGGATTTGAACCCATGACCTCTGATGATATTTGTTAAGTGCTTACTATGTGTCAAGCACTGTTCTAAGCACTGGGAGAGATGCAAGGTAATCAGGTTGTCTCCCTTGGGGCTCATCGTCTTAATCCCCATTTTTGCTTTGCACACAGAAAGCGCTCAATAAATACGATTGAACAAATTAATGAATCCCTTGCCGTCTAATGGCACATTCCAGACTCTTTTGGGGTCACCTAAATGAGTCTCATTCTCTGTGAATAATAATAATAATAATAATGGCATTTATTAAGCGCTTACTATGTGCAGAGCACTCTTCTAAGTGCGGGGAAGTTACAAGGTGATCAGATTGTCCTATGGGGGGCTCATAGTCTTCATCCCCATTTTGCAGATGAAGTAACTGAGGCCCAGAGGAGTTAAGTGACTTGCCCAAAGTCATACAGCTGACAATTGGCGGAGCCGGGATTTGAACCCATGACCTCCGATGGTAATTGTTAAGTGCTTACTATGTGTCAAGCACTGTTCTAAGTGCTGGGAGAGATGCAAGGTAATCAGGTTGTCTCCCTTGGGGCTCATCGTCTTAATCCCCATTTTCGCTTTGCACACAGTAAGCGCTCAATGAATACGATTGAACAAATTAATGAATCCCTTGCCATCTAATGGCACATTCCAGACTCTTTTGTGGTCACCTAAACGAGTCTCATTCTCTGTGAATAATAATAATAATAATAATAATAATAATAATAATAATAATAATGGCATTTATTAAGCGCTTACTATGTGCAGAGCACTGTTCTAAGTGCTGGGGAGGTTACAAGGTGATCAGGTTGTCCTATGGGGGACTCACAGTCTTCATCCCCATTTTACAGATGAGGTAACTGAGGCCCAGAGAAGTTAGTGGCTTGCCCAAAGTCATACAGCTGACAATTGGCGGAGCCGGGATTTGAACCCATGACCTCTGACTCCAAAGCCCAGGCTCTACTCATCGTGGGCAGGGAATGTGTCAGTTCTATTGTTCTATAGGGCTCTCCCACGTGCTTAGAACAGTGCTCTGCTCACAGTAAGTGCTCGATAAATACTGCTGATCGCTTGATAATTGCCGGGGATTGCTGGGAATCTAAAAAACAGTTGAACTTGGCCCTCAGGAAAATCTCTCCCAAGCCCAGAGCCAAGCCGTTCTGAGTGTTCTGCTTAGTTGGTACATTTCAGGACCAAGTGTTTCTCCACCCTGTTTCTTCTGCTTCATCACTCCCCTGCTGGAGGAGATAAGAGGGTGGGAATGCACCCTCCCTGCTTACTAAGAAATCGCCTCCGTCCAAGTACGATGTTTATTAAATCATTCAGGGGAGAATTATGGTGTAAACAGATAGTGCAATGAGAAAAGCCAAGTCCCAACCAGCCTCCCGTATGTGATACAGCAATTCCTCGGCTGGCTCGATGAGTGTTTGGGCTAAGGGGACTACCAAGTGTGAACTAGCGATAACCATTCAGTCCATCTGTCGATTGGGCTGGGACTGATAGCGAGAGTCGTTCAGATCATTTCCCAGGTATCTCAAGGGCAGCACACGGTAGGCCCTCAGTAAGTATGATTGAATGTTTTCCATTTTTTAAATGGGATTTTTAAAGTTGTTATTATGTGCCAGAGACTGTACCAAATGCTGAGATCGACACAGCTAATCAGGTTGGACACAGTCTCTTTCTCACGCGGGGCTCAGTCTTCATTCCCATTTTACAGATAGGGGACTGAGACACAGAAAAATTGTGGCTTTCCCAGGGACACCCAGTGGATAAGTGGGAGGAGGCAGAATTAGAACCCAAGTCCTCTGAATCTCAGGCCCAGGCTCTTCACACTAAGCCACGCTGCTTCTACATCTTTACCCTTAGCTCTTTATTCAAACAAATGCATTGAAATCATGGGTTCTAATCCCGGCATTGCCACTTCTCTGCTATATGACCTTGGGAAAGTCACTTCTCTGGGCCTCATTTACTTCATCTGTAAAATGGGGATTGCAACTGTGAGCCCCATGTGGGTCAGGGACTGTATCCAACTTGATTTGCTTGTTTCCACTCCGGTGCTTAGTGCAGTGCCTGGCACATAGTAATAATAATAATAATAATGGCATTTATTAAGCGCTTACTTATGTGCACAGCACTGTTCTAAACACTGGGGAGGATACAAGGTGAACAGATTGTCCCACGTGGGGCTCACAGTCTTCATCCCCCATTTTACAGATGAGGTAACTGAGGCCCAGAGAAGTGAAGTGACTTGCCCAAAGTCAGACAGCTGACAATTGGCAGAGCAGGGATTTGAACCCATGACCTCTGACTCCAAAGCCCGTGCTCTTTCCACTGAGCCATGCTTCTTCTCTTAATAGCACTTAATAGCACTTATTATTATTATTCTCTATGCCTCAGTTGCCTCATTTGTAAAATGGGGATGAAGACTGTGAGTCCCATGTGGGACAGGGACTGTATCCAACCTGATTAGCTTGTATCTACCTCAGTGCTTAGTCCATTGCTTGGCACACTTAAAACTAATCTTGCGACAGCTTCAAGCCTCCCTCAGGGTTCATCTTCATGCCTCTCTGAGGATGGGGTCAGAGCTGAGGGTGACTCGGGCTGACATTTTTCCAGATTGTTTCCGTTCTTCGTCAGTCCGCTGTTCCTGGAAACAGCAGCGTTTTGGCTGTACTTGTCACTTCCTTCCTGCATTCAAGAGGTCAGAGGTAGGACGTGGGCGAGGGGTTGGCAGCGAGATAGGTGAGATGGAGGCACGGTAAGACAGTTGGCATTAGAAGAGTGATGTGTCCAGGCTGCGGTGGAGCTGGAGAGAAATGAGGTGAGGTGGGAGGGGGCTTGAGTGGTTTATAGCCTGTGGTTGAAAGCCGAGTGGTTTAAAGCTGGATAGAGTTCAGGACTGGGATTCAGTCAGTCAATGGTTTTTATTAAGCGCTTACTGTACTAAACGCTTGGGAGAATACAATATAACAGGTGGTAGCAGCGTGATTTAGATCTGAGCTCCCCCAAATCACCCTCCCTCTCCTCCATTCCCCCTCCTCTCTACCTCCTCTTCCACTTTCCCATCCTTCCCAGCAGTATCTTCAGAGGAGATCTCCTCCCTCCTCTCAAGTACCACCCCATCCACCTGTGCTTCAGACCCCATTCCCTCTCATTTTATAAAAACTCTCACCCCTTCTCTCCTCCCCTCCTTAACTTCCATCTTCAACCGCTCACTCTCCAACAGCTTCTTCCCCTCTGCCTTCAAACATGACCACATCTCCTCCATCCTAAAAAAACTCTCCCTTGACCCTACTGCCCCCTCCAGTTATCGCCCCATCTCCCTCCTACCCTTCCTTTCCAAACTCCTGGAGTGAGCTAACACAAATTCCTCTCCCCCAACCCTCTCCTGGACCCCCTCCAATCTGGCTTCTGTCCCCTCCACTCCACCAAAACTGCCCTCTCAAAGGTCACCGATGACCTCCTTCTTGCCAAATCCAACTACTCCTACTCTATCCTAATCCTCCTCGACCTCTCAGCTGCTTTCGTCACTGTGGACCACCCCCTTCTCCTCAACACACTATCCAACCTTGGCTTAATAGACTCTGTCCTCTCCTGGTTCTCCTCTTATCTCTCCAGCCATTCATTCTCAGTCTCCTTTGTGGGCTCTTCCTCCCGCTCCCATCCCCTTACTGTAGGAGTTCCTCAAGGGTCACTTCTTGGTCCCCTTCTGTTCTCCATTTATACTCACTCCCTGGGTGAACTCATTCACTCTCAAGGCTTCAACTATCATCTCTACGAGGATGACACCTAAATCTTTATCTCCTCACCCGTTTTCTCTCCCTCCCTCCAGGCTCAAATCTCCTCCTGCTTTCAGGGCATCCCCACGTCGATGTCTGCCCACCACCTAAAACTGAACCTGTCCAAGACTGAGCTCCTTATCTTCCCTTCCAAACCCTGTCCTCTCCCTGACTTTCCCTTCACTGTGGACAGCACTACAGTCCTTCCTGTCTCACCAGCCCGCAACGTTGTTGTAATCCTTGAATCCGCTCTCTCATTCACCCCACACATCCAATCTATCAAAAAAACTGCCGGTCTCACTTTTGCAACTGCCAAAGTCCGCCCTTTCCTCTCCATCCAAACCTAGTATAATCACTCATCCTATCCCTTCTGGAATACTGCATCAGCATCCTTTCTGAACTCCCAACCTCCTGCCTCTCCCCACTTCAGTCTATACTTCACTCTGCTGCCCAGATTATCTTTCTACAGAAACCATCTGGGTATGTCACTCCCCTCCTCAAAAATCTCCAGTGGTTGCCTGCAACTTCTGTATGAAGCAAAAACTCCTCTCTATTGGCTTCAAAGCTGCCCATCTCCTTGCCCCCTCCTACCTCACCTCCCTTCTCTCCTTCTCCAGCCCAGCCCACGCACTCTGCTCCTCTGCCATGGCTATCCTTCTTACTGGGCCTCGTTCTCAACTGTCCTGCCGTCAACCCCGGCCCACATCCTACTTCTGGCCAGGAATGTTCTCCCTCCTCAAATCCACCAAACAATCCCCCTTCCCCCTTCAAAGCCCTACTGAAGGCTCAACTCTGCCCGAAGGCCTTCCCAGACTGAGCCCCCCTTTTCCTCAGCTCTCCCTCCCCTCCCCGTCACCCTGACTCTACCTAGCTCTCTTTTCTCTACCCCCTCTCCACCCCAAAGCACTTCTACATACAGCCTGTTGTTGGGTAGGGACCATCTCTATATGTTGCCGACGTGTACTTCCCAAGCGCTTAGTACAGTTCTCTGTACACAGTAAGTGCTCAATAAATACAATTGAATGAATCCCAGACTGATCCCCCTTTTTCCTCTCCTCCCCATCCCCCCGGCCCTGCCTCCTTCCCCACCCCACAGCATTTGTATATGTTTGTACAGATTTATTACTTTATTTATTTTACTTGTACATATTTACTATTCTATTTATTTTGTTAATGATGCACATCTAGCTTTAATTCTATTTGTTCTGATGATTTTGACACCTGTCTACATGTTTTGTTTTGTTGTCTGTCTCCCCCTTCTAGACTGTGAGCCCGTTATTGGGTAGGGACCATCTCTATGTGTTGCCGACTTGTACTTCTCAAGTGCTTAGTACAGTGCTCTGCACACAGTAATAATAATAATAATAATGATAATAATAATAATGGCATTTATTAGGCGCTTACTATGTGCAAAGCACTGTTCTAAGTGCTGGGGAAGTTACAAGGTGATCAGGTTGTCCCACGGGGAGCTCGCAGTATTAATCTCCATTTTACGGATGAGGTAACTGAGGCCCAGGGAAGTGAAGTGACTTGCCCAAAGTCACACAGCTGACAAGTGGCAGAGCTGGGATTTGAACCCATGACCTCTGACTCCAAAGCCCGGGCCCTTTCCACTGAGCCATGCTGCTTCCCCAAAAGCACTCAATAAATACGATTGAATGAATGAATGAATATGTACATATCTATAATTCTATTTATTTATACTAATGCCTGTTTTAATTGTTCTGGTGAGTATTATATCTATCTAAATTTTGTTTATTTATATTGATGCTATTGATGCCTGTTTACTTGTTTTGATGTCTGTCTCCCCCCTTCTAGACTGTTGAGCCCATTATGGGCAGGGATTGTCTCTCTTTGTTGCTGAATTGTACTTTCCAAGCACTTAGTACAGTGCTCTGCACATAGTAAACGCTCAATAAATGCTATTGAATGAATGAATGAATGAATGAATGAATGAAAGAGTCTGAGCCTGGAAGGCTAATCCCGGCTCCACCACTTGTCTGCTGGGTGACCTTGGGCAAGTCCGTTGCTTCTCTGTGCCTCAGTTACTTCATCTGTAAAATGGGGTTGAGACTACAAGCCCCAGGTGGGACAGGGACTCTGTCCTATCTGATTAACTTGTATCTACCCCAGTACTTAGTACAGTGCTTGGCAAAGAGTAAGCGCTTAGCAAATACCATAATTATTATTATTATTATCTACCCCGTTACTTAGTAAAGTGATTGACATGCAGTGAGTGCTTAACAAATACCATTAAATAATAATAATAAAAAAATGCAACAGACACGTTCCCTGCCCTCAGTGAGTTTACAGAGGCCTGGGTTCTAATCCCAGCTCTGCCCCATGTCTGCTGTGTGACCTTGGGCAAGTCGTTTGATGTCTCTGTGCCCAGTTTCTTCATCAGTCAAATGAGGATTCAATTTCCATTTTCCCCTTGGACTGTGAGCCCCCTGTGGGGCAGGGTCTCTATCCTATCTGATTTATTGTATCTCCCCCCCAGGGCAAAGCACAGCGTATATTGTTGTAATATCCTCCCCTAGGCACTTAGTCCAGTGCTCTGCACTCAGTAAACACTCAATAAATAAAATTGAAGGAATGAATGCTTGGCGCCTAGTAAGTGCTTGACAAGTACCAGAATGATTTTATTTATTATTAGTGACTGTTTCGCAGGATTAGGGGGATTAAAGCCAAGTCTTTTGGCTGGGGGTTGGAGCTGTTTTGCTGCCCTGATAAAGGAGCACCATGGTTGGTGTCTTTGGGTCAGCGGGAGCCCCAGAGCAAAGACTATTTGGAATTCATTTATTCATTCAATCGTATTTATTGAGCACTTATGTGTGCGGAGCACTGTACTAAGATCTTGGGATAGTACAATACAACAATAAACAGTGACATTCCCTGTCCACTAGCTCAGGGTCTAGAGCCAGGGAGACAGACGTCAGTAGAAATAAATAAAGTGATGGATATAAACATGAGTGGTGTGAGGCTGGGAGGGGGGAAGAGCAAAGAGCAAAGCAAATCAGGGTGACCAGAAGGGAGTGGGAGATGAGGAAAAGTAGGGATTATTCTGGGAAGGCCTCTTGGAGGAGATGGGCCTTCAATAAGGCTTTGAAGAGGGGGAGAGCGGTTGTCTGTGGGATTTGAGGAGGGAGGGCATCCCAGACCAGAGGCAGGAATCTTGATGATTTATTCCAACTTTAGAGAAGCAGAGGCTAGGAAGGGGAGATCCAGCTCAATGGAGCCAGTGCTGAAATTCGCACTCCTTTTCTGTTCCCAGGATATGCAGGCTCTTGGCATCTCTGCAGCCAACTTCCCCCTCTCCTCTTCCCCCGGTGGCCCCAACCCCCTGCCCTTCCTCCCCATCACCTCCCCCAACCTCACTAAAGCTCTCCATTTACATCTGAATCCCTGGGGAACTTCCTTGCCACACTGGACAGGCCCTCTGAGCCTTTCAGCCATCCCATTCATGGTCCCGGGGAGATAATCCCTTCTCGCTTGAATATCCATGGTTTGCCCAGGGAAAGAAAGGACAGATGGAATGGGGGAGAGGGAGGGAGGGGAGAGAGGAGGAGGGGAAGGGCCGGGATAGGGGTCCTTTCAAGGCAGACACCCGCTGAACTCCTAAATGAGGGGTTGGTCTAAGAGGGAGATTCTGAGCCCCCTGAAAGGCCTCCTGAAGGACAAAGGCCTCAAGCATCAAGCTATTTAAGGGAACAGAGGCTCCCAAACCTTCAGTACAGTGCTCTGCACACAGTAAACTCCCAATAATAATAATAATAACAGCATTTATTAAGCACTTACTATGTGCAAAGCACTGTTCTAAGCGCTAGGGATGTTACAAGGTGATTAGGTTGTCCCACGGGGGGGCTTACAGGCCTCATCCCCATTTTACAGATGAGGTAACTGAGGAACAGAGAAGTTAAGTGATTTGCCCAAAGTCACACAGCTGACAACTGGCGGAGCCGGGATTCGAACCTCTGACCTCTGACTCCAAAGCCCGGGCTCCTTCCACTGAGCCACGCTACTTCTCTTGATCAATGCTCAGTGGGAAGAGCCCGGGCTTTGGAGTCAGAGGTCACGGGTTCAAAAACCGGCTCCACCACTTGTCAGCTGTGTGACTTTGGGCAAGTCACTTCACTTTTCTGTGCCTCAGTTACCCCATCTGTAAAATGGGGATTAAGACTTGTGAGCCCCCTGTGGGACAACTTGATTACCTTGTAACCTCCCCAGTGCTTAGAACAGTGCTTTGCACATAGTAAGCGCTTAATTCATTCATTTCATTCAATCGTATTTATTGAGCGCTTACTGTGTGCAGAGCACTGTACTAAGCGCTTAATAAATACCATCATTATTATTATTAGGATTCATTCATTCAATCGTATTTATTGAGCGCTTACTGTGTGCAGAGCACTGTACTAAGCACTTAATAAATACCATCATTATTATTATTAGGATTCATTCATTCAATCGTATTTATTGAGCGCTTACTGTGTGCAGAGCACTGTACTAAACACTTGGGAAGTACAAGTAGGCAACATATAGTGACAGTCCCTACCCAACAACGGGCTCACAGTCTAGAAGGGGGAGACAGACAACAAAACAAAACATGTAGACAGGTTTCAAAATCGTCAGAATAAATAGAATTATAGCTATATGCACATCATTAACAAAATAAAGAGTAAAATAGGGAACGCTTCATGAATTTGCGGGATGAAGCAGCTCACTAGGTAATTGAAGATGCCAATGGCTCTAGAAGTGAAATATATGAATCAAGAAGCAAATGACTATGTACATGAGAGCTTGTGCTGTCTCATTTTGCTTTGAAAAACAGCCTGCCCTAGTGGATAGAGCACTGGCCTGTGAGCAGGAGGACCTGACTTCTAATTCCAGCTCTGCCACTTGCTTTTTTAAAAAATATATATTTATTTATTTATTAATGGCATTTATTAAGTGCTTACTATGTACAAAGCACTGTTCTAAGCACTGGGGAGTTTACAGTGTGATCAGCTTGTTCCAAGGGGGGCTCACAGTCTTAATCCCCATTTTACAGATGAGGTAACTGAGGCACAGAGAAGTTAAGTGATTTGCCCAAAGTCACACAGCTGACAAGTGGCGGAGCCGGGATTTGAACCAATAAAAATAATAATAATGATGGCATTTATTAAGCGCTTACTATGTGCAAAGCACTGTTCTAAGCACTGGGGAGGTTACAAGGTGATCAGGTTGTCCCATAGGGAGGCTCACAGTCTTAATCCCCATTTTACAGATGAGGTAACTGAGGCACAGAGAAGGTAAGTGACTCGCCCAAAGTCACACAGCTGACAATTAGCAGAGCCGGGATTTGAACCCATGACCTCTGACTCCAAAGCTCTTTGAACTGAGCCATGCTACTTGCTTGCTGTGTGACCTTGGACAAGTTACTTCACTTCTCTGTACCTCAGTTTCCTCATCTGTAAAATGGGGATTAAATGCCTGTTCTCCCTCCTACTTAGACAGGGACTGTAGTCAACATTTTTTATAGCAGGTCAGACACCCTAACACTTAATAAAGTGCTTGGTACACAGAAAGCACTTAACAAATGTCACTATTAGGATGATTATTGCTATTGCCTGGTGGACAGTTATTGACATTGGTGTGTGTTGTGTTTGTGTGGGTGAGAGTGTCTGTGTTTTTCCCACTCATTGAGAAGAGGAACTCTCAAAGTTCTTAAAGAATTTAAAGAAATAGCATAGCCTAGTTCATTCAATCATATTTATTGAGTGCGTACTGTGTGCAGAGCACTGTATTAAATGCTTGGGAAAATACAATGCAGCATTAAAGAGAGACAATCCCTGCCCACAACGAGCTCACAGTCTAGAGGCAACAAGACATCGATACAAGTGAACAGGTATCAGTATAAATAAATAAAATTACAGATATATACATAAGTGCTGTGGGGAAGGGAGGGGGGAAGAGCAAAGGGAGTGAGTCAGGATGATGCAGAAGGGAATGGGAGATTATTCATTCATTATTCATTCAATCGTATTTATTGAGCGCTTACTGTGTGCAGAGCACTGTACTAAGTGCTTGGGAAGTACAAGTTGGCAACATATAGAGACAGTCCCTACCCAACAGCGGGCTCACAGTCTAGAAGGGGGAGACAGAGAACAAAACAAAACATATTAACAAAATAAAATAAATAGAATAAATATGTACAAATAATAGATAGAGTAATAAATACGTACAAACATATATACATATACACAGGTGCTGTGGGGAGGGGAAGGAGGTAAGGCGAGGGGATGGGTCAAACACATTCTCTATCCCACATGGAGCTCACAGTTTAATGCTAAGGATCGGCATTTTTCCTTGTTTTTTCCAATTGTGGCAGAGATTTCTCCATGTCTATATCCTCACACCCATGGCCAATGGCCATAGTGATGATGATATTTGTAAAGCGCTTACTAAGTGTCCAGCACCGTACTAAGCGCTGGGGTAGATAGAAGCTAATCAGGTTGGACACAGTCCCTGTTCCACATGGAGTTCACACTCGTTATCCCCATTTTTCAGATGAGGGCCAGAGATTCATTTATTTATTCATTCATTCATTCATTCATTCAATCATGTTTATTGAGTGCTTACTGTGTGCAGAGCACTGTACTAAGCGCTTGGGAAGTACAAGTTGGCAACATATAGAGACGGTCCCTACCCAACAGCGGGCTCACAGTCTAGAAGGGGGAGACAGAGAACAAAACAAAACATATTAACAAAATAAAATCAATAGAATACATATGTACAAATAAAATAAATAAATAGAGTAATGAATACATACAAACATATATACATATATACAGGTGCTGTGGGGAGGGGAATGAGGTAAAGCGGGGGGATGAGTCAAACACATTCTCTATCCCACATGGAGCTCACAGTCTAATGCTAAGGATTGGCATTTTTCCTTGTTTTTTCCAACTGTGGCAGAGATTCTCTCTCCATGTCTATATCCTCACACCCATGGCCAATGGTCATGGTGATGATGATATCTGTAAAGTGCTTACTATGTGTCCAGCACCGTACTAAGCGCTGGGGTAGATAGAAGCTAATCAGGTTGGACACAGTCCCTGTTCCACATGGAGTTCACACTCTTAGTCCCCATTTTTCAGATGAGGGCCAGAGATTCCTTCCTTCCTTCCTTCCTTCCTTCCTTCCTTCCTTCCTTCCTCCCTTCCTTCCTTCCTTCCTCCCTTCCTTCCTTCCTTCCTTCCTTCCTTCCTTCCTTCCTTCCTTCCTTCCTTCATTCAATCGTATTTATTGAGTGCTTACTGTGTGCAGAGCACTGTACTAAGCGCTTGGGAAGTCCAATTTGTCAACATATAGAGATGGTCCCTACCCAACAGCGGGCTCACAGTCTAGATGGGGGAGACAGAGAACAAAACATTTAACAAAATAAAATAAATAGAATAAATATGTACAAATTAAATAAATGGAGTAATAAGTACATACAAACATATATACATATACACAGGTGCTGTGAGGAGGGGAAGGAGGTAAGGTGGGGGGATGGGTCAAACACATTCTCTATCCCACATGGAGCTCACAGTCTAATGCTAAGGATCGGCATTTTTCCTTGTTTTTTCCAATTGTGGCAGAGATTCTCTCTCTGTGTCTATATCCTCACACCCATGGCCAATGGCCATGGTGATGATGATATCTGTAAAGTGCTTACTATGTGTCCAGCACCGTACTAAGCGCTGGGGTAGATAGAAGCTAATTAGGTTGGTCACAGTCCCTGTTCCACATGGAGTTCACACTCTTAATCCCCATTTTTCAGATGAGGGCCAGAGATGTGAAGTGATGTGCCCAAGGTCACACAGCAGACAAGTGGTGGAGCAGGAATTCGAACCCAGATCCTTCTGACTGCAGGGCCCTTGTTCTATTCACTAGGCCATGGGGCTATCCCAGCTTAATGCCCCGTAATCCATCTTTGTCTCAATATGCACAGGAGAATCAAAGACTAAGTGTCATGGAGTCCTTGAGTCAGTCAAATGTTGCTAATTACATTAATTACGATGGAAAATAAAGGCTCAAATGATGGAGAGGTTACTATCTTTCTCATGGTTTGGAGGAAACGGGAGGTGGGGGAATTTGAAATTTAAATGGTCTGCTACGCCCATCAAATCATGAGCATGACAAAAGACGATCTGAAATCAGATTTATTAAAAGGCTTCTAGTCGGATAAACCCTACAACAGAGTCGATTTGAATCCTAGCTTAGTTCGGTAAATTCAAAAATGAATTTTGTGGGGAAGTGCATCTCTTTGCAGTTCTGTGAACAAGCTATGAAAATCCTTTATTAAAGCGTAGACAGGACTGACCTTGATTTT